>NC_048267.2:7878787-8181818 GCF_005286985.2 Setaria viridis | reverse complement strand
TCATGACGGATTTTTAAGTTTGACTAAGAATATAGAAAATAGTAACAATATTTGCATCTTCAAATAAATGTATTAGGAAAGTATACCCAATGCTCAATCTAATGATATTTATTATGCATTATAAATAGTAGTACATTTTTTTTATAAATTTTAGTCAAACTTAGAAGTTTGACTCCTCAAGAAGCAAGATGTGCGTTTATTTTGGGACAGAGGAGTCCGTGCATAATCTATACGCATCCATACACAACAATCCTCGGTAGATTAGATAAGGCTCTCGGATACACGCAGTGGCTGTCACATTCTTTGTATAAAGCCTTGCACCGGCTGTTTTTCTTTTCATTAAGGGGCGCTTTCTCCACTCTGTTAGGTGCAGAGTTGCTAGTCCGGTGCTCCTTGGTGCGTCAAGAGACCGTAGCTCCGTCCACCATTCAACTGTCTGCACTTCCAAGGCCGGTGGTGCCGACTGCAGGCCAAGTCTCTGTTGCACATTGAACCAGGAAGGCATCTCTGATCGCACGCATCTCAGCGGCAGCATCCCGCATCGCCGTCCGCTCCCTTGGCAGCTGCTTTGAGCAGGACACGCCAAGCCCGATCACTGAAGCCAAGCACACCTCGCTTCTGCTTCTCACCGTGGCAGGGTCTTTCCCCTTTGCTTCTTCATGAAGCCAGATTGCCGGGTCGGCTACCTCCAAGGCTCTGTCGGGGAGAGCGGCCTCGGCGAACTTATGAAGGTCCAAGGAGTCTTTGAACATGTCGTCAGTAGGGCTCACCCCGGTGAACATCTCAAGCAACAGTATGCCGAGGCTGTAAACATCTCCAAGAGTTGAGACAGCGCGACCCTCGCCGTACTCTGCAGTCAATTCAGATTTCAGACACTATTTGGTCAGTGGATTCATGGCAAGCTACTTATCAACGTGCATGCCGAGATAACTGGACTTGGCAAAATGGAAGTTAAAAACTAAACATAGCAATAATAGTGTTAGTTTCTGTTACCTGGAGCGACATATCCAATGGAACCTCTTAGTCCAGTGAAGCTAACTGAATTCAGCAGAGTTTTGCTAGTGTCATCAGGAAGGATTTTTGATATGCCAAAATCTCCAACCCGAGCACTCATATCTTCGGCAAGGAGGATGTTACTTGGTTTGAGATCACAATGGATAATAGGCGGTTGACACTGATTGTGAAGATAATCCAGAGCATCCATGATATCTACCGCAATGTCCAGTCTCTGAGCTAAGCTGAGCGTATTGCTCAGACTCTGTATTTTGGATGCTGGATGCAGCCAACCATTTAGGTTACCATTGGGCATGAACTCAAAAACCAGTGCCTTGAATTCTTGGCCTTGGTGATCAATGCTTAAGCAACAGGTGATGATCTTTATGAGACATCGGTGGCGCACCCTTCGCAGTGCCTCACATTCAGCCACAAAACTTCTAGTAGACCCAGATTGCCACACATTGAATACCTTTACAGCTGCGGTAATTCCCTTGTCTTGTAAAGTGCACTTATAAACTGCACCATAGCTTCCTTGTCCGAGCAGATTAACCTCCGAAAAATGGTTAGTCCCATTTGCTAATGCTTGATATGAAACCCTTTCGTGCTGTTCATCAATTGCTGTGGGAATGAGTTGATTTTCCTTTCCTTGTCTGAGCCTCTTGTGGATCAAATGGATAAGAAAAACTACTAAACCTAAGAATAGAAGTGCACAGATTGACGCTACGGTGACCATAAGTGATCTGGACATTCGCCTTCGGTTCTTCCCCGCAGCAGCTGTGGAGCACGGAGCTAACTGAAGTTGAGGGTTTCCGCCACAAAGCTCATCATTTCCATCAATTGACAAGTGAGTTGCATTTGCAAAAGGACCCCCTTTTGGCACTTCGCCTTGCAGATCATTGAAGGACAAATCCAGTTTTGCCAACAATGTCAAATTCTGTAGAACTTTGGGGATGGAACCTGACAAGTTGTTGTGTGCTAGATACAGTTGTTGCAGGTTGCCAATGCTAGCAAGGGCATCAGGAATACTACCAGATAGCTTATTCATTGTTAGGTTAAGTAATGCAAGACCTTTTATGTTCTTCAGAGATTGAGGTATGCTTCCTTTTTTGCTTCCTTCTTTCTAAATACTGCATCCCTGTCCTTTACACTCATTTTTCCCCACCCCCAACCCTGCGCATCGAATGGATACCCACCAGGTTCTCAATACCCTTTTATAAACATCAAAATGGCAGTAGCAGCATCGTGATTTTATCAATACAATAAGACTTGAAGATAATAGAGTTTGACATCAATTGACCATGACACATTAATAGAATCAAAGGTGGATCAACGGTTCATATAATGTTCTTTTGACGACATAATATACACATAGATCCACATGTCATATTCACTGCATAGGGGTAATAATACCAGCCACGAAACAGTGGCCGGACAGGGCCATTGCTGTCCCTAGTAAGAGGTTGGCCTCCAACCGGCTAGGTGACACCGTGACAGTGTTCTTCCATAAGCCATATCAGAGTTGAGAACTCACCACCTACGCTGAACTGCTTAGCATGCAACTCCCTGCTGCGTCAGTTGGCCGTGTATAAGAATCTAAAACTGGCAAAAGAAGGGTTCTGGTCGCGCCATGTCAT
Source organism: Setaria viridis (assembly GCF_005286985.2). Taxonomy (NCBI): domain Eukaryota; kingdom Viridiplantae; phylum Streptophyta; class Magnoliopsida; order Poales; family Poaceae; genus Setaria; species Setaria viridis. The sequence continues at coordinate 8,179,188 of NC_048267.2, read as the reverse complement.
CCTACTGCAATCATATGCATGGGTGTACTGCATGCCGTTGACTAACCATAATATATAGATGACAAAAAACACACGGAAGCAGTTCAAGGTTTCAATCCATCAGCGGATGCCCATTCCAGACCATGTATAACCGGCCACAATAAGTTGAGTTACCTAGAGCAACATAATCAAGGAATGAGCTTTTTATTCCAATTGTGCTATCTGAAATTTGCAGAGCATTGATTGTATTATGAATCATACATATTACTGAATTCTCTACAAAAATGTGTCATACAAACAACAACTAAAACCTCTGGATCTAATCTATTTTGAAACATTTTCTAAACTTATTTTATACTTCCATATATCTGATGCAAACAAATGCATGGACAAATTATAAAGCTGAAGCTTCATACATCTTCAGTTATTTCAGGTAAACTGATCACCTGCAGACATCTTGCGCATTTTCAGTCCTATGTATTCACTGTTGTGGAAAATCACTGTGAGTTGTTGCTACTACTCCATGCTCCACCAAAAGAGATCTGGCAAACTTGAGATACGAATCTCTAATAGCGTGCATCTCAATGGCTGCATCCAGAATCGGGATCCGCTCCCTAGGTTGTTTCTCCGAGCATGATATTCCAAGAGAAACAACAGAAACCAAGCAATTCTTAATTCCACTTCTTATAGTGCTGTTATAGGCATCTGTGTGCATCCGTATTGTCGGATCAACTATATCCCATATTCTCTCTGGAAGAGCATTCTCTGAAAACTTGTGCAAATCCAAAGAATCATTGAATATCTCATCTGTTGGGTTTCTTCCAGTAAACATCTCAAGCAGCAATATGCCGAGGCTATAAACATCACCTTGAGTTGAGACAGAAGAACCTTCACCGTACTCTGATTGGGGAAAAAAACCAAAGGTCAGCAGGTCATGTATACGTAAGAACTAAGAATATTTTACAAATACCAAAAATATCTCTTTCATTACCTGGTGCAACATAACCAATGATGCCTCTTATTCCAGTTGTGCTATTCAAATTTTGCAGGGTTTTACTAGCACTTTCTGGAAGGATTCTTCGTATGCCAAAACCTCCAACTCGGGCACTCACTCATGTCCTCCGCAAGAAAGATGTTGCTTGGCTTGAGTCGCAATGAATGATTGATGGCTGACAGTGATTATGAAGATAGTCCAAAGCATCCAGGATATCGACAGCAATGTGTAGCCTTTGTTCAAGGCTAAGATTATTTGTCGGGGTAAGTGTGTCAGACTCTGGGTGAAGCCAACCATTTAGGCTACCATTTGGCATGAGCTCAAAAACTAGTGCCTTGAACTCTTGACCCTGGTGATTGATGCTTGAGCAACAAGTGATGATCTTTACGAGACAACGAGGACGCACCCTTCTGAGTGCCTCGCATTCAGCGACAAAACTTCTAGAAGTCCCAGATTGTTGTGTGTTAAACACCTTTACAGTAGCCTACTGTAGTGCCCTGGTCATGTAAAGTACATTTATAAACCATGCCATAGCTTCCTTGTCCAAGTAAATTGTCCTCTCAAAATCCATTGGTCCCATTTGACAAAGCATGATAAGAAACTCTTTCATACAGTTCCTCAGTTGTGGATATGAGTTGACTTTCGTGCCTTTTCCTAAGCTTCTTACAGATCAACACAATTACAGTAAGTACTGAAACTGAGAATACAACTGCACTGATTGATGTTAGGGTGATCACAAGGGTTTTCGACAAATTTCCTTTTTTTTCTTTTTTGCACTGGACATGGAGCATGGAGCTAAATGAAGTTGAGGTATTTCCACCACAAAGCTGATCATTTCCATAAATCGACATGTAAGTTGCATTTGCCAAAAAAAAACTTTTGGCACTTCACCTTGCAGATCATGGAAGGATAGATCCAATTTGCACATGGATGTCAAATTCTGTAAACCTGAGGGTATCTGCCTCACCTTAAAAATTTTGAAATTTCAGGATGTGATTAAAAAGAATAATTAAACAATAATTTTTTCACAATTTTAAAAAAATTTCAACATTTATTTTCTTGACAGGAAATTTAGTATAGGAAAATAATTGAGTGTTTTTCTGAATTAAATATAATGATTGTGTATGGGTTGCATTCACACCAATGCATCTTGGTATTTCATAAGTGCAAAAGTTTTGGAATGCGTTTAGATGCTGATTAGGTTCTTATGAGAATTTTCAGATTTTTCTAAGATTTATTCTCATTTTTTTCTAAAGCTAAATCCAATTTTTGGAAGGTTCTAGAATCCTTTTCACGAGCTCCAAGTATTTTATTTGGACTCCTCATGTCCCAAACTAGAGATGACTTTTCCTGAAATTTTTGGATTTTTAGAGTTTTTTCATTGTTTAAATTAATTATCTAGAATTTTTCTGGATTTTTCTTTCACGAGAAATCATTTCTGAAAAAAAGAAAAATCTTAATCGATGGGGCCAAGTCTTTGGGGCCCGACCCTCTCAAACTAACCTGCACTGACCCGGCCCAGTTGATGGCTCGGCTAGGCCCGCTAGGCATATCGACCACCAGCGGGTCGAGGCCAAGCGTAGCTGCACTTGGGCATCGCCACCGCCGAACCTCGGCATGCGTGCCAAGGCAGGCGCGGACCCACGTACATATAAAAGTTGAGATCGTGCCCCTGCTATTGCCCTGCCTCACACCGCCGCTCTTCCTAGCTTGCACGAGCGCTGCCATCCCCCACATCCGCCAGAGCTAGGAGCCACTGATGTCCTTCTCTGGCCGATTCGTTGTGCCCGTCGACCATCGGAGCAAGCTAGAGCCTTAGGGAGCTCCGTGACATCGAGGAGCAGCTCTGCCACCAGTCGTCGTCGTCGCTCCACCGCTGGAGTACCATCACTCACGAAGACTTGAGCCAGCTGTCGTGTTCTTCCACCGCCAGCCAAATACTTGCCAGAATCTGTCCGCCTCGTCGCCGGTGAGCATCTCCATAAAGTCCCCTCGATCTCCTCTTCCAATCCCCATCCTCGCCACTGACCCTAATCGCCGGAGCACCAAGGTGAGAGATATGGGTACCTCAAGATACTGGTCAGACCTGACAAGTAGGGCCCACCTGACCAAGGCGTGCGGATCGAGGACATAAAGTTACTTGGAGTGCACGTCAAAGCAACAAGACAATTCAAATATGCCTGGATATCATGGAACGCGTATTGTAGTCTGACTCATATTACTTTCCATGTAACTACCGAGTAGATTAGATTCAAACCGACTTGTAACTCTTGGTCGTCAGCCTATATAAAGCGGCCAAGGGCACCCCCGAGGGTATCCCAACAATCATATCAATCTCAAGCAATACAAATCAGCATACAGGACATAGGGTATTACTCTCCGGAGGCCCGAACCTATCTAAAACCTTCGTGTCCCTTCGTGTTTTCGCGATCACCTTCGAGTTCTTGATTTTGCAATTGCCCTCACCTACAAATCAACTACTTGGGTAACCCCCTGGTGGACTACCGGGCTTATAAATCCAACAGTTGGTGCGCTAGGTAGGGATGATTGTAAGATCCTCCCTAGCGAGCTCGATGGCATCCCGCCCCGACATTGTTTTCCCCAAGAGCATGAAGGACTTCCTCACCAATCCGATCCAGCTCCACTTCAGGAGCATGCTAGTGGACTTCGACTCAATGCCCGCCGCCAGCTTGGCATCTGTCGAATTTACTCCGGCGGAGCAAGGTCTATATCAAAGGATCATCACACCGTTTACCTAGTAGGTCAGCAATCTCTCTCTCCGAGAGGGTTCCTCACGTCCTTGATGCACCCCACCCACCCACGCCGCACCAAACCCGCAGCACCCATCTATCAACGGAACGACCTCGCCGGCAAGAGAGAGGGCAACAAAGTGACAAATGGAGGCGGCGGCAATGGCCGGCATTCAGTTCGGCTCCTCGAAGCCCCAGATCGTCACGCAGGTGGAGATGGCGGAGGCCTGGGTGCCGCTCGCCTACCACGACCAGTGCGTGCACCTCCGAGTTCTACCTCCGCTGGAAGTGCGAGCCCGAGCGCCACGCCTACAAGAAGTGCCAGTACGAGCTCATCATGGAGCAGATGCTCCAGATGTAGAAGATCCGCGAGGCGCAGGAGGCCAAGGTCAAGGGCGACGCCCTTATTGGCCTCATCCCGGCCACAGCCAAGCTCGCCTGATCCGGCCCCGGTCTGATCCGGTTGATTTAGCACAACACGTTGACCTTAACTTGTTGCATGCAGACACGTCGGATCTGCCAAAAAGAAGGAACAATTCTCCCTTCCCTTTATTATTTAATCTATTCCATCCAGTAGATCTCCTACGTTGCTTGGTGCTTACTACGGCAGCTAACAATTTTTTTCCTTACTAGCAGAAATACATGTACGTTGCTCAAGTCCTTACTTACTCTCACTTTATTATTCGCTTGTTCCTAATATGTTGATTTCACTTCACCATATGTTGATGCGTTATCCTAGTACAGTAGTAGAAGATATTTGTGGGTGGTTTGATGCCATCTGTTTATTACATGGGACCCACACATGGAAATAAAAAAAATCACCACTCAACCTCCGCTCTATCCATTCATTCGATTTCCCCCGTACTCATCGTCATCTAGCTAGTCGATGCCACTTCGTCCGTCGGCGCCACCCGCATCGTGCCCTATCTTCGCCATCGTCCAGGCGCTACGCATCTTGCCATCCTCACCGTCGCCCAGGCAAACGTTCGTCCTTCCCGTGCCTAGCCTCATTCCTGCTTCGAGCGCTAGGCCACCGCGCCTCTGGCCACCATGAGCAGGAATGTGTTTTCCTCTTCTTCTCGTTTCCATCCACTTCCCTTCTATAATCCACTCCAAATCGTTCCAATCAAGTGCAAAATCGAGCCCCCAATTGCTAGATGTGGAGGCTTTAGTTCTGGATCTGAAGGGGATGGACATCATTGAGCGGGGGATGTGAGGTCCCGACCTCCGCCCCCTATTTGTGTTGCCTGCCGACTGCCGCTGCGCCCCCCCCCCCTCGCTGGCGCCATGCCTTCGCTGGCATATGGCTCTACTTGGTTGACTGCAAAGAGGCACTCGTCTCCTTGTTTCCTTCCCCCTCCCTCCTCTCCTTCACCTCTTAGGTCCAGGTGGCGGGTAGGGCATCTAGCCCGAGTGAGTAGCTACTCGCCCTAGCGCGCGGCAAGCAGTAGATCAACATCACTCTACCTAGTCGTTTCGTATGGGTGTGGAGGGCGTGGTCAAAGCCCAAAAGCTAGTGTAAAACCATATAAAAGCGATGGATGGCTGGTGATTGACGACAGACCAGAGGCCAGCTGACCACCATTATCCGCTAAGCAACGAAAGTGAAAACAAGAGGAGAATGGAGGAGAATGTGACGATCATAGCATGGGTGACCAAAAGCTACCGTCATCCATCATCATGAACTCGTTCAGCCTGTCCCAGATGTCCTGCTCCTTCGGCACCGGCCTCGTGCCGTGCTGCTCGGCCGACGCCGCTACCGCAAGAGCCACATCCACCGACGAGGATGCGTTCGCCCCGCAGGTCTCGTGTAGGCTCTCGGGCAGCGGCAGCGGCAGGTGGTCGTGGCGGTGGTATGTCGAGGTCGGCACCCAGGAAGGTGCGGGCGCGGGGGCCGTGTCGTCGGGGAAGTTGATCTTGGTGCAGTGGCCTTGAAACTCGACATCGGTGATGTTGTAGGTGCGCGTGGCATCCTTAGCTGTGTCAAAGGTGCTGAGCCACTTGCGCACGGCGTGGTGCGGGTCGCGGATCTCCGCCGCCCACCTGCCCCACGGCCGCGGCTGCACGCCGATGTACTCACTCTCCCCCTCCGCCACCGCCACACCTTGCCCGACGATGGTGGCACGGCACGCAGACGCGGACTACTCCCCTTTGTCATCACTGTCGCTGCTCGACCTGGTCCCTGCCGCAGTGAGGAGCTCGCAGCCGCAGCCGGCACACCCGTCCGCACCGCACGTGGCATAGGCGCACGCTGCGGGAGCTTTAATATTAGGTATAGATTTCCTTAATACGTGAGGGCTTCCTTACGAGGTTCGAAAAGATGTACATGCACCCTTGGTTTGGCAGCACAACCCAGACATGTTGTACTGTGAGCGTAGCGGCCAGCCGGACATGACCCGATGGCCGCATCGACTTGGCAACAGCATACCACAATCGCAACCACAAACCTGCCGCTGACAACTCCAACAACTCGAACTCGACACGAATTAGTTGGGCATGGAGCTCGACTAGTTTGCTTCACCAATAGCTGTCCGCCGACCACGCTCAGGGGCTTCTAAGACTAAACGCGAAGATGACACGCGGGTTCTTTGACTCGACCACGAATCAAGCTAAGTATTATTTACAATAAAATATTTTACAGCTTCCATATACCTACATAAGCCTCGGCTCCTCCATGTTGTCGTGACTTTCGCTGACCGCCTCGGCTCTCCTATATCTCCGTGACTTTCGCCGACCACCTTGGTCGCACCCTAACTGCTTATACAGCTTGGTCCGTCCACTACACGGGCGGCTGGGGGCTACACCCCATGGGTGCCCAACTCATGCTGGTGTTTTTCCGCACAGTTCCGGTTGCTTTGCGACTTGTCCATCCCTGTTAACGGTTGCTAAAGTACTCGGGTAGCACACGCCTCAATCCATGAAACCTTGACTCATCCTGTGCGTTCCTATATGCGAGCATCGGGTCAGCCCCAGTGCTATAGCCTAAGATAAACCATCCTCTCCGTGAACAGTGGTCAGTAGGGCTAGGTGCTTAAACGTAACAAGATAACTACCCAGGGAAATTACTTGGCCTACAAGAGCAGGATGCGCAAGAGTTTACTTCTACAGCGAATTAAACTTCCGAGTTGTTCAATGATTAAATGATCTACATTATGCTACATAATGATTGTATTGTTCTTTTACAGCTCAAAAACTACTCGACGTGCCTCCCATCACCCGGCCGACCTCTCTAGCACGGGACAGGAGGCGACTTGGCATGCTTCTGTGGCTCGTCTGGCTCCCAAGCTCGAGGGCTAGGCGCCGCAGACGACTCGGCGTGCCTCTCGTCGCCCAAACGACCTCTCTGGCTCAGGGCGGGAGGCGGCTTGGCGTGCTTCTGTGGCTCAACCGGCTCCAAGGCTCGGGGGCTGGGCACCGTAGATGACTCGGCGTGCCTCCCGTCGCCCGGCCGACCTCTCTAGCTCGGGGCGAGAGGTGACTTGCCATGCTTCTGCAACTCGTCCGGCTCCTAGGCTCGGCGGCTGGGCACCATTGATGACTTGGTGTGCCTCCCGTCACCCGACCAACCTCTCTGCCTGAGCCCGGGAAGGGAGGCAACTCGATGTGCTTTCGCCAATCCTCGCACTCATGCCCGGGGGCTGGACGCCTAATTCTGGTCAGAGTGCCTTCGTGGCTCTGCTGGTCCTCATCCTCAGGGGCTTGGCACCTATTTCAAGTCGGCGTGCCTTCATGGCTCCGCCAGTCCTCATCCTCGGGGGCTGGGCGCCTATTTCAGGTTAGCATGCCTCCGCGGCTCCGCTAGTCCTCGTCCTCAGGGGTTAGATGCCTATTTCAGGTCGGCATGGCTCCACAGTCCCACCAGTCCTCGTCCTTGAGTCTGGGTGCCTACTTCTGGTTGGCGGGCCTCCGTGGCTGCGTCCATCCTTGTGTTCGGGCACAAGGATCTGCTTCAGGGGACAATTTTTTCCTCTTTGACCATTGTATTGATTATCTTAATTGTTTCAATGCTCCGGGGCTACTCCTACAGAGTGCGTCTTGCGACGCCCTCCGTAACCTTCGATTCGACCTGCTGGATGCCAGCATCCATCAACTCGGCACTCATCCTCGCTCTACGCGTTGGCTCTTCGTTTGCTCATATTTTCTTTTTTTGAGCTCTCCGTCGCCATGACGCCTTCGCAGCTTCACCCGATTTCATTTCAAGTTTCACTTTGATGACATCAAGTTCCTGTTTGCCTACACAATGCTTGGGGGCTTGAGGGATATGGGTACCCCATGGGCCCCGACCGGCCAGGATACTGGTCGGACCTAACAAGTAGGGCCTGCCCGATCAGGGCGTGCGGGCCGAGGACATGAAGTTACTTGGAGTGCACGTCAAGGCAACAAGATAGTTCAAATCTACCCAGATATCATGGAACACATATTGTAGTCCAACTCAGATTATTTTCCATGTAACTACCGAGTAGATTAGATTCAAACCGACTTTTAACTCTTGATCGTCAGCCTATATAAGGCGGCCAAGGGCACCCCCGAGGGTATCGCAACAATTAGATCAATCTCAAGCAATACAAACCAGCATATAGGACGTAGGGTATTACTCTCCGAAGGTCCGAACTTGTCTAAAACCTTCGTGTCCCTTCGTGTTCTCGCGATCACCTTCGAGTTCTTGGTTTCACAATCACCCTCACCTACAAATCAACCACTTGGGGAATCCCTTGGTGGACTACCAGGCTTATAAATCCGACACGAGGGTTTTGCCATCCAGGAGCCCGTCCGCCATGGATGCTGAGCTGTGGTGCTTTTGCGCATAGGCCCCTATAAAGCTCTACAAATAGTTAGTTTTTCCTTGTGTCTTGTTTTTTTTCATCCATGTCCCTGATTAGATTGGATCCGTGCAACCAAGTCTAACCTGAGCACTTTAACATATCTAACCCTATGCTTTGACCTAATGGTGAGCACTAATCCAGTGTCTTGCAAATCTTCCTTGCTAGCCCCAATAACCTTCCGTTAATCGCGATTAGGCCCTGCAACCTTGTTTAACCCATAGACTCCTCGTTACAGCTCCGTTTATATCCGTTGTTGTTGAGTTAGGTTCGTGATAACACAAATTACACGTTAGTGCTGATCTTTCCATCATGCATGTTTTTAAAATAAATTTCATATTAATCTAATTAATGCATGTTAAACATGTCTTCTTTAATTAAAATGTTTATTCAATTTGTTTTCTAAATAAAAGCTACATAAGTTATATCTTGAGTTTTCATAATTATATGTTAATTTGATTTAATATAAATATAAATGTGTTTTTATTTATATTTGGTTAGTTCAACCTAAATCATAAAGCTATGCGCTTAGATGTTTACATATACTTTATTTTCAAATTAAATTTTTAATTTGCATAAATTGTACTTGAATGTTTATAAATAAAATTTGACTAAGTTCTACATTGTCTTTTCATACATAACTATAACATGCTAAGGATGTTTCTCTAAAATATCTTTACATTGTTTTATTAAAATATATGAAGCACATAGGCTTTTCTCTTTCTTTTATAATTCAAATCTCTCGATAACTTTGTCTTTTCAACCATAGTTTCGTTCCCAGCATTTCTTGCATTCGCGTGACCTTAGATTTTTTAAAGCTTTCCAATGATTGATGTATTGTTCTTAGTTGTGATTGTTGTTTGCTTGGTATGCTTGTGCCGATGATTGATGCAAGTAGAAGGAACATTGTTCGAGAGCTTTGAGGAACAAGAGCTGAAGATAATCTGAGCAGCTATTCTTTGGAGAAAGGCACGTGTGTCCTTATACTTTTATCCCAAAAACTATATTTAATCACTTTTGCATTGCTCTGCATTTAATATTGATGGGTCCTATTAAGGTTTACCTAGTTTTTATGATCATTCCTTGTCAACCTGGGTTTTACCTTTTTTTTTTAGGTAGATATGCTTAGTTGCAATACCTTGGATTGTGATGGTTTTAATGAACTCAATGATTAAACTTGTTTTATTTATGATATACCTTTTATTAATACAAGATCATCATGCTTAATTGGAACATGGAGCGACCACTCAGGAAAATAGTACAACCACAAGAACTACGTGGCTCTAGTCTTAGCTAATTAATTATAGACTCTAGTTTGGGGTAATCTTACCAAAAGGGCAAGAAGGGAGGCGTTGATAGGGCATAGGCTGGCCCTCAGACTGATCTGCTTTATGATAATTTTGCAGTTTTGAGAGAGATTTATGCTCTGCTTTGACATGAAACTTTAGCGGGTTACACACTTTCGTTGAGAGATTAAGAACAAAAAGATTCTTTAAGTTCCCCCAGCTTGCTGGAAATGAACCCTCCAAGTTGCTATCGTACGCATAGAGAGTTTTCAACTGTGTAAGCTTTCCTTGTGATGAAGGTATGATACCTGACAAGCTAGCGTAGTAAATGCCTAACATGTCAGCGTAGTAAATGCCTAACACGGACATGTCTTCTAGGCGACCAATGCTATCTGCAATCATTCCGGATATGAAAGTATTTGCCAACGTAAGCAGTTCTAGACCAAGCAAATTACCTATGCTGGATGGAATAAATCCCGAAATCCAATTGTATCGTATATAGAGTAATTGGTGTGTTGTCGATAGATTTGCAATTGAGCTAGGAAGTTCGCCGATGAATGAATTATTGTCAAAAGCCAGTTGATGAAGCTGGCTAAAGTTTGCCAGCATGGTGATGAATTCCAATCCGTCCTTATCATTCGATCCTAACTTATTGCCACTTAAGGACAGGTAAATGAACCTTGGCAATCTCCCTAAAGTTGGAGGCAGCTTTACTAAAACTGTTCCGTGCAAGTTCAAGACCCGCGAGAGCAGAAAGGTTGGAGAAAGGCCCGCGAGCGCATCGCCACCATATGCAATGGTTTCTTTTATTTGAGCGATCGATAGGCAGTAAATGGGGTTTTGGTGCTTGCTAATCCCTACTTATATCATGACTAATCTTATATCTTGACTAATCCCGGTGACGGGTACTCCTTTCGTCCCAAAATAAACACACATCTCGCTTCTCGATGAGTCAAATATTTTTAAATTTGACTAAGAATATAGAAAATAGTATCAACATTTGCATCTTCAAATAAATGTATTAGGAAAGTATACCCAATGCTCAATCTAATGATATTTATTATACATTATAAATAGTAGTACATTTTTTTTATAAATTTTAGTTAAACTTAGAAGTTTGACTGCTAAAGAAGCAAGATGTGCGTTTATTTTAGGACAGAGGAGTCCGTGCATAATCTATACGCATCCATACACAACAATCCTCGGTAGATTAGATAAGGCTCTCGGATACACGCAGTGGCTGTCACATTCTTTGTATAAAGCCTTGCACCGGCTGTTTTTCTTTTCATTAAGGGGCGCTTTTTCCACTCTGTTAGTTGCAGAGTTGCTAGTCCGGTGCTCCTTGGTGCGTCAAGAGACCGTAGCTCCGTCCACCATTCAACTGTCTGCACTTCCAAGGCCGGTGGTGCCGACTGCAGGCCAAGTCTCTGTTGCACATTGAACCAGGAAGGCATCTCTGATCGCACGCATCTCAGCGGCAGCATCCCGCATCGCCGTCCGCTCCCTTGGCAGCTGCTTTGAGCAGGACACGCCAAGCCCGACCACTGAAGCCAAGCACCTCTCGCTTCTGCTTCTCACCGTGGCCGGGTCTTCCCCCTTTGCTTCTTCATGAAGCCAGATTGCCGGGTCGGCTACCTCCAAGGCTCTGTTGGGAAGAGCGGCCTCGGCGAACTTATGAAGGTCCAAGGAGCCTTTGAACATGTCGTCAGTAGGGCTCATACCGGTGAATATCTCAAGCAACAGTATGCCGAGGCTGTAAACATCTCCAAGAGTTGAGACGGCGCGACCCTCGCCGTACTCTGCAGTCAATTCAGATTTCAGACACTATTTGGTCAGTGGATTCATGGCAAGCTACTTACGAACGATTCATGCCGAGATAACTGGACTTGGCAAAATGGAAGTTAAGAACTGAACATAGCAATATCAGTGTTAGTTTCTGTTACCTGGAGCGACATATCCAATGGAACCTCTTAGTCCAGTGAAGCTAACCGAATTCAGCATAATTTTGCTAGTGTCATCAGGAAGGATTTTTGATATGCCGAAATCTCCAACCCGAGCACTCATACTTTCGGCAAGGAGGATGTTACTTGGTTTGAGATCACAATGGATAATAGGCGGTTGACACTGATTGTGAAGATAATCCAAAGCATCCATGATATCTACCACAATGTCCAGTCTCTGAGCTAAGCTGAGCGTATTGCTCAGACTCTGTATTTTGGATGCTGGATGCAGCCAACCATTTAGGTTACCATTGGGCATGAACTCAAAAACCAGTGCCTTGAATTCTTGGCCTTGGTGATCAATGCTTAAGCAACAGGTGATGATCTTTATGAGACATCGGTGGCGCACCCTTCGCAGTGCCTCACATTCAGCTACAAAACTTCTAGTAGAACCAGATTGACATACGTTGAATACCTTTACAGCTGCGGTAATTCCCTTGTCACGTAAAGTGCACTTATAAACTGCACCATAGCTTCCTTGTCCGAGCAGATTAACCTCCGAAAAATGGTCAGTCCCATTTGCTAATGCTTGATATGAAACCCTTTCGTGCTGTTCATCAATTACTGTGGGAATGAGTTGATTTTCCTTTCCTTGTCCGAGCCTCTTGTGGATCAAATGGATAAGAAAAACTACTAAACCTAAGAATAGAAGTGCGCAGATTGACGCTACGGTGACCATAACTGACCTTGACATTCGCCTTCTGTTCTTCCCCGCAGCAGCTGTGGAGCACGGAGCTAAGTGAAGTTGAGGGTTTCCGCCACAAAGCTCACCATTTCCATCAATTGACAAGTGAGTTGCATTTGCAAAAGGACCCCCTTTTGGCACTTCGCCTTGCAGATCATTGAATGACAAATCCAGTTTTGCCAACAATGTCAAATTCTGTAGAACTTTGGGGATGGAACCTGACAAGTTGTTGTGTGCTAGATACAGTTGTTGCAGGTTGCCAATGCTAGCAAGGGCATCAGGAATACTACCAGATAGCTTGTTCATTGTTAGGTTCAGTAATGCAAGACCTTTTAAGTTCTTCAGAGATTGAGGTATGCTTCCTTCTAATAAGTTGTTATCGAGCAGCAGCCGTACCAACGATATACAGTTCCCAACACTAGCTGGTATGGTGCCTGACAACTTGTTTCCAGACAGAATCAGTTCGTTAAGATTCACCATGGTACCAACCTCAGTTGGAAGTGGCCCGGATAATGAATTATATGATAAGTCTAAGTACCAGGAAAGTCGAGGAAGTTTTAAAACCTCTATAGGAATTGAACCATTGAGTCGATTTGTTGAGAGATCAAAGGCAAACACATTCTTTAAGTTCCCCAAGTTTGATGGAATTGGCCCCTCTAAGTTTCCATAGTATAAATAAAGAAGATTCAACTGTGTAAGATTTCCTAGTGATGAAGGTATGAGGCCTGACAAGCTAGTGTTGTAAAGGCCTAACACACCCAAGTTTCTTAGCTGACCAATGCTCTCTGGAATCTGTCCAGATACAAAAGTATTATTTCCCATCTCAAATACTGTAAGACCAACCAAATTTCCGATGTTTATTGGAATATTCCCAGAAATCATATTGTCTCCCAAATAAAGACCTTGCAGAGTTGATGACAGGTTTGTGACTGAATTAGGCAGTTGCCCGCTGAAAGAGTTGTTGCCGAGAACAAGAAGCTGAAGTTGGGAGCTGTTTGCCAGTGAAGTGATGAATTCCCACCCTTGACTGTCGTTTGCTTCTAGCCTGTTGTCACCCAAGAAAAGGCCAGTAAGACTTTGCAACTTCCCCAAAGCAGAAGGCACAAATCCAATAAAATCATTTTCTTGAAGGACTAGTTTTGTGAGAGCAGAAAGGTTGGCGAGCGAAGGTGGGATAGCTCCACTGAATCGGTTGCTAGAATAGTCAAGAGCTTCCATACCGGGGAACCTATCGCCGATATCAGCAGGGATGGTTCCAGACAGCATGTTGTCTCCTACCCACAAGCTTTTCAGTGAGGACAGATTGTACAGGGAGTGTGGAAGCACACCGGAGAGTCTGTTCTCATCGAGTGCAAGGACCTGCAGGCCGCCCATGCTGCCAAGTTCATGTGGGATCGGACCCTCGAGGTGGTTTTTTGTCAGATCAAGGTAGTTCAGGGATGACAGGTTACCTAGTGATCCTGGTATGGCACCCGTCAAGCTGTTGTTGCCCAGTGAGAACTTCTGAAGACTTGTTAGCTTGTCTCCAAGCTCAACAGGGATACGCCCATGGAACCGGTTACTGCTGAGATCTAACAGCAGTAAGCTGACACAGGAACTGAGGTTGGAAGGAAGCGTACCAGAGAACGCATTGTAGCTCAGATCAAGCGTCTGCAGACGCGCTAGGCGGCCGATGCTTGCTGGGACCTCCCCCTGGAACCAGTTGGAACTCAGGTTCAGGGTCCGCAGGAAAGTGAGGTTCCCAATGGCCGGGGAGAGGGCTCCGGCGAACCCATAGGAGGGCAGGCTCAGTGCCACCACCTGGCCGCCGGTGCACGCCACGCCCTCCCAGCCGCAGACGCCAGCGGTGCCATTCCAGGATGCAAGCATGCCGGAGCCGCTGCCGGCGAGCTCAGCCTTGAAAGCAAGCAGCGCGCTGGCCTCGTCGCTGGCACCGCCGTGCGCTCCCCAGGAGGCCGCTGCGATCATCACGGCGATGGTGGCAGGAAGCAAGCTCATGACGCGTATTGCCAATGCCATGGTAGAGCTGGGCTGGAGCGTATTGAAGAGCTTGCTGCCAGACAGAGCTTGCTTTTCTTGGTCAGCAGGGGAGCTACTTGCTGAATTGTTTAATCCTAAGGGATGCGTGCTAATGATTAACATGCACATGCATCGCATCTGATTCGTGATCTGGTGAGACGTCGCTGTCTGCTTCTGTTTTTGACTTTGACATCCGCCAGCGGCCTTCCAAAGTTCCAATGGACTCTTTAGTTCCCCAAAATCCCAAAAAAAATTCTTCGTCACATCAAACTTGCTGTACATGCATGGAGTACTAAATGTTGACGAAATTAAAAACTAATTGTACAGTTTTGTTGTACTTTGCGAGACGAATCTTTTAAGCCTAATTAGTCAATATTTGAACAATAATTCACAAATACAAACGAAATACTACAATTGCGATACAGTAATTTTGGTTGTCCAAAGTTGGGCAACTAAACAAGGCATGGTAGGAACGCAGGTAGGAATTTTTGACTTTGACATTGGGCTTGACCATTGTCGCCAATTTCAGGGGATTTTTTAAACTAGTGTAGGAACGTGTTCTAGCTATGGAGCATTACCATTTTCTATTACTAGTCTGAGACAAAACTTTGATTCAATTATGTTCACAAATTACCCAATTCTGCTGTAACAATTGCAGCCTGACATGCAAAGCTGATTTAGTAAGTAAAGTTTTTTTTCCTCCTGTTGGATAAGCAAACAGAGGTCTGTTGGGATTCTAAACTCATCAAACATACAGATGCCACCAGTCTAAACTGCGTGGTTTATTCATTTATTTTGGTCGATTTGCACCGTTTTTTATAGCTGAGCAGTGTGGCATAAATGAAAGCGCAGTTGATAGCTCAATTCTCTGTAAGAATTGAGGGATTAAAAGTATAGTCTGCAGGTATCATCCTCATGACCACCTATTTCCTAGAATATATTGCAACTTCAGAGTTGATCGGTACAATTCTCTTAAAAGGAAACGCATCATTCCTTCTCATGAACACAATTGTTTAAAGGATGTAAACAGAATTATTATCTTTACTCAAGTACTTTTCACATAAGAATTCCTGATTATCAAAATAAGGCAGTCAAAAGACGGTGAACAAACAGCAAAGAGAAGTGGCAGGTAGTCCAGAGGCAGCAAATTAGCAACAGAAAATAGCTTACCTGAGAACAATTCAGGATCTGCAGTGTGGAAGTGGCCAAACATTCAAACAAAACTCTTTCTGTACTATATATGAGTTTCTGCGTAGCCAGGCACTGTATGATCTATATATTTAACAGAAACAAACGGAGGTGCAAGTTAAGGCAAAAAATGGAGTAATAAGTCAACTGTACCATCAGTTCGGTTTGTAATGGTTTGCCATTCGAAACCAGAAGTACTTACAGTGTTTTCCAAATTCTATGTAAGATATGAAAACATCCTTTTATCCGTAGTTTACGGGTCCATATGTTGGCAGCAACTAGACAGCACACATAACAGATAAACAAACAAATATGCATATATTTCACATATCCCTCAGAGTAAAAGCTGTAAAACAGTACTTGAGATTGAACTAATCAGGCAAACACATGATTCTTTACGGATGATTGTCTCTAACCCAAGATGAGGCCATCACGGACACTGACAGGCAAGATTTTTTTTTCTTCGATCCGCTGACCGGTTAACCACCTATGTGCCCAGCATCAGCTGTTCAGAATATGGAAGCAAGATCTGTCAGTGAACTATTTATGAATATGGGACAGTCTTGATCAAGGAATCAGTTTTAGATTCTTCCCTGCCATACTTGGAGACTATCTCCTGTGGCAGCCCCATCTTTCTAAATATTGTATCCCTGTCCTTTACACTCATTTTTCCCCACCCCCACCCCTGCGCATCGAATGGATACCCACCAGGTTCTCAATACCCTTTTATAAACATCAAAATGGCAGTAGCAGCATCGTGATTTTATCAATACAATAAGCCTTGAAGATAATAGAGTTTGACATCAATTGACCATGACACATTAATAGAATCAAAGGTGGATCAACGGTTCATATAATGTTCTTTTGACGACATAATATACACATAGATCCACATGTCATATTCACTGCATAGGGGTAACAATACCAGCCACGAAACAGTGGACAGGGCCATTGCTGTCCCTAGTAAGAGGTTGGCCTCCAACCGGCTAGGTGACACCGTGACAGTGTTCTTCCATAAGCCATATCAGAGTTGAGAACTCACCACCTACGCTGAACTACTTAGCATGCAACTCCCTGCTGCGTCAGTTGGCCGTGTATAAGAGTCTAAAACTGGCAAAAGAAGGGTTCTGGTCGTGCCATGTCATCCTACTGCAATCATATGCATGGGTGTACTGCATGCCGTTGACTAACCATACTATATAGATGGTAAAAGACAAACACGGAAGCAGTTCAAGGTTTCAATCGATCAGCGGATGCCCATTCCAGATCATGTATATAACCGGCCAGAACCCGGAGATGGTTGGTGCTACGAGTACAAAACTGCAGGCTGGCAAGACATGTCCTAAGCTTTCTGGGTCTAGACATAGCTATTCTGCCTGGGCCATCCTTCATTTGGGCTTCTGAGCGGCTGAAGCTACCTGCTGCTGCATATGGTGGCAACAAGCCAACAACTAGACAGTAGACACAGCCATGCATAACAGATGAATAAACAAACATCTGTCATATTTCACATAACCTTCATAATACGAGCGGTGTAATACAGTACTTGCAATTGATCCGTATCAGACATAAAAAACATACCCTGGCATTGAAAGTCTGAGCAAAACTTTCTGGGATACATAATGCCAATACACTTTGCTGATGATTTATTGTAGCCCAAGGTGTGGCCATTGTGATCTGGAGACTGGTAGAAGAGATTCTTTTGACACATAATACGTGCCCAGCAATCCTCTGTTCAGGTTATAGAAGTAAGATCTGACAGCAAACTATTTATGAACATGGAATAGTCTAGATCGTGGATCCAGTTTTAGATTCTTCCCTGTCATATTTGCAGACTGATCTTCTGTGACAGCCCCATCTTTCTTCATATGTATAGCTTTCACCAGTATCTTGGTCCTTGGTTCAGAGATCAACCCTCTTGACTTCATTGTTGTGTAATATTGCAGAGCCTCATCAAGCTTTCCTTGGGAATGAAGACCATGAACCATAATAGTAAATGATCGTTGATCTGGGCCTGATCCATTCCTCTCCATCTCATCCCATATTTGGTGCACCCCCTTCTCATATTTCCAATCGACATAAAGGTTCAATATTAAGTTATATGTATCAGAATCCAATTTGCAACCGGTTCGCTCCATCCTCTGCATCAAAGCAATGACATCTTTCGGTTTCTCTGTTGTCTTCAGAATATAGGAGTATGTCCTATTGTTTGGAGAGCAGCCCTTTGCTTCCATTTCGTCCAAAAGCTCGTAAACTTTCTCCATCCTCTTTATATTGCATAAGTATTTTATCAAAGTATTGTAGGTAGCCACATCTGCTTGACAACGACGATCATTCATCTCACCAAAAATCTCAAGTGCTTCTGGAATCCTTTTCTTGAAGCACAACTGGTCAATGATACAGTTGCAGATCGCCACATCAGGATTAATGCCTTTCTCCCACATGCTGTTGAACAGCTTCACTGCGGAACCAATTCTGCCATCTTTGGTCAGTGCTTTTATGAATGTGCCATAGGTGAACAGGTCCCGTTCAACCTTGGATGCAATGATATCATTCCAAATCCTTTGAGCATCTCTCATGCTTCCCTTGACACACCAACCATTAAGTATGATGTTCCAGCTCTTTATGACATGTGGGAACTCATCTTTCTTCTCGCGGAACAGAACCTCTGCCTCCTCAACATGCTTGTATCGGCACAGCGACATCAGGAGTATCTGGAACCCAACCAAGTCGAGCTCAAACCCATAGTCCTTCCTCAAGTAGAACACCTCTATTGCCTCCTGCACCTTGTGCGCACCCGCATACCTGTTCAACAGCACGGCAAACATCCTGTTGGTTACCACGACCTCCCACCGCTCATTGGGAATCTCATCAAACAGCTGCCTCATGAGCCTGACCTTCTTCATCCGCCCGAGAATGTCCAGCATCTCAGTGTAGGCCCTCGACCCATGGGTGTACCCGGGCAGCCCCGCCGCCCAGTTGAAGAACGCCAGCGCGGCCTGCCAGTTGGACCGCTGCTTCTGGAGAACCTTGAGGACAACGTCCTCATCCATGTTTTCAGCAAACTGACGGAGAGCACCACCGAGATCAGCATTGTCGCTGCTACCGGTGGACTTGAGAATTCTCAGGATTTCACTGGCATGGACCTCGCTGGAACTTTCCGAAGCGCTGGCATGGCAAAATCTCAGCGATCCAAGCACGTGCCCACGTGGAAGGGCACTCTGGTGAAGGCATGGTGGCAAGCCCAGGAATGGCAACATCTCTGAGGCATTGTGTCGAACAGCTGGTGTGCATGACCCAAAAACGCCCAGCGTATGACGAACTGCAACGGGCATCCGCAGCGCAGTCAGTCCCCTTCTTGAGAAATAAAAAAAAAAAGGGAAAGAAAAACGAATCCCGATAGAGGATTGCATCGAGTGGTGGGCTCATTGGAGAGAAGAGCACTCGGGCAATGAGAGGAGCTGAGGGCGTGATACTTACGGGCGATGGGCTTTCTGAACATGCAGGCGGCGGCGAGGATGGCGGACGCCAGCCGTGGCTGCGGCATCGTGCTGAAGCAGTAGCAGCGCTGCTGTGGCGTGGTCCAACTGAACAGCACGGTGCAGTCGTGGGAGGTGGAGGCAGGGGCCTCGGGGGTCCGCGGAGTTGGGCGGCGCTTGCGCTTCCCGTCCCTTCCCTCCCTCCGTCCAAACACACCCTCGGAGATCGTCGGGGTGGATGATGGGCTGTGTGCGGAATGCGCCGGGCTGTGCTGTTCATAATGGAATGGGCTCGGCCATGGCATGCGCAGTCGCCGTGGCCCAGCCCATTATCCTCGTTGCGGAGCAGCTCCAACCTCCAACTCGAACGCCCGCCCTGCTACGCGCGAGTGCCACCGGTCACCTGCTCTGCTCTCCCGCCAAACCAAATCCTCTTCACCCAAACCATCAGCATCAGCTTCCGCTATAAACCTCCAGCAAAGCCTCGCGCAACCGGCGACCATGGCGTTCCCGTTCCCCTCCCTCGGCGGCCTCCTCGCGCGCCGCCCGCTGCTCGTGTACGCGGCCACGTGGACGGCGGTGGCGGTCACGGCCGTGGCCGTGGCGGCGTTCGCGCCGGAGCTCGCCTTCGTCTGGGCGGTCGGGCCCGGGACGCCGCTGTCCAGGGCGTGCCAGGGCGGCGACGGGTTCAGCGTCGGCCTGCCGCTTGACGGGCCTCCATGGGACGTCGTCTGCGTGCCCGCCGGCATGTTCGGCCGGGCCAAGCCCGACGTCGTCGTCCCGCTCGTCTTCGCCGTCGTCGTCGTCACTGGAGCAGTCTGGTTCACCACGGCCGTCGGGGTGTGGGAGGATGATGATGATCACGACGAGGAGCCGGCGTCGCCGGCTTCTGTGGAGCATGTGTAGCCTCTGATGATTCTCAATCAATTTATTCCATGAAACAGAAATATTTGTGGTGTAAATACATTTGAATCTTGGATCTTTCCTTCTAGTTTCCGATGTTTCAGTTGCAACACGGTATAGAAGTTCAGAATGTATCTGAATTCAGACACCAATACAAAGAATCGAGAGTTTCAGACAAGTGGCAAACACAAAGAGCACAAAGAATCCAGATATATGTCATCAGAATTCAGACACCAAAGCAATAAAAAGAAACAGAATGAATCTTCCAGGCAAACACAAATCTGAACTTCAAACCAGAACTGAACTGCACATATATTGGACGAATATTAACAAGAGCACACATGTTGATCTTTGTCACACCAGAATAATCTAGGAAAGCATGCATGGAGATTTATTCCTGAACACCATGAGCTCCACCATTGCTCAGGTTCCTATAACCACTGCTACACATTAACCAGTCATCACTAGTAACGCCACATGCCAATCAGAATCGGAACACCTCTCTGATCTAGCTCTTCTGGCTCTCATTGCGCAGACTTGATCAGCTCCTCGCTGAAGTCCCAGAGTTGCTTTGCCAACTCATCGTTTCTCGACAGTTTGCTCGTCTTCTCCACGTTGCAGTCAGCAAAGTACTTTCCTGTCACTCCCCTCAGCTGTGGGTTCAGTCCTACATAACAAGTAGTTGCTGCTCCCTGAAATTTTAAAAAAAAAATCAGAACAGTATTTACAAAATAATATTATATTCAAATACTTTCACCCAGTGACAATGTTCTTTAATGTCGTCGCTATGAAAAAGAGTTGGTAAGAAACATGAATTGAGAAGATCTGGTTCCAAACCTGGGGCACATTTTTCCACAGAATGTAAGTTGCAACTTGAAGCACCTCTGCAAGAGAAAACAAGGTGTTTTATAACATTGTTGGAAGATAATCATTCCTAGTTAATACCAGAACATAGATTCTCTGTTAAAAGAAAAAAGAGAGAGAGCATACTCATGAGAACAAAGGAGTGCCTCATCAAATTGGTCATGATCAATCCAGGATGAACACTGTTAACTGTGATGTTTGCTCCTTCTTCCTGTTTAGTAACATAGAAGTAATGATGCATCAGAACAGGATAATGCACGGGATGGCGCACAATTTGAGAATCAGGATTTGCGAGTTTTAATTGGTGTCCACTGGTTGAGAATCACTAAGCTGATACAGACCAAGATCAAAGGGAGATAGCCTAAATAATCTCTGTAAGTCATAACAATATCTAACACGGTCCCTAAAGATTTGAAGTTAAGCTCCCAAAGTTTGCACCAAAAACTGCAGTGGCCCCTTATTATTAGAATTTCGCAATAGTGCACAGGCAAAAGCATCAGGGCCATGATGGGCATATTTGTCCTCAGGTTTCTATCCTTCCCGAAATTAAAGTAAAAGGGACAATACTAGGAGGACAAAATAATACCTTGAGCCGTCTAGAGAGCTCCTTCGCATGCAGTAAGTTTGCCAGCTTAGATTGTCCGTAAGCCATTTTATCATTGTATCTGCCAATAAAAGATCATTACTTGCAGTTCTATCAACAGTCAATCCCCACAAAGACCAATAAATTAAAGGCACATACATTTTCTCATCGTTGAGTTTGTCGAAGTCAATTCCCTTTGGGTATGTATGGTGGTGGGCAACTGATGACAAGTTCACAATGCGACCCTCAATACCCGTAGACTTGGCAGTGGCTTTCATATTATCAAGGAGGAGATTGGTAAGCAGAAAGTGCCCTGATAAAACAAATGTCAGTGCCAGAAAATGGGACAAATATTTTAGCTGCTTTTAAATAAGACATGGCAGTAAGAGAATACCGAGATGATTGGTGGCGAATTGCATCTCGACTCCATCTTTAGACAGTTGAAAAGGGCAGAACATTACACCTGCGTTATTTCTGCAGAACAGAGAAGGAAAATGTAATTCTTAATTCAGTGTAATATAGACGAGGAAAATGCTAAAATAGGTGTGCAAGTAATATACATACAACACTGAAAATAAATTTAACGGAAGCACAGGAATTTTTCATGTCAAAGAAAGGAAAACATAACAAGAGCTGTAGAGGGTTACATCAAGATGTTCAGAGGAAGTTTCATCGAGTTGAACTGGTCAGCAAAAGCCCTGACAGACTTGAGGGAGCTGAGGTCAAGCTTCAGAACATCAATACGTGCCATTGGGTTCTTCTCCATGATGGTCTTCCTTGCTTCTGATGCAGCCTCAGTGTTTCTCGCGGCAATGATGACATGGGCTCCTCTAAGGGCGAAGACTCTTGATGTCTCCAGACCAATGCCACTAGCTCCTCCTGGGAAACACCAAACATTACAGATTTCAATAAAATTAGGGCAGCAAAAGATCTTTGACAAATCAAAAATGTGTGTTGGCTGCGGTTAACTAAACTTTACTAACTAAATTGATGGAGGTGAAAACTGCACTCTACTCCTACTGAGGAACGGTTGCAATTAGAAATATAACCTAGAGTAAATTCCAAGTTTCATGAATAAGAAACATAAACCCATCATGGATAAGAAATATTAAATATCCCAATTACAGATTTTCGGACTCCTGATCCAATTGGACGACACTTAATAAGGAATCACAAACACTGCATAGAAAGATATTTAACATTTTGAAGTAAAATAAAGGCGCTAGTGAGTTAAAGCCTAGTGCCAAGCGGCAACTTGGAGCCAAAATTGTAAAACAAAACCACCAACAAGGAAAGAAGAGCTAAAGCTGCTAAAATAACACTATCAAACAGAAAATGGTGCAAAGGCTAAAATCTCAATTCAGCCTCCCCCTTGATATAACCTGGGACCTCCTGAGCACTCTGACACCCTTGACCTACTCCAGAATTATTCTCATTCCATGCATCCCAATACAAATGAACGGAAGTGGCGTCAAAATTACTGCCATCGAAGCTTTAACATACATCCCTAATATACCAACTTTATATATATTAGCAATTTCATCAGTAAACAAATTGCCAATCAGCAGCACATTAACCGAAAATCTTAAAACTTCTAGGCAAGCTTCTATATAAGGCTGAACCTGACTGGGATTTATTCTCAATAAATGAAAATAGTCAACATGCAACAAACCATAGAATAGGGACAAATTTCCTAACTTTTTGTGAAGTTAAGGGAACAACTAAGCCCCCAAAGTAGTATAGTGAAATGAAAAGGATAGAAGATGATAGGCATCTAACTAAAAGGATCCTGCATTGTTGACCTCTTACACTTGCCATGGCTTAAGAGTTGCATGGAACAACATTGCTGCAAGAAATTATGTGCTAGAAAAGGAGAGATGGAAATGTACCCCCAATTCGCAAATTGTGATCTCATCAGGTGCAGGGTTGTTGGTGCCCGAAATTGTCTTCGTACATGGATAAGCAGTTATATCTAAAAACATGGTACTTAAGACTTAAGAACTCCACAAAGTATTACAATATTATATAGGTGAGATATTACCACCGGTAAGACACTGGTGATTCTAGTTTAACAAAAAAAATGTTAATTTACCATGAAAACAGAAGATTCATCGCAACAAAAGAAGGCAGTCATCAGTTGGAAAAAGAACAAACAGCATTACACTATAGACAATTGATTCAAGGCCACACAGAAATAATTGCCCCAAAGGACCACATGGGCCCAAACCCAATCACTCCTTTTCCACACAAAAAGGGAAGCAATATCCAGCTATATAATCAATGAGAAAAACTAAAAATGAAAATCCATTAGCCCACTGTAACCTAACCACAATATTGAGTAGGAAAACATCATATAATACAAACATTGAATTTGATGCACAAAGTCCTTTACGGCTTGCACGTGAGTTTCTTGTGTAATTTTCAGTAAGATCCAGGTCACTGTAACAAGGAAAAGTTTGTAGTCACAGTTCGCAGGAAAACTTAACGTACATCTCATCTAGGACTAATGCAGTCGTAAGAAAACTATTGCCCATGACACATGTTACCTGTCAATTCATACACAAAGATATCTTCTTTTTTTTTTGCGAGGATACATACACAAAGATATCACAAATCCAGCTCTGAACCCATCTAACTGCACGATGACCAAAAAAGGTTCTTTTTAAGAAAAACAACTACCAACACACACACAAAAAAAAAGAAACAATGCAAAGATTCCTCTGACATTACAAACAAATATAACCACGGAACAAATACTCAGCTTTGCAAAATCTTGGGGATTACATAGCATGGTATTTTCAGGAACGAGTTCACAGCATCAGTAGATTCAGTAGAAATCTAAAAATCAGTAGATTTAGTAGAAATCTAAGCAACAGCGTTAAGCAGGGCATCATAACGTCGCGCTTCAGCAACAGAATTTGCACAGGCAAGATTCAGAGACGAGGCTGCATATGCACGTACGTCTCATTAACAACGACCAGTACAGTTGTGAGAAAAAAACCAGTGACAACAACACGTAGCCAGCAATTAAATCAGGGTGCACATCTGGCATACCACACAATTTAGTAGTAGCAGGTAGAGATCTACCCACACTCCTTATCAGACACCCCCAAAAGGGAAAGATCGAGAACACAAACCATCCCGATTACCGAGAGTAACCGACGATTTTTTTTACCAAAGAACATCAGAGCAGCAGCAAGCATCAGCAATTCAACAACGCAAGGCTCGGCGAGTTCGCATCAGCATTGGTTAAGCACCATTGTGAAAGAGGAATCTTGTTCGAGGAATCTACAGGCTGATTAACGGATTACCTGTGATGACGACGGTGAGGCGGCTGGCGTCGACGCCGTCGGTGACCTGCTCCGCCGTGGACGCCGACCCGAACCCGCTGGCGCCCGCCTTGCCGGTGATGAGCGAGAGGATACCCATCGCCGCCGACTCGACCCCTCAACTCCAAGAACACAGGAACTGAACCCAACTGAAACTGAACCAAATTGCAACCAAAACAAACAAACCCAAGAAAAGAAGTAGAAGGTGAGCCAAGAAAGCAGCACGGCCAAGAAACCGCAAGAATCACGGAAATCTCGGCAATGCCGCCGGCGCACCTCGCGACTTTGTTTAATGCGCCGGGAAATGGAGCGGAGGGCGGAAACGGAGGCGGGCGTGCATGGGAAGAGGATGCAGGGGGGAGAGTGGGGAGTTTATTTATGGTTGGGGGGCGCGGGTAGAAGTTTGGTTGGGGAGTAGAAGCGCAACAACGCCAACGCGGGACGGGGCCGGAAGCTAGGGAGACGAAGAGGAAGACGCACGGACCACGGAGTAAGAGGCCGGAAAGGGATTGGAGCCGGATCGTGCTGGTGCGGGCTTGTGATCTGATGCTACGTATACGCACGCACGCTTGCCTACCTGGGGAATTCTTGGACACCATGGGACAGAGTTCTCTAGAAACAGAGAAGAAGATAAATCCTCTTCAGTTTTCACAAAACAAAGAAAAAGAAAGGAGTATGGAGTGCAGTGCAGACAGAGACGAGTCCGTCGTTTCATGGAGCCTTTTCTTCTTACAATTGTTCAGGGCACGTACAACGGGCGTCGTCGGGTCGTCTGCAAGGATGGCCACGTAGGTTCGGAGCCGATGTGGAACCAAGTTAATACGGAGAGAGAAGGTTGTCGTCGTCTCGCGAGGCGACGACGCCGGCTGATGGCCCGATGCAAAAAAACAAAAAAAAAAAGACGACCGAGCAAGAGTTGTACGCTAGTCTCCAACCGGCGACGGCACGAGCGGATCCAGTGCGGCGGCAGACGAATTGGACAGGGGAAGAAGGAGAGATGGTGAGAATCCACCTATGAAGCTTGCCCGCAGCCAGCTCGCTGCTGCCGCCCGCGCGAAGCTTGCGGCCACCGTCCAGCTCGGCCGCTCGCTGTACGTTGCGGCCCAGGAAGCTGGCTGTCGTCGTGCTGCCCAGGAGGCTTGCCGCCGCCGCCCAGTGCTCCTCCGCCCGTCCGCTCGCCACGGCCCAGGAAGTTACTTATGTTCAAATGCTCATGGATTTTAGTTCAGAGTTTATGACAATGTAAACTTGGTATAGGAAACGGATTAGTGGCAGGCAATTTCTTTTTGTTTAGTTGTACACGTATTGCATCATATAGAAATAAAGAAGTTGCACACGGATTAAAACCTCAATCGGTTGCAACTTGCAACCACTTTTGCATTGGGTTTTCCTCAGCAGAACAATGTAGTGCCTGGAGTACGTGTGTGCTGTTCTTTGTTTTGGTGACCACAGTGAAAGTTATACACGAATTCATGGCACTGTGTTTTTTTCCCTCCCCACTGGGAGTTGATCGATTTTGTTAGTGATTTTTGACAAAGACACATCACATTGGAGATAACTCAGCAAATTTCCTCCACATCCCATTTTGAGTGGGCAAAAATCAGACCTAGTCTCTTTCTTTTCTTTTTTTTGAAACGAGACCTAGTCTCTTTCGATGCTGATGGTAACACATCAAACTGATTCCTTGCTAATAATCCAAAGGGATTGGGTGGGATCGAACCTTGAGTGCCCTTGTTTCCGCTTTATTCCCCTTTTGTCGTCAGTGTTGTCGTCATCCTAATAAGAGTCTGTCATGGTGTGCAATTCAGTCACCCGTGTTGCATGGCATCGCCCTGCTTAATTTCTGCCATTTGTGTGAACACTAGATCACTACAATACGATGCAAGTGCCATCTTCATCGTGACCAACAACTAGACGTAGCCTCCCATGTCACCGTTTGGCCGAGTCCGCATCAGAAGAGGAGGAGATTTAAGGGGTTCCGGACGAGCTCTACGTCGGTCGGTTCCATTGGCATTGGGAAATGCAGTAGTGAAACCCTTGGGGTTTCAACTCCCAACAACCAGGCCGCCCGCTTCTGCTGTCCCTGCAGCAGTCCTGCACCAGCAGCTTGATCGATCTACACGTACGGCTCATTGGCCTCACCTGCTGTCCGGCTGCGTTGCGTCCCATGGATCTCTGTGGTTAGCCCGTCAATGGCGTTGCACTGGCATGGAAGAAGAATGCTTGATGGCAAACGGAACCACATGCTGGCTGCTGGATCCTCTTCATCGTCGTCTCATCGATCGAGAACTCTCATCTGGGACGTAAGGAACGCCAGCGCCGGTACAGATAAAAAGTTGCACTGCAGTGAGATTAGTAAGGTTCAGAAGAGCATGTACGGTCAAGTCCTCGGATTAAAGGGGTGGGTTCGATCAGATGACAACAACCTCCTGTAACGTTTAACTGTCCTTGCCTGTGCATGCAAGATCCTTTCAATCACCACCTACCACGCACCCGAATTATGTATTGCACTGTACGAGCTTCGGTTCTTGCATTGGCAAATGGAGAGGCAGATATGCAACACAAGGGGCAAGAACAAGGAAGCAGCCAGCAGAGATGTGCTCGATCATATCACTAGCTATGTAGCTATAGTAAGCTAGGCTTGCCTCCATATGCATTTGATTGCTTTCCACAGGGTAGTAGGCCAAGGCAATCAACCCGTTGCATGTGCAGCTGCAGCACAGCGAGGCCAGCTCATATGGGGGCTCACGTACGCCCCCCATATGAGCTGAACCAAACTGTCCTCTTCAGTAACTGTATCCTGCCTTGCAGAGGCACCAAAATGCAGCATAGGAATGCTACAAGCATGGATGGCCAGCCGAATCATTGGAGACGACGAGGGCGACGGACCGCCCTTGTTTACTTCACCCCCAACTCCCAACTTTGGCACTATGCAAAAAGAAGATTCCCCATCACATCAAACTTGCAGTACATGCATGGAGTACTAAATGTAGATGAAATTAAAAACTAATTGTACAGTTTTGTTGTACTTTGCGAGACGAATCTTTTGAGCCTAATTAGTCAATGTTTGGACAATAATTCACAAATACAAACGAAACGCTACAGTGTGCTACAGTGCCGTCACAGTAATTTTAGCATTTCCAATTTTAACAACTAAACAAGACCTGCCATCTGTTTGCTGGTGTCTTCGATCGTACACTTGAGCAGCATGCATGCCTCTGCATTGGTGTGGACTCGGCTGTCAGTCAAGGACGTGCGTGCAGCGCTGCTGTCAGTGCTGCTGGTTGGAGAAAGTGGCCTATCATATAGTAGTAACTGACTAACTGTTCATCTAACCATGCAAAGCATACATCTATAGTAGTAACTTAATCATTATAAAGTCTTTTTGTACCACCAAAAAGTTTTTGATGGGCAATGTTTGACCTTATTTTCCACCTTTTTAGTTAATGCAAAGGCAGGTCCAGCTCCTATCATCTTTTCCCAAGGAAACGATCGAAAAGGTGCTTTGTGTTTCCTGTGGCCTGGTCTAGAACGAAAATGTGAGCCGCTGGTCCGTCCAACTGCACGATGGAATCTCCTTTCGGGTCGTTGGATGGATGTCAGTTAGAATGCGCTGCAGCAAGATCGTACTCAGTACTAGGATTCCAAGAGGAAGAACCTCCTGTAAACTTTTGTTTGACGTATAATTAATCACTTAGAAAACGGTCATGTCGTCAGTTTGCCATCTCACCTCCTGTAAACTTTTGATGCAGCTTGCCGCTCGGTAGTCGGCACCTCATCATGAACGGGATAGATGCACACACTTGGCAAGGGACGCAAGCACACAAGGGCAAAGACTAGAGGGAAACAAACAGATAATGTAGCTAGGCTCGCTGGAGTTATCATTCCGTCAGGGACAGAGGCCTTTCCAGATGCAGAATGGTTCCACAGGGTTGGCCAGTGCATTGAACACCACACCACAACACAAAGGCTCCATTTCCATGTGCAGCTGCTGCTGCACAGCAAGGCTCAACGCCTCATCTCATCTCAGGCCTTGTTTAGTTGGCCAAATTGGGAGGTGCCAAATTACTGTGCTGGCACTGTAGCACACTGTAGCGTTTCGTTTGTATTTGTGAATTATTGTCCAAACATTGACTAATTAGGCTCAAAAGATTCGTCTCGTAAAGTACAACAAAACTGTGCAATTAGTTTTAAATTTCATCTACATTTAGTACTCCATGCATGTACCGTAAGTTTGATATGATGGGGAATCTTCTTTTTGCACAATACTAAAGTTGGAAGTTGGGAGTGAAGTAAACAAGAGCTCAGTATGCATGCAGTAGGGACCTCGGAGTCCATGTCAAGGCTCACTCCAGAACTCGCCAAATCGCCAGGCACTTGTCAAGTTGTCCTTTGGGAATGGTAGGTCAGGCAGGCTGTGTTGGTTACTTGGTTGCAGCAGATGAACTGTTCAGGCTCATGACTCCGGCCTTTGATCAGGGTTTACGTGACTTGTGCCCATCATGAAAAAGCTTTTTTTTTCCTCTTTCAACTAATGCGAGGCAGAGCTCCTGTCATCTTTCACAAGAAGAAAAGAAGAACCTTTTCCTTTCCTGTTGCCTAGAAAAGCGAGCCACTATTTCGGGTACAAGATCAGGCACAAGATAGAACTATTGCCTCCAGGATTAGATCACGAACCCGCAAAAATGTTGAAAAAACCCAGCTGCAAGAGGAGCTAATGTTGCAACTTTTTCCCGAATCGCCACTTCCTGTGGACATACTGCTTAGACCTTTGCATCCTCCCAAAGTCCCAAAATCTTTCTATAGTTCATTACTAGTAGCAGCTAATGTGATCCTCATCAGAGCAGGGGCAGGTGCTCATGCCAATGCCAGCCATGGTGTCACTGTTGCAAGCAATAATGAGCCACCTATGACTGTGGATACTTGTGGACAATCTTAACATTGACCTCACCTAGATCTCGAACAACTACTAAATGGCTGAGAAATTTGGTGAGGATCGAGACGAACCTGAGTTTGGCTCACAGAACAGGAACATGCACCACTTGGACTTCTCTTGAGAGCGAAGGTACTTGCCATAAGAATGTTGTTCCAAAGACATTCACTTGAGCTGTGGCTTTTGGAAAAGTAGTTGTAAGCTGTGGGCTGTAAAAAATTAGCTGTGAGTTGTGGGCTGTGAAAAAATCATTTGGTGAAACAGCTGTGGCTTTTGGGAAATACTTACAAGCGGACCCACATGTCATTCATAGTCCACCCTACTCAACCCTCTCCCTCTTTCACTGACGAGCCCCTTCTTCTTCCTCCTGCTGCCATGAGCTCGTCGCCGGCCCAAATCCACCACCTCCCCGTCCCCGCCGCCATGGCTCCCCCACCAACCCCTCGCCGCATCACCGTGCTCCTCCTCGGCTTCCTTTGCTCCGCCGCCTCGCCGTCGCGTGGTACGTCCCGGCGGACAACCACCTCCTCGCGTGCGGCGCGGAGGCCCTAGCCCTCCTCCCCGATGGCCGCCACTTCGTCCCGGACTCCGGCTGCGCTTCCACCCGCCTCCGCTCCCCCTCCACGACCCCCACCTCCGCCGCTCGGCCCGGCTCCCCGTCGCCGCCTTCCCCTCTCTATGCCTCCGCGCGGGTCGCCGCCACCGCTGGCCGGCCGGGAGAGGAGGGCGGCCGCGGCTGGGAGAGGAGGAGGAGGGCTGTCGCCGCCGTCGGGAGAGGAGGAGGAGGGCCACCGCCGCAGGCTGGGAGAGGAGGAGGGGCGGCGCCACCGCTGGGGAGAGGAGGGCCGCCGCCGCCGGCCCACCGTCGCCCAGGAGAGGAGGAGGCGTCGAGGAGGACGGAGGAAAAAAATCGAACCGGTACGCTCATACGGATGGCATGGCGGGTAATTTCGTGGAAGTGTTGCCCCTCATAGCCGGTAAAAATAGGGGGGAGTGGCTGTGAGATTTGTATAGAGGAAAAAATAGGTTTTCTTTGAAGTCAAGTGTATGGGGTTACTCCTTTGGTTGGCTTTCAGTTTTTCTTGAAAGCCAAAGCACTTTGAAAGTCTAATCAAAGGGACCCTCAGATAGGCAGTTTACACCATCTGCAATGAGTATTAGCCTCAATTACGAGAATACGTGTACTCAATTATACTCCCTCCATTCACTTTTAATAGGTATATTTTCAAATCTGAAAAATTCGCTTTTGAGTCCAACTATCCATCTACTTAATGGTTATCTTGAATCTGATGTGTGACTCTTCATTCTTCCAACCGAGATCGGCTACATAGGCATCAAGAAGTCTATGCCTTAATGAATCGCAAGAACTAGTATGATTAAATAGATGATAAGTAGTATCGTTGATTTGTTGTCCTTGTCACTATGCTAAGAAGAGAACGGAGGGAGTACAAAGAACGGAGAGTCATACAACTTTTGTCCAGTAGCACAAGCAAAGCACTAAACAGGTAGATGGATGAAAAAAATGAGTGGATGAATAATTAAGGTTGGATCCTCCTAGAGAATGGAGCTAGATGAGATTCAGAGCTGTCAGCGGAGCTATCAAAACAAGCCGTTTCGCCAAGAAAATCTGGCTGGAGATTACGCTAAAAATACTTCGCCTTTGGGGATTGGATAATAGTAGAATGTCGAAGCTGAGGTGACCTGTCGAACCTGCACAAAGCGCACTGAATCTCGGGCGTGCATTTAGTGTGTGAGCGAGATTAGGTCAGGCACTCAGGCTGATCCCTAAAAGAGGGGCATGTGGGCCATCGGTACAGGAGTGAATTGAATCAACCTCTCCTTCCAGTAGTACTCCAACCATACCAGTCGTCTTATTCTTTTGAATCCAACATCTTTGGAGGAAAAATTATCACCATGTAGTATCAGAGATTAACCAAGAAATTGTACAGTATATACTGAACATGTAAACACTGTAAATTAAGTAATCGCATGAAGCATTCCACACTGAATGTAAACCTCATAACGCAAGAACCAGTAGCGCAAACACGAATGGAGAATTGAAGATGCCACCTTACCGTTGCGGCCCATTATCCAGAGAATGTGAATGGTGCAATGTATGAAACAATTTGTTGCTTCCCTTGGTACCAAGGTACACGCTGGGCAGCCAGCATCCTGATCAGACAATGATAATCATATGTCCTGCTAACCGTTGATGGAGATTTGTCATTTGTGCCTCCAGATCTTGACAGGCAATTAGAATAAACCCAACGCCGTCCAAAACAAATACAAAGCCAATGTTGTTTTTTTTCCGGCACATCACAAAGCAAAGTGGCACTAAACAAACCTTCTGGACTGACATAAAAAAAACCCCATCTTGATTTGCAGTCCAACATTGTGGGGATTTTGGGATTGATCATTGATGGTCGATGGGCACTGCAAATGAGTAAATACCCGAGAAACGAAGTCAGAAATGCACATGCTCTCCTTCATTACCTTTTGTTCCTCGTCCTATATAGACAGCTGAACAAACGTAGCAGTTTATACAGAACATGTTCTTTGCACAAACACAAAAGCTACTATATTTACTACACTGCTTGCACGAAAAACAGAAGAAAATGAACAAAACAACAACACAAGATGTCTTCACTCTTCGTGCGTTCTCCGGTGACTAGGCCGCCTCAGGCTCTCCCAGGTTGAGACGAGCAGGTTTAGGATGTAGTAGTAGACAGTCATGGCACAGGTCATCACGAAGTTCCAGCAAGAGGAAGGCCAGTACCATGGATACAGCAGCCGGAAGAACAGGCTTATCACATGCCTAGGGTAGCGACCAATCTGTAGCCAAGCAACAATCCCGTAAGCAACCAGGAAGGCATCTTATTATCATTTTACCAAATTATTGTGGAGAATGAAGAAATGAAGGAGGTGGTTCAATCTTAACAGTTTTATTGGCAACAGGGGAGACAATAACATAGAGTATGCAAGCCATGATTGGTTGATTGCTAGAGAACTCTGCCTATTCATCTATGATGATCCTAGCCTCAATCACAAGGTAACTAAATTTGTTTGGTATCACAAAAACACAGCATATCATCTAGACATCTACTTCAGCATTTTTGGTACATATGCAGACACTGTACTGGTACAGACAAAGGTATCACCAACATAGATGTATCAAATAACATCATATCATGCAGCATTACTTTCAAGGTACATTGCCAAAAGAACCACAGTACAGTGAATGCACAACTGTATTAAGATTGGAGAAAGAGTGGTACTCACAGGGAAAAGCAAATCCAGTGTATTCCAGGCTGCATGCCGCACCGCTCGTGTTGGGTATGTAGGACCACCAGGAGAAGTGAAGCTGTAGAGGCAGGCCTTTAATCTGGTGCTTGTACTCAACCTCAGTTCCAACCCTGCATGAATTAATTCATTGATTAAATAAAATTTGACCTTGCAGCAGCAGAATGGAGTCATAAAATTAGAGCATGCCTGACTTCTTAGGAAACTTATTCATGGCAGTACCTTGAAGTATGCTCATGCGGGAGAGGTAGTGCAGTAGCACTGGCTCAATTTTTAGCTTTTGAAGCTGCAGTAAAGAACAAAGCAGTAAGTTTCAGATGACGATACAACTCGCCTTCAGATGAACAAAATAGCACATCTGTTTCACAAAGAGATCAACCTGATCTGTGAGATCAATTACAAAGTAATCTGCTGGACCACCAACCAAGAAAGAATTTGGAAAAGTGGGAAAATGCTCTAGGAAACGAGAGAGCAAATGATCTGCATATCGAACATAGCAACAATTTAGTACCATACATAAAGCATTTTTGGCCTTAAAAAGATGCTGAAAGGAAACCTACCCTGATCATAGAAGAACATGAATCTAGAGAGCAGAAGG
Source organism: Setaria viridis (assembly GCF_005286985.2). Classification (NCBI taxonomy): domain Eukaryota; kingdom Viridiplantae; phylum Streptophyta; class Magnoliopsida; order Poales; family Poaceae; genus Setaria; species Setaria viridis. The sequence goes on along the minus strand of NC_048267.2, from coordinate 8,145,478 downwards.
AAAAGGTCTCTACCAGCCTATGGAATAACAATTGTTAGGAGAAATGCGATAAAGTAGCCTTGACATTGTTAGGAGAGAAGAGGTACAGTAGAACTCAATGAAGAGAGAGAATAACCTGTAATGATATTTTATTAAGTCGGTCAGGGACTAGAGCAACATCTTCAAGGAGATACTGTTTAACAAAAAAAGAAAAGAAATGTAAGTGGTGTAAATACACATGGAGAGTAATTTTGAAATGAGACAAATCACGAGGAACCAAACCAACACTTACATGATACAAGGAGAGAAAATGTCTTGTATTTGTCTGTATGTCAATCCTATGGGAAAAATATTATTAGGTAATGACAGTTTCAGGGGGAAAAAAGGACAACCATGATATGTCCTCAACTACAACAGAAAACATATGAAGTAAAAAAAACATTAATAATAAGTAATGATGACTTTAATATTTGCAATCATACCAAAAAACATTTGTAGCACCTTGAACAAGAGCAGAGCTGTATCTTAGTGGTATTTCCTTTCCATCAAGAGGGGCTTCAAACAACTGCACAATGAACTTGTGATTACTAAAATAAGGTAAAGATGGTAGTGACAACAATTTTGAGAATACTATCTTGTCAGAAAGACAGAATAATCAATCGAGAGCAAGTCAGAATTTATCCCATCCTGAAATTAACTAGTTTGAATGATTGTTGGTGTTAATACGTCAACCTAAACTGTAGTCTAGTTACTTCAGTGTACACTTGGTAATGAATATGGTATCCTTTCTTTGGCCTTGAATAAACTTAAATATGTTACACATAGCATATAGTATTTTGAGGAACATAGATATTTCTATACTTGTGGGTTATGCGCATTAATGTATAGCAAGCACTAAAATTGTAAAAGAATGTGCCCTAATAAGTTACTGAAAGCAATACTTTTTCTTAAACCTTAAATGACTACTTTAAAGACATCAACCAAAAAAAGAAAACATGGTTTCTTTGTAATGGAATTTGACATGTACATTACATCCTATGACTATTTGTTAATTTGAGTAGCACAGCATACCCATTTGTGGAGAAGAAGGGAAAATATGTTGGACGCGAAGGACTGGCTCCAGAGTTGCACTATCAACTCAAGTATACGCCTCCCGCTTTCAGGCACTCTAACAAAATGATTAGCAAGAATTTCATAGAAGCACAGCCAACCATCTTCTCGTTCATCTAATGGAGCAATGCCATCATCATTCTCGCTCATAATCGCATCTGTTCAAAGTATAATGCAGTAACTTCTTATATAAGATTGAATATATTATTTCGCTAAAAATAGATCTAGTAAACTGCGTAGGAATTGTGCTTCAGTCTAAAAGAATAAATTCAGCAGTAACGTAGCCCTGATCATCTTGAATAATTTATCATAAGATGAAGTTGCAACCCAATAGAAAGGAATTATACAACAAAAAGAAAATCATTGTAGCCTAATGATTCATGGAATTCCAAATGCAAAAATACATTTCTGCTGTTCCAAATGAGAAATCGATTAGATTTCTTCCAACAACTGCTCATTCTATGTGCACTCTTATATTTATTTACTGATTAACATGTTTATAGAAACCATGGTGCAAACAATCTGAGGTCAACCACAGTAGCATCATATAAACTTAGCTAATGATAAAGGGTGTCACTTTCTGAGCCAAGTCCAAGCAACCAACGTGAGAACATCAGACAGGTGCAAAAAACTTCCTAACCCATCAAAAGAGCTACATTTGTCATGGAATGAAGCGCAGCTATCTCAATATAATTATTTGGAAATCCCAAATTAATGGCATGACATCTGGTCAAAAAAATCCGTTTCATTGTTTCCTTTTAACAACCTCATGGTCGTACTTGCAAACTGTATTATGCAGTAGCTAAATCTTTGCATTACTTCATCCACTACATGAAAAACAAGGAGGGTGCAGTAATTCCAATAACTGTATCAATATCAATCCCCTTTACTATTGGAAAGAAACGAGTAACGAAACTAGCAGCAGAAACTACAAAAGATATGGCACCTCGGGCACGATCATCCACCTTCAATGCAATATCTGCGAATAATTGCTGCAGTATCTGGGGACGCTGTGAGTTGGAGACCAGAGCCTGCATTCAAGCAGCAAAAATATGGTGACACAGGTGCACATCATGTTCTTAACCACTCAAACTCGGAGCACACATATGTGCTACAAATGTGTCATCCTTTCTATTGGAATTAGTATTTCTTAATTGCAGATATTGGCATCAGAGGATAACATTGTTGCTTTTTTGCCAATAAAATCATCATACAGCATAACAATCTATGCTATACAGATGGCTGCAACAGAAGAGAAGTCCTGATTTTTAAGGTAAGTTCAAGAAATTGACTAACATAGCTGTCGGTTTTTGAAAGGATAACCATCTATGCTATGCAGATGGCTGCAACAAAAGAGAAATCATGATTTTAAAGCTAACTTCGAAAAATTGACTTAACATAGCTGTCGTGATGTACAACTTGTGGTACTCAGCGAGAGTAGCACAAGAAGGAGGTCAGCACTCAGCAGGTCCATGTTCCTTTCCTCCTGTCTCGCCGCTGCCGCCGAACACAGCACGGCCTCACCACGGTGCATCCGCACGGGACCCTAACCGCCGCGCATCTCGCCTATCCCCACAGGCTACAGGCACCCCCGCTCCCCCTCCCCGCCACTCCTCTTCCTCCCGCCACCGCCCATGGATCCTCGTGAAGCCGCGAAAGCCCACGGTACGCGAGCCATTAAGCCTCAATCACCCGCGCCGAGCAAAAAATGACGGAAATTTCAGCGACCCTAACAGCCCCGGGGCACGAAACGGACATCGCAACAAATCAGAGCAGCGAGCGCCCCCCGAGCCCCGCGCAGGGATTTCCAAAAGGCGAGCCCCGGTCGGTACCTTCTGCAGCTTGCGCTCGATCTCGAGGGAGAGCGCCTCGAGGCGGTCGGAGGAGCCCCGGCTCCGCATGGCCGCGGCCGCCGGAGGTGATCGCCGGAGGGCGGGGAGGGGACGCGGTGGGCGGTGGCGCGGTCCTGCGAATTAAGCGGTGGAACTGGTCCAAAAAAAAAAACTGGATGGATATGGATAGCGGAAAGTGGACACGCACGGGACGGGGAGGCCCGGATCTGCTGCTGCTGCTGTCACGCTCGGGGACACGTGCCAGCCGTCGGATCCGCGGCGCCGGGTTGCTCTCGCCTTGCTGTCGGTCGCCGGTGATCGACTGATGAGCCGAACCATCCAGAACGGGGGCAGCCTCCGTCTGATGAGTGAGTTTTTCAAATTTGAACGAATTTGGGCGAGAATTTAGAGTCTGTTTGGGACATCCGCACGAAAATGTGATATGCAGTTTAGTGATTCTTGCCTCGCCCACAGGTTGGAGTTGGATTGCGCGAGGAGAAGCGCATCCGGCGACAAACCACTAATGAAATGAAATGAAATTTCGATTCGCTTTCTTTCAAGTAAAAAAAATGTTGAATCGCTTTTGGTTACTAGAGTCTGTGGCCCGTGGGCCGTACCATATACATGGCAAGAACGCGGCGGCCCGCGGTCCATGGATGACATCCGTTAGGCCCATACGTAAGATTGGGCGGCCCTATCTACATGGTTGATGCAGCTGGAACAGGCCTTGGGCCACGAGCCCACGAATGCATCTCCCTCCTGGACCACATTGTGTGGCCCAGTAAAAAATTCATAAAAAAGAAGTTCAGAGTATAAGAACACAGTCCCCATACTTTTGGGAAAGAGAGATCAAACTTGGAACCGACTCCATCGAGTTCGAACTAGTAGAATCATCAAAATTCTGTCATCTTTGGCTCATCTTTGGACAAGGGCAATGTAGTACTGCGTCCTTCGTCGGCGCCCGCCTCCGCTGCTCGCGGACCACTGCGTCCTCGACTCCCCCGACGGGCTCCTCCTCCTGCAGCGCGACGCGGACACCGCCGTCCGCCTCCTCCACCCCTTCACCGGCGACCTCCACGAGCTCCCGCCGCTGACGTCCCTGACCCCGCAGCTCGACCGCCGCACGGACCACCGGCCGCTGCTCGACGCCGACGAGCACAAGGTGCAGTCATTCCGCCGGATCTCCGCGGCCGTCTCCGTTGCCCCGACGGCGGGTACCGTCACGGTCTTGCTCGCGCTCGAGCACATCTGCCGCTTCGCCCACGCGTCCACCGGCGACCGGAGGTGGACGCTCACGAGCTGGAGCGAGAACCGCGTGGCCATGAGGAATCAAGCATTCTGCGCCTAGACCCGCCGCCGCCACTCGTTGACGACGGCGTGGAACTACTACCGCCGCGGACCATCGCCACGGTGCCATCCAACCTGATGATCTTGCCGCAGCTGGTGGAGTGTGACTCGGAGATCCTGGTGGCACCGACACATCTCCGTTCACACCTCGTGGTTGCCAGAGGCTCACTCACCGACCTCCTCTCTGGAGAGCCAGCCGCGCCAATGGCGAGCATCGGCGAGCACTGCCTCCTCTTCGGCATGCGCAGTCTGGCCGTCTCCTCCGGGGGACTGCCTTCGGTCGCCGGCAACTTCATTGTTCTCTGTGACCGCATACCAGATCGCCTGATGCAGTACAACCTCGGCGACGACACCTTGTCGCCGGCGTGCGACGGGGACATCGTTAAGAGCCCCCCGCCCAGTCCCCGCAGCATTGTCCACCACCTCGTCGCCTGCTGCTACCGCTACTTCTGGAACAAAGGCCTGATATATTGCTCCAGAACAAAGCCTTCATGGGGGACGAAACGCAAGTGGCGGTTGGGGGGCTTGAGCTCTCATCAGTCTTTGGTTGCTTGAAGCAGGAATACAAATGCTTCCTTGCTGCCATTTAGAAATTACAAAGTCTGTTCTGGAATCAAGGAAATTGACATGTTGATTCAGTTTACTTCTGATGTAGTACTGTGCTGTGTTTATAAATTGAGCATATGTATTTATTTTCACCAAAGAAACACAAAAATATTGGCTCCACATTGTGCTTGTTTCCTAGGACAATGTTGTATGACACCTCTGTCTTGCATCTAATTTCGAACAATCGAGCTCGAACAAGAATCGCCAAAATTCTTCATAACAACATCGGTGTGATTGACAACTGATACCCCATCTGGGCTCCTTTCATCGGTGCTTCATTCAGCCATGCCAACTTCACCAAGTGACCAAGAATACACGGTGTGCCACTGTCAACTGTCTGCTGTTCAAATCATCAGAAATCTGGGCATGGATGGACCAAAAGGAGCTAGCATTCAGTATCGTTGAGGGGTTGTTTGGATACGAGGTGCTAAACTTTAACAGTGTCACATCAGATGTTCGGATGCTAATTAGAAGAACTAAACATGAGCTAATTATAAAACTAATTGCAGAACTCCGTGCTAATTCGTGAAACGAATCTATTAAGCCTAATTAATTCATCATTAACAAATGGTTACTGTAGCACCACATTGTCAAATTATGGACTAATTAGGCTTAATAGATTCATCTCGCGAATTACACTCCATCTGTGCAATTAGTTTTGTAATTACTCTATATTTAATACTACTAATTAGCATCCAAACATCCAATGTGACGAGTGTTAAACTTTAACACCATGGAGCCAAAAAGGCCCTCAGGAAAAAAGGAAAAAGGAAACCATGCAGGGTGATCTGAATGATCACAAAATCATAACTACTCATCATAGCACTACTCATCATGCCTGGGCTAGCAGCCACCGTCGCCGGCCGCGATTGTCCCGGGGTGCTCGAGTCACTTCTTCGCTGAAGGGAGAGGGTGGCGGGGGAAGAAACGAATGAAATGCTCACCCCACTGCTCTCTGCAGCGATGGATCCACGGGCAGTTCTTCTGGTTGTTTGATTGATCACGAACCAAATCCATTCGATTGTCAGGTCCGGCAGACGGAGAAACAAACGTTTCATGGGATAGCTCAGATCCACCTCTCATGGCGCCATGGCGGAGGTAGCAGCCACCGTCGCAGCATCGGGACAGGTGCGCGGTTGCGGCGCAGGGTCCCACGAATAGAGACGACGGCCGCGCAGGCTGCCGTGTCCCGGAAGGCGACGACGCCACCGTGCCCGCCTGCGTGTGCTCACGCGCCCCCGGCTTCTCGCTCGGCGCCGATGGGCGCGACGATCTGCGCGCGCGTATTGCTGCCGGATGAGTGAGGAGTCGAGAGCTCGTGCTAGGGCTGCAGGGCCTGTTCGAGGGGTGGTTCTCTGCGCTTCCGGATGGAACAGGACGTGAGGAGGGCGGCGGCGGCGGCGGCGGGCGCCGGTGGACCGGCGGGCATCGAGCTGGCCCGAACGAATCAGGGGTCCTTTCAAAAATTATGCGTTCCGGAATTTTGCAAATGTACCCTCAATCGGATCGCGATTCAAATAAGGGGCATTTCGTAAATAATTAATCCTACAATTTACAAAAGGACCCCAATTTGGATCGTGACTATTAATCGCGATCCAAACAGGGGGTATTTTGAAAACAAATCCTGGGCGGCGCCGGAGCAGCTGACGAGGCCACGCTGCCGCCGGCCATCGGCGCTAACCCCGCGCAAGCCTTCGTCGATACTCTCTCGCCTACGCCTCGCCGTTCCCCCTGCTCCCCGCGCGCGCCGCTCGAATCCAAGCTCCTACGGATGTGCTGCCGGCGCGGCGGCAGCGGCGGCTCGGGGGGTCGGGAGCTGGAGGCGGCTAGCCTGGGCCATCTCTTGCTCTTTCGTTGCTTCAGAGGAGAGACGCTGCTGCGAAGAGATCGGCATTAACAGCGACTCAGAACCAGAACCAGCCTGTTGATCCTGATGACAGGATTCGTGTGAATAGACAAGAACAATGCACGATGCGGACGTACATGGAGGAGATCGACGGAACCAGCAGCTAGCACGGTCTCACAACCCCGCAGGGCTGCCGTCCTTCCTGGGGTCGCTGACGGCGGTGAGCCTCCCGCGGAACACGCCGCCGCCCGACGCGGGCGGCTCCGCCAGCTGGTGCACGATGAACTGGCACACAGCCCCCGAGTCCGTGCTCCGCAGCCGGTGCCCCCTCTGCTCCAGGAACGCCTTCGCCCCGTCGCTCAGCGCGATCACCTCGCCGTCGACCGCCGTCTCGTCCTCGTACGTCACCACGTTCGGGATCAGCTGTGCAGGAAGAACGCACAACGCTCAGGAACACACGATTGCATTTGTCACTCTCTCGTCGGAGCAGGGATCAAGATTCAAGAGGCTGTACCTTGTGGTAGACCCTGGGCTGCTGGACGGCGGCGAGAGGATCCATGCCGACGATGAAGTGGTTCAGGAAGACCTGGGTCACCGTGGCGATGATGTTCGTGCCGCCGCTGCCGCCCACGACGCCGGCGAGCTGACCGTTCTGCAGCGACACCACATGAGGTCCACAGCTTTCAGTATGGCATCGAGACGTGTCGGTGTCGGGATGTGTCCAAGCTAGATGGCACGCGATACCTTGAGAATGATCAGTGGTGTCATGGAGGACAGGGGCCGTTTGCCCGGCGCGATGAAGTTGGCCGGCGCCGGTGGGAGATGGTCAGGGGCGAGCTTCACGGCGGGGACGGAGAAGTCGTCCATCTCGTTGTTGAGCACGATGCCCGTCGACGGCGACAGGACCTTGCCGCCGAAGTAGTAGTTCACCGTCGTCGTCATCGCCACCGCGTTCCGGTCGCTGTCCACCACGCACAGGTGGCTCGTGCCGTGGTCATCCAGCTGCCTCCACCTGATCGCCGAGGCCATCAACCACAAGAGAATTGCATCAATCAGTGCTCTAAAGACCCTGGCAATCAGGACTCGGGAGATGTTGTGAAGGTGCAATTAAGAAGGACGCGTGCATACTTTGGGAGGTAGTAGCCGGGAGGGAACGTCGTGTTGTCGGCGATCCTCTGCCGGATCCTGTCGGCGAACGGCAGCGACAGCATCTCGGCGACGTCGCCGGTCACGTTCACGAAGTCGGGGTCGCCGAGGTCCATCCGGGTCGCCAGCATGTGCTTGATCGCTTCGATGAGCCGGTGGACGCCGAGGAACCCTTTCAAGAACTCGAGCGACTTGTACCCACCCAACACGTTCAGTATCTGCAACGACCCCAAGTGAGAAGAAATCTTGTAGACAACCAGTTGGAGGCCAAGATCAATTCGAGCTCTGCAAACAAGGGCACTGATCTGACCATCGCCATCCCGACAGTGCCGCTCGACGGCGGCGGCATGCCGAGGAAGGTGTACCCCATGGCGTCGGCGCGCATGGCGTCGCTCACCTCCACCCTGTACCCGCTCAGGTCCCCCGCCGTCACGATCCCGCCCGCCGCCCTGACGTCGCGGACGAACGCCTCCCCGACGGCGCCGCCGTAGAACGCCGCGGCGCCCTCCTCGGCGACGCGCTCCAGCGCCTCGGCCAGCGCCGGGTTGCGGCACGTCTCGCCGGCCGCCAGCACCCGCCCCGCCGGCGCGAACACGGCGCGCAGGCCGGGGTCGGCGAGTACGTCGGCCTCGCTGAGCTTGAGCGCGCGGGCCACGTACGCCACCACCTCGTAGCCGTCGCGGGCGAGGCGGATCGCCGGCGCGACGAGGTCCCGCCAGGGGAGCCGGCCGTACCGGGACCACGCCGCGTGGAGGCCCGCGAGCTCCCCCGGGACGCCCATGGCGAGCGCGCCCTTGTACTTCGTCGTCGGGTCCGCCGCGTACATGTCCTGGTGTTTGGCAAGCACAAGAGCAAGTTTTGCAGTTGCAGTAAGAACAAGTTGCGAAATTTCACTGCTGTTTGTTAAAATTTCGTTTCTTTCTCTTTTTTTTGGAATTTGTGAAAAATTTCAAACTGCTGAAAATTACTGAAAACGGTAATTTTACTGATAATTTCAAACAGAGCTTGTTCTTCAGTTGGAACAGCAAAATGATCGCAGTGGTCTAAAGCCGTCCGACAATATGATGGCAAACAAGACAGGCAACTGACTTGCCAATTGCCATCCTCCGATCTCTGAAATTCTGGTTGCTGGGCAGGGCAAATAATTTTGCAGAAAAGCTAGCACATGCGAAGCACTCCTGGAGATGTATAATAAAAAAATGCTAAAGCATTCCCCTGATCTCTGATCTCGCGTGCAACCTTCCATTCTGAATTTCTGATGGATTGCTTCAGACTGCGCTGCGCTGTTCGGATCTTGGGTCATGTTTAGTTCACTTCAAATTCCCAACTTTAACACTATGCAAAAAGAAGATTCCCCATCACATCAAACTTGTGATACATACATGGAGTACTGAATGTAGACGAAATCAAAAACTAATTGCACAGTTTTGTTGTACTTTGCGAGGCGAATCTTTTGAGCCTAATTAGTCAATATTTGAACAATAATTCACAAATACAAATGAAACGCTACAGTGTTGCTACAGTAATTTTGGTTGCCCAAAGTTGGGCAACTAAACAAGGTTTTGGACGTGCTTGGGACAGTTGAACCATGTGTGGTGTGGCTATAGTAGAAAAATTAAAAAAAAGGCAGATCACACTCGATGAGATCCTGATGGCCTACTGTCTGGATTAGTGCTCTGTTCGCTTCAGCTTATCAGCCGGCTTATCAGCTACCAAACATTAATTTTTCTCTCACAATAAATCAGCCGTTTCAGCTTTTCAGCCGGCTTATAAGTCCAGCCGAACATACCGTTGGTTTCAGATGAGATTTTGCGGCTAGTTTTTAAGTGATGGGATATAGGCTTTTATGAACTACTATTAACAATTCAATGATGCACTTATACCTGTATATACTAGATTATTATTTTCATGAGAAAATAAGTTTCCTCACCATCTTCTAAATACGTGGGAAAGCTATGTATAGGAAAAATATATAAAAATCGGAATAGCATCTATTAAATCTTAATGAAGTTTTTTTTGAAAAAAAAACAACCTGATACCTAGCTCTATTTGTCCATGATTAAGTTTCTTATAGTTTGATTCACTATGATTTTTAAAACTTTGCTTTTTAAGGCAATGCTGCGAAGCAAAAAAAAAACCTCATAGTAGTCATCTACCACTTGCGGGAGCACGGCTGGCCCACCAGACAGCGACGCGCGCACAACCAACCGTCCAACCCAATCGGACCCAACTAATGCTTGCCAGGTGTCACGCGGCCCCACATGTCATGGACTGGAGCAGTTCGAGCTCGCGGTCGCATCCTCTCCTTACCGGCGCGCTTGCTGCCGCTGCTGCTGATTGTAACAAGGACGAGTAGGACGGGGTCGTGATGCCGTGATGGTGATGGGGGGCTAGGACGTACCGGCGTGGCCGCGGCCGGCGCGGTCTCCCTGGCGTCGAAGGCAACGGCCTCGCCGGAGGCGGCGTCCCTGACGACGATGAAGGCGCCCCCGCCGACGCCGCTCGACATCGGGTGCACCACGCCGAGGCAGAGCGCGGCGGCCACGGCGGCGTCCACCGCGTGCCCGCCCGCCCGCAGCGCCGCCGCGCCCACCTCCGAGCACCGCGCGTCGTCCGCCGCCGCCGCGCCGACCCCGGATTCCACCTCGTGCCGGCTCCGCAACCGCGCGCCGGCGGCGACGGCCTTGGGACGACGGGCAGCAGCAGCGCCGGCGCCAGCGTCCCGGCCGGAGGAGCTCAGGAACAGCATCAGGACGCCGGCCAGGGCGAGGAGCGCCGCGGCGATGGCCAGCGCGGTCCACGTCCGGCTGCTCCGGCGGCCACGGGGAAGGTCCTGGGAGACCGTTCCGGTGGCCCCGAGCAGAGGGCCCTTCAGGCCGCCACGCGCGGCCATGGCCTGCTCACGCCTGGGAGATTCCGGCCGTTTTTCCTGGACAGGACGTGAGCGGGGGAGAGGGCAGGGATTGTGGGATTCTTGGATGGCGACTTGGCGAGAGGCGGAGCCGGAGAGCTCGGTCGTTTGTTCTTGGCGGGGGCGAGCTGCAAGCAATTATATAGACAGTCCGGCCAATGAGACGTCTCTGTTAGCGCCGATTTTTTATCTCTCCCTCTCACAGTCACACTCTCTGAAACGGCGCCGTTGAAGAAGAGGCTGATCAGTTTTTGTCCATAGTTCACCTCACCGATTAAATTAAACGCGCAATTTGTAAGTTGTATAAGAAGATGGATCGTGATGTGATCTTACCCCGTGCGATTAGCGCCTTTCAGCAGCGACAGACTGGCGCTAATAGAATAATAGGGCACATGCGAAGTAGTGTTAAGAACTGACCACAGGCTCTGTTTGCAAATTGCAACTCGAGAGGTGCACGTGCGGCTGGAGTAAGTTTTTATTTTACCTATAAGTAGTGTTTCAGAGCATCTTCTTCTTTTGCCTCCGAGAAGAGCTAATGCAGCCTGCAGGATAAAAACAGATGGAGAGCGAGTGGTGCCGCCTGCCCTGATGCGAGGAGCATCCGACCGTGGATGGATGAAACGAAAACGACCTGCAGCCGAACCTGCTCGGGCCTGCTCGATCGCCTTCCTTCCTTCATGGCATGACGTGATGCGAGGGACGAATGCGAATCATGAATTAGGCGTGCGGTGATGCTGGGATAACGTGTGTACAGTACATCCCACGGACGTGATGGAGTGCAGGCGCAATGCAAGTGGCCCATGCAAGTGGCCAATGCAAGTGGAATGCACTACAAATTTAAGGGCACCATGCGGGAAAACGATGCTATTATTTGTGCATCAAACGACATAAACAAATGCTCGAGTTGATGAAGCTGTCGTGCGACGGAGTTCAGGTGCGGCTGGATGGACTCGGTTACGACGGGACGGGAATGGAAGTCGTTGTTGCCTCGGTCAGGTCACGGTCCGGTCCGGGACGGGGTGACGGCACGGCACGGACTACGGTGAATCTTTCTTGCACGCCTCGCCGGCTCCTCCTATTCCCTTGAGCGCACCAACTCTTGGGGTCAGCCTTTCTTTCATTCAGCTACCTAATCGAGTCCATACTGTCGCTGCTATCGCGCGGCCAGAGATCAACACAACAACTACTTCACCAAAGCTCATTTCCACAAGTCCAGTTTTTTTTCCTCAAAATACAGTGCCAAAAGTTGTATTAAAACTCATTTAATTTGTATGACTGGATGGTTGTGAGCTTACGCAATATACCCCCCAAACAATGGTTTAATAGGTTACATGAGAAGAAAAGGAATGCATACCGATAGTCTGGACTATCCAGATTCGGCCCAATTTGGGAACCCAGCTTACAGCATACACAAGAGTATCTCTTATCTACTTCTACAGATCCTTTCTCTCTGCTTGTCCATATACTCGACTCCTGTTCTCCTGTCCATTACCCTCTCAAAGCCTAGCATATACTGAGCATATACGTGTGACCCCAGAAATGGCCTATTTGTCAGCACCTCAAATTTAGGCCTCCAAGAGACCATCAAAATTGTCTGCTGAGATCAACTGTGCCACTGAACTGGTCAACTGAATTAACCTGCAACAACGAACTATTATTAGATAAGACTTGGGGAGCCATCTTGCTCACTTTTCTAGCACCAAAAAAAAAATCAAAAGTACAACTGTCGGTTGTTTTTATATGATTTGGATGCGATCATTAAGTATTTAGTAAGAGCTCCAAGGAATTTTGAATTTACTGGAAAAAAGACCAGTAAGGAACTAGCTATCAATTTTGCAAAACGGGAAAGTTCAACCCTGGTTCTTTGTGACATGCTTCATTATGGGGACTACCTGAGGGTCAAGAGCAGTTACCAGTTGTAACAAAACTGACATCCAATTAGGTTGTAACGATTACTGCACCATGCGCTTCCTTTTCGATCTTTTGCCCTTCTTCCCTGAGTAACTCGGAAGTTTCTTGTCACTCCCAGTACTGGATGCTTTCTCCACAGGTCCTCCCTGTTGCAGGTTTACATGAGTAACACAGGAGGAACTTACATTTTTCAGGTGGTGTAATGGCAAGGAGGATTTTCCAATACAATTAGCCTCACAATGTCCTACTATGTAAAGATATATAAGTAACTGAAAAGGGTCAGAGTACCTCCTCTGTGGTCTCATCATCTGACTCTTCATCGTCTGAGTCATACGTTGATGCCGATGCTTTTGAATCTCCTGCAGCAAGTGCTTTGTTGAGTTTTCTCCTGTTCTCTTCTTCTTTTAGCTCCCTAAACCTGCTTGCCAGATTGTATGTGAAAAATGGAACCAAAACAGAAAAAGTCTAAGTATTAAAATGAAGTCCAGAGCACCTTTCCCCAGCTGGTTGAGCATTAGAGCGTTTTGCACGTCCCGCTGTAATTATTCCGCTACCTCCCTCACTGACTGCAGGCTTTGCTCCCCCCATTTTCCGTAACCACACCTGCTGGGCTGTGCTGAGGACATTGTTTGTAAACCTAATGAAAAAAATGGAAGTCAATACACGACGATAGCTGTGGATTCTATATACATACATATACTAAAGTTCCTAAATCTGGAGGCTCCTCATGCATCTTGGGCCCACGTGGGACCCACATATTGTTTAGGTGGGACCCATGTAGGACCCACACTCTTCAGGTGCGACCCACGTGAGACCCACATACAATTCAGTAGGACCCACACACTGTTTGGTGGGACCCACGGTAGTATTGAGTGGGTCCCATGACCTTTTCTTTAAAAATATATATATTAAATTTTAATCGCTGCAGTTACATTGTATTAAAAGTATAAAATATATTTAATTTTTACTATGTATAAAAACAATAACTAAACTTTGTATACTACATTCACTTATGGTAGTTCTACTACTTTTTGGACTTTGCTTTCAAATCATAAACATGCAAAATATGATTGAATCATTCATTCATTGCTAATTTTATTTTTATTTCTATCAAAACTAAGAATCAGTGTAACCTAGCACGTCAATCCGTTAGTCATATCTACTAACACCCAAAAGACAGTAAATTTCTATGAAAAAATTATACAGTGCTCGAATAACCATTATGATAAAAAAATGTTTCAATTTAACATTGGATGCGATCAATTTGATTTTAGATTATGTTTCTTTATTTGGTTCAATGCGATGCTGCTTTGAGCATAGTAAGATAACAATTCGCATTTCATCACTATTTCAGGTTAATCTCTTCCGTATAGGCACGCATCGCGCGCCAATCTAAATAGTTTAATTAATCTTTTAAGAATTAAGTGAATAGGGAAGGGGTCATGAAATTGTGGGAAGCAACCAGCGCTGTAACTTGAAATAAATACGAACACATATGAAACTAAAAAAGATGACTGATGCACATACCAATAAATGGACAATCCTGATGGCACTGATAAAGAGAAATATCCAATCATAAATGGAAGAAATTTCAAAACGAGCAGGCTGGTTTTCTGTGATGGGTCATCGCTCTGTAGCAGACCACAGATTGGAAGTTAAACCATAGCAGTGTACAATTGGCAATATGCACAATGAAAAAGTATATAGGGAAGCATTCACCTGGGGTGGCTTCATTATCTCCATAGAGACAAACTGAGAAGCAACAAGTAGCACAGGCAACACAAGATAACATATTGTGTCATGCCAACCTAATGGAGGATGACCGTCCTGCATAGTTTGTTTGTAAGGTTAGAACTAATTTTAGGATTTTAGCATATCTGCATGACCATTGCATTCAGGCTCTGAGATACGGGAATAATAAATTGATAGAATGTGATCCTATACTATCCAAACAAAAGTAGTTTGCTGCATGACACTATTTCTGTCACAGTATCAAAGAGGTAATGGAATCTGAATTAGGGAAATGCATATGTCAAAGCTTCCTGAGTTCCTGTTGCCTGAGTGCTATCCAATGTGTTCCCTATTTGGCTATGCAAATAAACATGCCACTGTTCCAACACATTCCTTTGACCTAAACCTGGCTAAATTTTGTGACATGGCATTATGATCAATCAAGTGCAATAGACCAGCCTTTTTCTCAGAACCAGGAATGAAATGACTAATTGGTATGTTAATAAGAGCAATTTCAATACCACAAATGGGAAGAGCCATGAAATTCCAGCACCACTTTGCCGAGCTGCAATTGTTGTAGGGCCTCCCAATGATGGAATCCAGAAAAATCCTTCTGTCAACAGCCCCTTCATGTCATATAAAAGACACTCAGTCCAAAAAGCCACTTAATCAAGCCAGCTTCAAGGAGTTGGACTTAACTTACCTCATTTGCTACATTTGAAAGGGCTTGGTAAAGACCAATCCAGACAGGTATTGTTGCCAATGTTGGAAAACATCCTGTCAGAGAAAGTGTAAGATCATGATACTATGTCATAAACGCATGGTTTTGTATGGCAGCAATGGATTCTATCAGAAAAACAATATGTAAAATACTCAAATGACATGATTCCTTTTCAGCAACCAAGTACAAAGTAAAATAGCAAAAAAAAAAAACTGTCAGAACAGTATGGTTTAGGAGGGAAAATTCAAGCAACCTGCTAACGGGTTGACTCCAGCTTGCCTATATAACCGAGCAGTCTCTAGCTGTATCCTTTCCTAATAAGAATTATATAGAAGCAGGAAATCAAAATACGCAAAGAATTAAGTCTGAAAACGTAAGGCTAAAAAAATTGTAAAAGAGCATAATCAATGATTCAAATTTGCAACAGCTATACAAACCTGGTTGCCTGCATATCTCTGCTGGATTGCCTTAATCTGCGGCTGCAAATTCTGCATCGCCAGAGTTGATTCCACCTGAAATAGACAAGTAACTCAGCAATCAATCCACGAATTTCGTAAGAACCAGACGTGGGGCGATTTTATTCAGATTGGTCAGAACATTCACCTGTTTTTTGGTTAGAGGCAACGTCGCAGCCTTAACAATGATGGTCAGCAGAATGATTGCAAACCCATAAGAGTACGGCACATGGACTGCTGACAGACCATCCTTGAGCACCTGTATGGTCAGGCTTAGATTGCATCAGCATTTCAATGCTTTCAGTATTGTGAACATTAATGTTCTAGTAAGTCCTAGTTAGTGAAAATAACAGTACAACACCACATAACACTTAAATTCTAGCATTTTGTGTCAAAAGCCTTAGGGGCTAAATGCCTACACATGCATGTGGAACTGCTTTCAGAAATCAGAATAATCACAGACCCGTATGGCACATGAACTGCTGACAGACCATCCTTCAGCACCTGAATGATGAGGCTCGGATAGCATCAGCATTCCAACGCTTTCAGTTCAATGAAACCTAGTATCCTAACTAGTGAATTGAGCATGGAACCACGTAAGTTTGAAATTCTAGCATTTCCTGTCAAAAGCCTTGCGCTAAATGCCTAAACAAGCATGTGGAACTGCACGGGCTTCCTGAACACCCATTTCCATGTCAAAGCAGCCCTAAACAATAAAACAACACCACAAACTGGTATGGGATTGGCAAGGTCCATAGACGACGAGAGCATGGAAGCGTAAAGAGCAGCGTACACACCCCCAGTCAACAGTCATCACTGTTACTAACTGTCCAGGCAGTTGCACTTCCATAACCCATACTGAAGTCATACCTCGGGCGCACTCAATTCTCCCAGAATCGCCGTCAACCGTGAGACTGGCAACAGGCGCAAAGGACCACCGCTGATTACGCAATCATTACCTTGAGCACGACCTCGAGGGCCTCGGAGATGAAGCCGAACCAGCCGCCGTTCTTCTGCACCGCCGTCACCGCCTCCCCGGCGTCCCCTCCTCCCGCCGCCGCGTCGGCCGCGACGACCGCGGCGTCGGCGAGCGTGTAGAGCGCGGCCTCGGCGCGCTCCAGCGCGGCCTGGAGGTGGGGTCCCGCGAGCGAGTCCAGCCCGTGGAGGCCCGCCCTCACCGCGCACGCCGCGGCGCGCCGGCGGCCCCCGCGCCGCAGCCGGAGCGGCGGGAGCAGGCTCGCGGCGCCGGCCCCGCCGGCGCGGGGCAGCGCGGGGAGCAGGGAGGAGGAGGAGGAGAGCAGCGCCTTGGCCATCGCGGAGGGGATGGCTCGGGGAGGATGAGGGGGTTTAGGGTTAGGGTTTCATGCACGGGGGAGGGGAAGCGCGTGGCCGGGAGAGGAGGTGCGGTGGCGGTGGAGGTGGAGGTGGAGGTGGGAAGGGAAGAGGAGCTGCTGAGGAGGTGGAGGTTGTCGTTGGAGGAGGAGAGGAGGTGGGGGACGTTTTATCCGCTTCGGTGCTCGTGGACTCGGCGCACCACAACTATCGGTTCGTTCAGAACTGATTTTTAGTTCAGTGGCATTGCTGTTCCTCTCTCCACTTTGCTCCCCACTCCATTTCTTCTTCTTTCTTTCTTTTTTATCACCGATGTAAATGCGGCAGCTTTATTTTTTCCCAAAACATTTCTTTCTGTGAAATAAATAAAGTCAAACCTTCTCAGTTAATCCGGTTCAATGTACTTCTTTAATCCCTCCAAAGTAGGGTGTTTGGATCCTCGGACTAAACTTTAGTCCTTGTCACATCGAATGTTTAGATACTAATTAGGAGTATTAAACATAGACTATTTACAAAACCCATTGCACAGATGGAGGCTAAACGGTGAGACAAATCTATTAAGCCTAATTAGTCCATGATTTGACAATGTGCTGCTACAGTAACCAGTTGCTAATGATGGATTAATTAGGCCTAATAGATTCGTCTCGCCGTTTAGCCTCCACCTGTGTAATTAGTTTTATAATTAACTCATATTTAGTCCTCCTAATTAGTCTAATCACCGTCCTACCAAACTTGCCTTTTAGCTTCAATGGTACCCTCTTATCATATAAAAGTCCTGATGCTTGGCGCCACTTCATCCACCCCGATTTGATTCTATGACTAACATCCTCATCAATATCCCTATCTCGTTGTAGTATTGATCCTAAATATTGAAATGTATCCTTTTTGGGCACTACTTGGCTTTCCAATCTGACATCTCCCACCTCATGTGTAGTAGTGCCAAAGTCACATTTTATTTTAGTTCTGCTGAGTTTAAAACCTTTTGACTCTAGGTCTCCCGCTACAACTGCAGTTTCCTATTTACTCTTACTCGACTTTCATCAACTAGCACTACATCATCCGTGAAGAGCATACACTAAGGGATATCCCCTTGAATGTCCCCTGTTACCTCATCCATCACCAAGTCAAATAGATAAGGGCTCAAAGCAAAACCTTGATGCAGTCCTATTCTAATCACAAAGTCATCTGTGTCGCCATCACTTGTTCAGGCTCTAGTTACAACATTGTTGTACATGTCATTAATAAGTTCAACGTACTTCGTTGGGACTTTATGTTTGTCCAAAGTCCACCACATAACATTCCTTGGTATTTTGTCACACGCTTTCTCCAAGTCAATGAAAACCATGTGTAGATTCTTCTTCTTCTCTCTATCCCGCTCCATAACTTGTCTTATTAAGAAAATAGCTTCCATGGTTGACCTTCCAAGCATGAAACCAAATCGGTTCATAGAGACCCATGTTATCTTTCTCAAATGATGCTCGATAACTCTCTCCCATAGCTTCATAGTATGGCTCAACAACTTAATTCATCGGTAATTAGTATAGCTTTGAATATCTCCCATATTCTTGTATATTGGTACCAGTATACTTCTCCTCCACTCTTCCGGCATCTTGTTCGACTGAAAAATATGGTTGAACAACTTGGTTAGCCATACTATGGCTATATTCCAAGGCATTTCCACACCTTAATTGGGATACCATCCGGACCCATTGCCTTACCACTTTTCATCCTTTTCAACGCCTCTCTCACCTTAGATTCTTGGATCTTCCGCACAAAATGCACGTTGGTGTCATCAAAAGAGTCATTCAACTGTAAGGTTGTGTTCTCATTCTTACCATTGAACAATTTGTCAAAATACTCTTGCCATCTATGTTTGATCTTATTCTCCTTTACCAAGATGTTCTCCATTTCATCCATAATGCACTTAACTTGGTTGAAGTCCCTCGTCTTTCTCTCATGAACCTTAGCCATCCTATAGATGTCGTTCTCTCCTTCCTTCGTACCTAATCGTTGGTAAAGATCCTCATACACCCTACCCTTTGCCACACTTACAGCTCGCTTTGCGATCTTCTTTGCCTCATTGTACTTCTCTATGTTGTCCACACTTCTATCATGGAACAAGTGCCTATAACATTCTTTCTTCTCCTTAATTGTCATTTGGACTTCCTCATTCCATCACCAAGTATCTTTATCTACGCTTCTACCCCCTGGTCACTCCAAGCACCTCCAAGGCCACCTTCTGAATGCAGTTTGCCATCTTCTCCCATATGTTGTTCGCGTCCTCTCCTTCCTTCCAAGGTTCCTTTTTTATTACTCTTTCCTTGAAGACCTCTGACATCTCCTCTTTCAGTTTCCACCACTTTATTCTTGCAATCTTAGCTTGTTTATCCCTGCGTACGCGCATCTGAAAACGAAAGTCCGTCACGACAAGCTTATGTTGAGAAACAACACATTCCCCTAGTACCACCTTGCACTCCAAGCATGCCTGCTTATCCTCTATTCTTGTGAGGATAACTACTAAAAGTCACTAAATGGGGTCATCTCTTCCTAAAGAAAGTGTTCGCTATCATCAAGTCAAAAGTTATTGCAAAGTCCAAGACTTCCTCTCCCTCCTGATTCCTACTACCATACCCAAAACCTCCATGAACCGTCTCGAATCCTGCACTTGTTGTACCTACATGCCCATTAAGATCTTCTTGCTATAAGGTACAGTTCTAACCAGACTATCTAAATCTTCCTAGAAAAATCTCTTAGTACTCTCATCGTGGCCTACTTGGGGGCATATGCACTAATTACGTTCAGGACCATATCACCAACGACAAGCCTAGTTAGGATAATCCTATCCCTTTGCCTTCTCACGTCCACCACTCTATCCTTGAGACTCTTAATCAAAACTCCCACTTTATTTCTATTTGCAAGTGTCCTTGTGTACCAAAGCTTGAAACCGGTATTGTCCACCTCCTTCGCCTTCTGGCCCTTCCATTTAGTCTCTTGAACGCATAAGATATTTACATGCCTCCTAGACACTACATCAACTAAGTCTCTTAACTTACCTATAAGAGACCCTACATTCCAACTACCTACACAAATCCTAGTTGGTTCGACTAGCTTCCTTGCCCTTCTCACCCGTCGAGAGAGATGTGAAGACACTCGGGCGCCGATGTAGCGCGCCACTAAGGAAATGACGACCCGATCCTTACTCACTTGACACCATACCCAAATCGTGACACGACACGTCACCAAGGGGGAGACGACCCGGCCCTTGCGCATTTAACACCATACCTGGGTTTCGATATGGCGCATCGCTAGAGTGTTACGCCCCAACAAATTTCTCTTGGGTTTCATCTCCATTAGAATGGCTAGGTTTAACGTTAGCTCGTCAAGCCTATCACAACCCTCGGGCTTGGGACCTGCTATGTTGAGACAACATAGGCGGAGTTATGCAATAGACACATGCGCAGTAAAAAAAATCAGCGCTATTACTTGTGGTTTTACTAGACAAGTTAAACCTCGCCTTCAAGGCTGTCGGGGATAGATCCCCAGTACCCGCAAGGAAGGAAGAAGACGGACTCCTACTAGGATTGCTCTGTAATCCTACTAGGACTCATACCATGTAATCCTATTAGGACTCATACCTTGTAACGGATTAGTAATCCGGCCCCCTGAAGTATATAAATGAGGGCAGGGGTACTTAGATCGGTAGACCAACAGAGGCGAAGACCTCAGAGAACCACAATAGAGGACGAAATCCTCAATACCAAACAACACCCAAGCGCAGGGCGTAATATACAACACCCAAAACAGGACGTAGGGTATTACGCTACTCTGGCGATCCGAATCTGTATAAATATGTGTCTTGTGTCCTCACTTTTACCATTGAGTTCCAGGTCCAGCGATTCCCCACCAACCAATCTATTACCTCGGGATACCCCTCGGTAGGTTGCCGAGTATAAAACACCGACAAAGGCTTCAACTTACCATTAGTCAAAATATATACACGTTTATTATGCTTTTACATAAATAGTTTCTACTCAAAATTGAAGTTTTTAAAGACTTCCTCACCTTCCATTGATGAACACGGGAAGTACATCTTTGCTTTTATTCTCATATTGATTAGTGCCAAACATTTTATAAGACTCCTCTTAGGACGTGTTTGGTGGAAATTTGGCTTTTAAAAACCACCTTTATAGGGTGCTGGAAAAGCTAGTTTTGTAAAAGTTGTATTTATGCATTAATGAAGTGTATACTACATATAGTACCCATCAAAATAGCATTATCTAAAATTTAGCAAAAAGCACATCCAAACCTGCTTTTGGCTTATATATAAATAAAGCTTTCGTTTCTCAAAAGCCAATTTAAAAAGCTAGTTGTTTGTTTCAACTTATAGCTTTTGGCTAGAAGCCAAAAGCTAAAAGCTAAAAGCTAAAAGAAATATGGCCTTAGTATTAAGGTGACTTTTCAAAAGTAATATTTTTCGAACACGCAAAAGCTTTGCATGTCAATTTTATACGAGAAAAGACCGCAGACGGATGGAGTACAAAGCGTTAAGGCTACCGCTAACATGCCGCTAAATTGAGGCTATTTTACACAGGATCAAAAGTACGCTTAAAGCTAGTTACAAGAATCTTCTTACAAGGCATGACTAGTAGAATTAATAAGAAACATATCGTGGCAAATTGGATTCCGTAGCGCATGGAGCGTGTCACAGCAAAAAAAAAAAAAAAAGCTTTCAATTCATCCACAAATATTAACTAAAGAGGGGGATTGTTATGAACTTGATACAGTAAACAGTTAATGATTACTTCAAATCATCAAATGTTTAACTGGAAAACCAAAATGTTTCAGGATGCCGAAAGACTCGGGTACTCTCAAAGCGACACGCATCTCCCTTCTGAGTCCTGAAGAATCTAATACTAATTGGCGCTGAGCAGAAAGGCATCTGTCTTTGCCAGGTTACACTTGCTCAGAATCTTGCTTCAGAGGTCGTAGGAGCTACAGTAGTTTGCTGCTGGCACTTGATAGTTCTTACTTTCAGCTCTGGCCTCTGGGCACAAAATCCAGTCCCAGAATCGGTGCCAACTCGGAGTTTCTGAATTCAGCAAAAGATGGTCGAATCTGACGCGCCGACTGGAAGCACAAACTAGGCCCGTTTCAGGCTCTCGATCTGCCATTCTGCCACCCGGGCATCCACTCGCCTCCGCGGAAGCTCCTGGCCACAGAGAACCACCAGCTGCGAGCATATTCGCCGTTGCTTTCTCCATGCCGGCACAAATCTCCCATGGGAAGAGGATCATTACATGGCTCTCTACTGGCCACACGAAAGCCTGAAAAATATCCTGCTTCTCAAGTAGAGAGAGATCTTTCTGCAGCACAGGTTAAGGCATCACAATTCACAGCATTCAGGTTGTCCACAAAATTACAGGTCGGGCTTACCTGAAAAAGGACGAGACCTGTTAACTGTTTGCAAAAGCACAAGTCTCTCACCAGCAGTTCAGTACCATGGTAACCAAGATTCAGTCGAAATGATGATGCACATATATGAGTGCATCAATCATGAATACATCAACACATCAGATACTGATTTGGTTTCGGATGAAAGCGAGACAGCCACATTAAAACGGTTAAGGCAATGATTACAGACAATTTGTCGAAATCGACTGCGCGATTCCAAACCTCAGAATCATAGGTAGTAGACATCAACATTATTATGGCCAGATCATCTCAATATACACAGAATCTTAACTAGCCGCCTTTCAGATAGTCAAGGAGATCACCAATATAGTGATGGGTAACAGAGGTACAGAGGGGAATTAACGGAGGTAAACTTTTGCCTAAATCACCAACTTTTATGGGGGGAAACAGAAGTTCATCAACTTATAACTACATGTTTAGCAGCAAAAGATGATGGATTTGACTGATCCATGGCACGACCTGTTACATTCTGGTATCTCATGGCAAGATACCAGAAGATCTATAGGCTAACTGTTCCTCTCTTCTATGATAAAACAAGATCGTTGTCGCCAAGGTGCGGGGGCCTCATGCACACCTGAACTTCATGCTCCTCTGGTCCAACCCGGTGCTTTGGAACCATGATTTCTAGTCCAGTTCCTGTCTCATCATAATACGCCTCAATCTTTGCATCTTCTGGAATCCGGGTGGCCAGAGGTATCTCCCTCACAAACTCGCCGGGAGGGCAGTGCTCGGGGAAAGGGTCTGTCAGCTTGAATGTCCTGTCATGCCTCTTGATAACGGGCATACGGGCGGTGCTCACGCATGTTATCTTCACAATGCCATGAGTCAGCGTGTTCCTCCAAGTCACCCTGACACTGTGTGGGTCGGAGAAGAGCATGCTCACCACGATTAAGTAACCTTCATCATCCTCATATATCGTCTTGGCAGCAGTGACAGGCCCGCTTGCATGTTTTGCAACACCAGTGAACTCATGCATCCAAGATGGCTCGCCAGTATGAGCTTCTACCTCTTGCTCTCTGTCAGAACACGAATTGTTTGCCATCACACAGTCCTCCTCCACACCATGGCCAAAGAAATCCTTGCGCCGTTTGGCACATTTGGGTGAAAGGTCCATCCCATCATCTGATGATGGTGGAGTTGATAGGTTGAGACCTGAACCATTCAGTCCCTTCTTGTGACTATGAGATCCATGTGCGGCACTCTTTGATGCCGGTGGATGTGGCCTGTCAAGTTCAAAATCAGTGCTCGGAAGATTCCTCCATGACTCAAAGTCACTGGCTTCAGATGGTATTGAGAAATTAAGTTCCCTGCCTGTAAGTTCAGCCCACCTCTTCAATTCGGCTTCAGGAACTGCTGATAAATTTGGTGAGACCACAATTTCAATCCCATGAAGGCACTGCGGGTTTGACAGCCCTCGGTAATGCTTTCTCTGCATGCGGTGTGACCTTGCAAAGCCCTTGTCAGCACTGAATGGGAAAGAGGGCTCCCCATGCTTGGAATGCCCATTCATGAAACTCCGGAGCTGCATCTTGCCAAGGGCATTGTCAGGCCGCTCCTTGAAAACCCACATGTACATGTTCTCCATGTCGTGCTGCACCAGGAAGACATCGAGGCGGAGGTCAGACTTGTCGAAGCCCGAGATGCACCCGGACGCGTCTCGTGTCACCTTGCCCTTTGGCTTCTCCACAAGCGCAGGCCTGAAGTAGTGATTGAAGAAGAACCATGCACCCCAAATGCTGTCTCCTCGCTTAGCACACTTCCTCGCGCCGACACCGACAGTGGCACTGCCATTGCCAGTCGACTTTGGAAGTGTAAGCACAACCTCAGATTCATAGTTATGTGTTCCAAGAGTGACATCAAGTATCTCGAACGCGTCAAGGCTCCACGATGGAGGTGGCTGGGAGGGATCTGCAGAAAGCGGGAGGTTGATGTCTGGCGCACCAGGGCGCGCCGACTCACGCAGAGGAATGACGAAGGGTTCCCTGTCACCACCACTACCAACCCCATTGGTGGCACCGCCGCCACCGGAGGACCCAGTGGAGGCCGGGTGCGAGCCTGCAGGGTCCATGGAGAGGCGCGTGCAGGGGTGGCTGTTGCTGTTCTCCATGGAGAGGGAGGTGAGGAGGGGCTCCCCCATGGAGAGCTCCCTCCTCTCCTTCTCCTTCGTCCTTCCTATTGTTGCCTACTTCTCAGCTACCCCTTCTTCTTGCTCTGTCACCTCCTGCTGGCTGCTGCCCCTTCTCGCCTGATGCGCCAATCAAGGTTCACCACGACCATGGGAGGCCCACGGGTTTTCCGCAGCCTCGTCTCATCAAAGATGGAGCTCTCTATCACCAGCAGATCGGGATTTGTGGTGAGAAACCCCTTCTTCGGAATAAAATTGAGATCTCTCAGGCCAATCTGATAGGAACAACCCTGAAAACGGATGGAATTGAAAATTAATTTTCACCCTCGTCAAATTAACACTGACAACTGCATAGGAATCAACATCTAAACCGCGGAAACGAAACGAAAATTTCCTCTTTCCTATCGTTAGCAACTCGGAGTTTCTGCCACAAGAACTCGATAACTATTTTTACCAAATTGAAACAAAGGAACAAAATTTCTCCAAACCACACCAGATAAGATCTCGAAAGCCCCACTATCCAACCAAAAATTTTCATGGGAGTACAAAAAGAAAGGAGAGGAAATAATAGATGGGAAAACAGAGCAGTAGGTGGGTCGGGGGGAGGAAGAAGGGAAGCCCTTTGCCCTGATCTAACCTTGGGGGAGGAAGAACCTTCCGGAAGCCCCTTGTTTCCCCGGGGAGAAGCTCTCCTGCGGGGGCTGCGGCGTCTCCGCCCGAGCTCTCGCCGGCGACGGGGAGGGAGAGGGGTAGGCCGGAAGGGGAGGAGGAGGAGAAAGGGGAGGACAGGTAGGGAGGGCCCAGAGAAGAAGAGGCAACAGGGGTCCGGGGTGTCAACGGGTTTCGGGTCCCGCAAGTCCGTTGCGGGTCGCAACCTGCAACCGCGTTTCCGTTTCGTCCCTTCTCCTCCAATCCAAGGAACGGTGCAGGTGGCCCTGGCTGGATCCTCGCTAAAATCCACGGGAAAGTCATCAACCCCTCGTAGATGCGAGCATCCAACTTTGGACAACTAAAATTACTGTAGCAGCACTGTAGCGTTTCGTTTGTATTTGTGAATTATTGTCCAAATATTGACTAATTAGGCTCAAAAGATTCGTCTCGCAAAGTACAACAAAACTGTGCAATTAATTTTTGATTTCGTCTACATTCAGTACTCCATGCATGTACCGCAAGTTTGATGTGATGGAGAATCTTCTTTTTGCATAGTGCTAAAGTTGGGATTTTGAGGGAACCTAGGTAAACATGGCCTAGGTGAACTCAAATCATGATCTTTAGCCACATGACGTGTTATCATTATCTTAAGACAAATGACGTATCATCGTTATCATATTTCGGTGTTTGGATCTACTTAGAGAGCGTGAAAAACTTGAAATTGTTGCTATTGAATGTTAATAGTCTATGATGCTGTTAGCTAAATGTCAATTAGCCCCTCTTCCGAATGCTGGGATAGGTGGATAATAATGGCAGGTAATTCCTCGAAAATTTCAATGAACAATGTGGTCTTTCGCGATGAACAAGCTGGTAAGAGTTTGCCGTAGGATTGTTAACAATCTAGGCTTAAAAGCTAAAATTTAAAACGCTGACATATTTATATTAGGTAGAGCCTTTTAAACTTACCATCCGATGATCTAAACTTAGTTTATTTTCAGATTTATTCGGTTATTGTTAAGCCTACCTAGTTGATAATAATTGTAAAATATACTTATGCTACCATCTACATTTGGAATTATAATGTATGAACTGTAGCATCTTTTGCATTTGACCATCCCTTCCGCATCCGAATTCTAAGAATGTTGGACCTTCATTAGGTTTAATCTAACGGCAGCTCTTCTTAATTATTTGTTCCTCTTTTTTCTTCTCCCGCCATAAACCTGGAGAGTAGCCCATCCATCCTCCTTCTCTTATCTTTGCTGCCATATCCATCACTGCTTTGGACGCATTGGAGCGAGTTGTACTCATCCAATGATGGAGGCAGAAACTTAAAATTTACCTTGTTAATTAGAAGCGCTAATAGTGTTAAAATTTAGACAAAATTTGAATTTCTTAGTGGAAATTTGCATGGCTTGGGGAGGGGGGCCTATGCCTCCACCACTGTACTCATCCTGACCCACTCCAGTACTATCATCTGCCACCCTGTCAAATGACATCCGCACCGCCCCACTGCCTACCCACCAAATGCCTTGGTTGCGGACACGACTTCCTCTCCCATCCTTAACTTTAAAGCCAACATCTTCAAACCCGTAACTATTACCAAAAGAGAAAGATAAGATAGGATGGATCTACTAGGATCATGGAGACGAGGGTAAAGTTCATATTTCGCCAGCGATGATGAATCATTGGGTGAACATGGGGAAGGAAAAAAAAACTAAACTACGATATGGAGGAGGAATGGCATATCCGACCATGGAATAGCATTTTGGATAATATATAATAACCAGATTTGGTGTCCATTTTATTCTTGTTAGTGTGAGGATTATCACTTTTGAATCTTCAAGTCCGGCTACGGTTCTTATTGATGTAACCATTAACTTTCGAACCCTAACATGGTTCTCTATTAAATATTAATCGGTGTACAACTTCGGTGCAAAGCATGATAATGGTTATAAAACTGACATGGATCATAGTTTTGGTTGATATGCAGAACTGTGGGCGGTGCAGCTAGCAAACAGATTACAAAATGTTAAGAGTCCATGTCAGGCAGACTTGACTAATAAAAATCCACGTAGACGAAAACCACTACCACATCAGCCAAAAAAGTCGAGGCAT
Organism: Setaria viridis; assembly: GCF_005286985.2. Lineage (NCBI taxonomy): Eukaryota > Viridiplantae > Streptophyta > Magnoliopsida > Poales > Poaceae > Setaria > Setaria viridis. Next base: position 8,118,188 of record NC_048267.2, on the reverse strand, counting down.
ACTATTTAGGCCCCGTTTGGTAGAGCTTCGGCTTATCATAAAACGGCTTCGGCTTCGGCTTCTTCAGTGGAGTGGCTTTTTTAGTGAAGCTGAAGCCGTTTTGCAAAACGTTTGGTAAAACGGCTTCTCAATGTCAATATATATAATTTTATGATCACTTAATGCTTGGAGAGAGAGGAGAAGCCGGTGAAGCCACTTTTTTCGGCTTCTCCTCTCTAGTGTAAGCCGTTTTGCGGCTTCTCCTCGGCTTTGGTGGTGAAGCCGTTTTGAAATTGACCCTTTGGTAGGGCTTCATCAAAAACCGGTGGAGAAGCACTTTGAGAAGCCCTACCAAACGGGGCCTTAGTACGTAAAGAACTTTCTTGTTGTGGATTAATTAACAAATAATGAAACCGGAGCAAGACATGAAAAAACAAAGACTAAACAAACTGGGCTTCTTCCTATAGTACAAAGTTATTACATCATAGTTAATTTCTTAATTAGGCAGAGATATCCAAAGTCCCAGCCGTTGGTTTCCTACACCTGCATCAGGCAGGTTTCCTGAATTCTTTAACAGTTGATGTAGCATGCGGTCAAGTAGATGTAGCCGTTAGTACCATCTCATTGGGCATTCATACGGCTGACATACAATTCAATTTTTCCCATTTTGTTTTCTTATTTTTCTGCGATTTAATCGCACTGGTAAACGATCTCCTCCGCCAAAATTCTTCATTTCATTTCGTATCCCAGCTGAACAACTAAGCCGGCAGCTCAACATGGCACACTTAGCTTGGAAGTGTAAACAGAACACAAGATTTGAGTGGTGGTTAGGATTACGATGCTCACGCACTGCCACTTGAAAAGCATGGACAGGTTGTGACACCAGACGTACGGGCAGGACGATCTGGAAAAGCATGCGCAATTTGCATAAATAAACTGGAGAGCAAGTACACCGGGCGAAAAAGAAGTAGAGGCATGCACCACGTTTACGATTTTCCGGCATGCAACTGGACGACGGGAAGGTAGAGAGAAAGTACTGATCGGAAGGGCACATCACATCGTACCTACCAGCTGAAGAAAGATCTCCTTTCATCGGTCATCTCAATCTCTGATCTCTCTGCCTACCCTTACTTATCAGCTATAGATCCTCTCTTTTTACTTTCCAGGTGAGTGAGTAGCCACTGCATGTCTAGTTTGCCTAAAACGAATGGTGACTGTATCCTCTCTTGCTTCTTTCTATTGAGGTATATTTTTTTAAAGAAACAAAAGGAAAATTAGGCCTAATTCAAAAGCTTTTTAGAAGCAGTGTCCCCTTTTATGATTTTATTTCTGTTTAACAATGGAAAAGCTAATTGATATTCCTTGATACAGCCATGCTCTTAATATTCTAACACTCTACGGTCCATAAGGTTCCTCTTTTTCAGAAGAACTAACATGAGGTGTTGAGTGCATCCTCGAGATACACTGGTTATTGTGGGGCTGGCGAAGCTCGTGCGGAGTAGTGTTAGCTAGGTTATGCGGTTTTCGCCTTCGACAAGGCCTTCTTCCGCTGGGAGAGCATGTAACAGTACATGTAGGGGAATCCTGAGAGCAAACAAAAAAAAAATGAAACAACAGTGCCATGTCAGATCCTACTTTGCTAAAATGAAGATCACAGAATGGATGTCGGAAATAGTGAGGCAGGGTACCTGGAATGTAGAGAAAGGTTAAAGGAACCCATATTAATAGTAGACTTCCCTGTAAAGTTGTTGCCAAAGTAAGTCAACCTCGTTGCCAGATGAGCAACATGGGCTCCTGGTTTCCTTTAGGTACTCAAAGTTTACCTTCATGTGAGGCATGGCAGTGAAGATTAAGCCAACCTCGCTGATAAGCCCAATAGGGTAGAGCACCGTGAAAGTGGTGTACCTTTAACAAGATGGGAATTGAAAATAACAAGATGCAATCCACGTCAAAGACAAATTTGCAGAAACAAAAGGAAATCAGTTTCTCTGAAGTTTTCAGTGTAATAGTGGGATGGATTCGGAACCTGTACCTACCTGAGCCATAGGAGCCAGAAAGGTGTAATTCCAAATGCCTCCCTCAAACCAAAGAATGAATATCTGATGACCTGCATTCAACTAGCAAATTTCTATAAACTATACTCTAAAATGAAGAAAATACCAATTTCTTACACCAAGATCATCATGAGGATTTCTTCAAAAAACAGATCATCATAAGAAACTTCACGACCTCTTTAATTTTACTTTCGGGAACGAACTAAGGGTAACAGTAGGTGATATGATGAACATTTCTTTCTTTTTTGGGAGGGAATAACGGGAGAACTAGAGCCCCACTTGGACACTTGATTAATTGACACAGGGGTCAAAGGAGTGTACGAAGTTATGCTTAACATTTGTTGCAAGTAGTATGTACCTCAGTGATGGACCAGCTTAAGGCCAAGGAAGTAATGAGGATGTGAGAATGTGTCTGCAAGACAAACATGCACATTGACAACACATTATTACTGAGAAACTAACCAAATAAGTCTTTACTTAGAAACTGGGGGTACAACAAACAATAAGTTAAATGAAGAAAAAATAGCATTATCTTATATTTTTCTAAGATGCACTTGTGATGTCTACCGGCGGTTGTCCTATGATTAGAAGTTAAACATAATTGACAGTTTACTAGTTTAGAAGTTGACCAAATAACTATGTTTCCTTTATTCAGCACGTCCTTTCAAATCCAACTTGTCTAATGTTTATGGAATTTGAAAAGATCAAGAGCTAATGATGAGCCGATGATACCTCAGGATAGGTCCACACGATGGCCCAGGTAACTAAGGTTCTTGCACAAACTTGGGTAGAAGTTGCAATGACTGGAGATCTCACAAACCCTTTGAGCAGTTCATGTATCATTGCAGAATAAATACAAGAGTTAAGAGGAAAGAAATATTGTTTTTAAACATAATTGAAACTGACATGGCAATTTCTGAAATTTAATACTTGCCATAGATGTGTTCAAAATTTAAGCTGCTCCTTGTATCATATATTAGAGCATAGATCGAAAGTATAAGCTATCGAGAAAAAGCAATAACAGTTTATGCACTCACAACTTTTTGTTGTGCAGCATTTGAAAGGATCTCTTTACATATGAACGAATCTAGTATATGGACCAACTGCTATGCAAAATATTTATTTATTTTACTTTTTTATCTAATATTTAAATATTAGTTCTAGGTGGCTTATTATTAAATAAAATACATAAAATGTTATTTTTTAAAGAATATGGTACATCATAGGACTGAAGTATTTCCTAGCTACTAACTTTTTTCACCAAGCGCCAGGTGCATGTTTTTTTTTGAAACAAAGGTGCATGGCTTTCAAGACTCAATAAAAAAGATCTATTTATGCCTCTTTCTTTATGAAGGAAAAGGTTAAAAACAATTAAATACATGCAGTAACGAGTTCTAAGTTATGTTTTTACATTATATTTAAATTTATGTTTTTTTATATCCCGACTTATGTCTGGCCAACTTATTTTCCATTGATGATATACTTTCACGCAGAATTTCTTTTAGAGGCGCTATGTTCATACAGAAAGCCAGTTAATAAAGATTGCACGAAATAACCACAATTAAGATTAACAAAGGATAGTGAAAAAAAGACATAAATGGGAGAAAAGGAAAAGCCTCTTACCTAGAATAGAATGAAGAATCTGTACTACCAGCGACACCATCACCAGTCAAACACAAATTATTTAGTACACATGTGCAAACAAATATAAAAAACTGAGATAATCCATAATTAGAAGGCTTCAAGGAACTCTACAAAGTTTCTAGGGCCACAAAAGTATAAAAGATAACAATGAAGTTGAAAGATTGATAGAAACCCTCTCTTTTTATTGTTAGTAAAGAAATGGATAAAATGCTTCAATGGGAATTGTTCTCCGAATATTGGCATAAATACACACATAGATTCTACGGATACTATTGAATATCTTCGTCCCGTACAAAAAATTTGTGCACCTGTTTTACCAACTCATGCTTGGTCATTTTTTTTCACATATTAACTGCAATATTTCCTTTCCCGAAAATATGTCCCGGTGCTTGGTAATGATTGAAACAAATACATTCCAATGACCACTCAGTTGGGCAATCTTGCAGTACCAAAGTATGTAATTGATCCAGTAAGCCTTATAGAGGGCTTTTCTTGGATCTGGTCTGTGTTTAATATTTAGTGTTTAAATCCATTTTTTATGTGCGCCTGTTGGAAGAATACATATGTTTATTGTTGGGTCGTCATAGCAGTATACTATACTATACTATACTATACTATACAAAGAAGTTTGTCGTTGGAATATATCTGTCCAAGTGTTACCCTGCACTAGCACATATTTCAAACATGTTACATCGACCATGTGCTAAAGATGGCTGGTACCATATTGGTAAGCTTGATACAATTTTTTTTAATTAAGACTAAAAATTACTGAATCTGTTTACCAAATCTGTGTGGGTTTTTATGTCAATGACGGCAGAGTTTCAAATTCTAGATTTTACTTGTCACCTTATCTAGGATCGCATCAAGGTGTTGGATAAATTATATGACTACACTATGATTTACCTCTGTTAGCATTGCAGTTTGTGAGAACAGCAGCGGCAGCTTGACAGCAGCATAGACAGTCTCATGCCCACCGCCTAACAGTGCCAAGGTTGCATAGTATAGCACCTGCGCCCTGTAAAATTCAAATCCAACAAGAGGCCCATGTCCAATCCAACAGACCTGCCACCAATCAAAATGCAAGAAGCGAAAAACAGATTTGGAGCTTGAACAAGCAGAGGAGCAACTGACCATCCGAAGAAGCTAACCCAGTTGTACACGGAGAGGTAGAGCCGCTGAGCCGCTGACCTGCTTTCCGCCATTGAAGAGTTGCAGGGAGGAAGACGCTCAGATGGCCATGGCTTTATTGTGGTGGCTGTGAACTAATAACATACATGAATTACATGCTTCAAATAACTATCAGCAAGTGGCAATTATGTTTGCTGCTACTGATCACCAGCCACCACCCCTGCTAAATCCAAACATGTGACTAGCAAAATTCTTCCGAATAGCGGGTGGTTATCCTGTATTCTGAAATAAAATAAAACGTGCATAGATGCCAAGCCAGGAAGAATCAGTTGAAAAGCATGTGGCAGTGTCCTTGCACTAAGACCCTGTTGACATCAGTGGTCACGTCCTAAATAAGGATGTTTTTTTGTCATCCAGCAACTCGATTTAGAACGCATTCTCAGTTCAGACTTCAGAGGTTAGCCTGCCACAATGAACAGTAGAAGCTCTGCGGACAATGCCATGCATAAGAGAGGTAAAACACACAGATGCTAGGTTGGTGATCAGAGAGCTCAAGCAATGGCAATGGATACATACAGACGATCGTAGCTGAAGCAGCGGCGATCAGAGATTTGCGCAGCAAGGCCTACATACCTGTCGTTGTCGACCGATTCCTGGGCATTACTGCATTAGGGCGGCGCTTCCGCTGACGCGGCCGCTGCAGAACGGTGGTATGAGGAGTAGAAGCGTAGAAGAGGTGGTCTGAGGCCTTAGTGTTAATGCAAGTGCAATTCAGAAGGTGTTTGATACGAGGTGCTAAACTTTAGCAGGGTTAATCGGATGTTCGGATGCTAATTAGGAGAACTAAACATGAGCTAATTACAAAACTAATTGCACAGATGAAGTCTAATTCGCGAGACGAATCTATTAAGGCTAATTAATCCATCATTAGCAAATGGTTACTGTAGCACCACATTGTCAAATCCTAAACTAATTAGGCTTAATAGATTCGTCTCGCGAATTAGATGCAATTATTTTTGTAATTAGACTATATTTAATACTACTAATTAGTATCAAACATCCGATGTGACATCTGCTAAATTAACATTCGATGTGACATTTGCTAAAATTTAGCAGGGTGTTTCCGAACACCCCCTCATATCCATTCAAGTGTCACCGTCTCAAGACATAAAAATGTTTACTGAAAAGGCAGTGATACTACTGGCACAAGAAGGAAAAAGTTCGTGGACACTGGACAACCAATCATGTATTGTTGTCCAAATCCGAGCAACACAGTACAACAGCACATCTAGCAAGATATATGAGGGATAAGCATTAATCCAAACATAGGCACCAAATCACATGGAAATTCACCCTGTTATGGGCGATTTTGGATCAACAATAATTTAAGCATGCAACAGCTGATACATCATTGGGACAACACGTACTGATCAGGCAATTCATGGCGAAGTTCCATTCCAACAATCCCCCTCCCCCCCCCCCCCCCCCCCCCCCCCCCCCCCCCCCCCCAATCACTAACTTCTACCGAAAGAGTTGGAAACTCGAGCCATTAGGCACATTCTGACATCACACGAGCCCTTCTACAAAGCTCTTGAGCAGCATCACGCAGTCTTGGCCTTCGACAGGGCCTTCTTGCGCTGCGAGAGCATGTAGCCGAACATGTGCGGGCTTCCTGCAGCCATCCAAAGTGAAACAATATGCTTTCTTGTAAGACCCTAATTGCTTCTGAGTGTTGGTATCAAAACGGGCAGCAATTGAGGAGGGAAGGGTTACCTGGAATGTAGATCACGAGGGCAAGAATAGATGTGTAGAGATAATCGTACGAGAAATTCCACTTGTTAGGCATCCTAAAGCTGTATTTCTCTGTCGCCTGAAAATTAGTCACCCATAAAAAAGAAACAGTTAAGAGAGATGGTTATAAGATGATGAATATGGAGCTGTTCATTTTTTAGTTGTTTCCATTACCTGCATGTAAGGCAATGCGGTGTATATGAGGCCTACTTCACTAGAGATACCAGTAGGATACAGGAGCATAAAGGTGCTGTACCTGCAAGCAATCAGTGCCACAAAAATGAAACGAAACACTTTTGAAGGAAAAAGGTATTGATAAAACTCCTCTCTAAATTTGGAGCGAATTGTGAGATGCCTTTTCTGAAGGAGAAGTACTAACCTAAGCCACAGGAGCCATGAAGGTGCAGATCCAAATGCCTCCTTCATCCCAAAGAAGGAGTATCTGATGATCTGCAGTAAACAACAGTTTCTCATAAGGTTACTTTGAAATGCAGAAAATGGTGAAAATAAGATGCTACTATTTAGGTTTTAGCATCATGTGCTTAAGCACTTCATTTTGAGTTGTGAGTTATAGGAATTTCGAGCGAGTATTTTGGAGAATCGCGTCAAGTAATAAGTACCTCAGTGATCGACCAGCTGATGACCAGTGTGGAAACAAGGATGTGGGACTGGGTCTGCAAAACAAGGTCCATATTGTCAAGAAACCAAGTGGGTGTTTACTTTCCATGAAACAAAATTGGAAAAAAGGGATGCAAAAGATAAGAGCACTATTGATCGTTTTCTAATATGCTTGCATATCAGCTCTATCAGGTTAGTCACCAGTACAATGCTCACTCATAGTTACACATTCCATTATATCAGACATAAAACCTACAGAATTGGCTAATGTCGAACTACTTGTCCTAAATGTCACAACATCATCAAGTACATGTGTTCTCTATTTCTAGCAAATGCTCTCAAACCTAGATAGACCATGTCATAATTCAAGGTCCCAGCAAAACAGCCATGCTTCGAAACAGGTATCTAACTTACTGTTCAAAGTTACAAATAGAAGCTGTGAAGTTCATGAACGAAATAATACATGTCTTTATATTTCTACAGAATGGATACATCATATAAGAAACACGAACACTTGCTAGTGGACATTACCTCGGGAAAACTCCACAACACACCCCATGTCAGGAACAACCTGGATCCAATTTGAGGAAGGGTTGCAGAGACTGGAGACCTCACCAGCCCTACAAGGCCGTGCAGAATCTGTCCCACCATTATTGTTGCAACAAGAGAAACATAGAGAGTTAAGTACCTCAAAATCTCCATGTTGCAAGAAATTAAGAAAAAGAACACTGAATATTGAACTATGGCACTAGAAGAAATTTCAGAGTTCATCTAGCACAGAAAAAGCATATCAGTGAAGTGGAATCACCGCGGTATTTTGCTACAGCCCTGAGTACATCTATGTTAGTATGCATAAAAGTTCGATGGATTTGAAGTTCTTTCTGCTCAGAACCACAAGAAGAGAATTTTGTTTGTATCCTTACCCAAACTTCGCAGCGGTAAAATCCTACTAGGGTAGACCCTGACTACAACTAATGAGCTGAACAAAAATTCGCAATTGTGCCAAGTTTATAGCTTTACTGTGTCAGAGCAAGAACTGAAGCGCACAATTATATGAAAATGAACACTAAATCATGAACTATGGCACTAGAAGAAATTTCATACAGAGTTCATCTAGCACAGCGAAACCAAATGGCAGAACATGAATCACCACAGTATTTTGCTACGGTCCTAAGTAACATCTCTGTTAACATACATATCATTTTGTTGATTTGCAGTTCTTTCTGCCTAGAACCCCAATATAATTTTGCTTGTATCCTTACCCCAAACTTCACAGCAGTAATCATGGTAGACCCAGACTAGAGACTACAACTAATGAGCTGAATAAAAATCTACAATTGCGCCAAGTTTATAGCTTTACTGTATCAGATCAAGAACTGAAGTGCATAATTAAATGAAAATGAACACTGAATCTTGAACTACGGTACTAGAAGAAATTTCACAGAGTTCATCTAGTCCATCAAAGCCAAATCACTGAAGTTGAATACCGCGGTGGTTTGCTACAGCCCCAAGTAACATCTCTTTTAACATACATATCAGTTTTTTTTATTTGCAGACTTGCAGTTCTTTCTGCCTACAACCCCAAGAAAATTTTGCCTATATGGCTGTATCCTTAGTTCCTTACCCAAACTTCACAGCAGTAATCATGGGTAGACCCAGACTACAACTAATGAGCTGAAAAAAAAATACCCAATTGCGCCAAGTTTACAGCTTTACCGTGACAAAGCAAGAACTGAAGTGCAACACTAAATGCAAATGGAGGAAGAAAAATGCAGACCTCCATGATGGCGGCGGTCTGCGCGAACTGCAGCGGGCGCTCGACGGCGGCGTAGACGGCCTCGTGCCCGCTCTCCCGCAGCGCCAGGACCGCGTAGTACAGCACCTGCGCCCTGCAAGACCCCGAGATCCAAGAAACGCCCCATATCAGACCAAGAAACGGCCAACGAAGCAAAGACGCGAAAGATCCATCAAGAACCCCAAGAACAGCAGGAGCAGGCGGCGGGGGTAAGGTAACGGACCATCCGAAGAAGACGACCCAGTTGTACACGGAGAGGTAGAGCCGCCGCAGCGCCGAGCCGACGCCCGCCATCGCCGGAGCCGCAGTGAGGAGTGGAGGAACAAGACGCCGCGACGGGGATGTCCTTGGCTGCTCCGACAGGGGTGCAGGTGCTCACCTCGCTATAGTAGCACGCCGCACGCACCAGAACGGGTGGCGTAAAATAAGCTTGGGCGTCTTGGCGGTGAGCTGCACGGACGACCGGACGGGGGAGTTCGATTCGATCTGGCAGCGGCGGGCCAACCACTGGTCGGATCGGATTGAATTTGGAATTGAATTGGGGATCGGATCGGGGCCGATGGAGGACAGGTGAGCCGGTGGGCAGCGGGGGAGTTATTGCCGCTGCAGCTGCGTAACTGCCCGCCCGCCGCCCGCGCCAATCCCGTCCGTGTGAACCAGCAATCCTCTGTCACACAGTGCAATGAACATGCCCTTTCTATTTTCTTCCTCTTTTCAGCAGCTCTCCAAGAAAAATTACATCTTTTTTTTATTATCCTCCATGAGCAGTCATCAATCTTTATATTCAATGTCATGGTAATTCTGTGATCAAAACAGTAGTTAATTTTATCCAGAGCTCCAGATGTTTCTTTTTTTACCGGAATTCTGAAAGAAAAGTGAAGAGTGCAAGTGTAACTGAAACATAAAGTAGTGATGAACTATGCTACATGAAGCTGTTCACGTCAGTACTCGAAAGTTATATAGTTATGCCAAACAGATGCAAAAGAAACATCGAACATTCGTGTAGCTTTCCAAGTGATAATAAAACCGTTCAGCTAACTCAACTGTCAACAATTAGCTCAACCAACTGGGACGATGACAGTTCGGTTAGCATGTCCATTGCACTCCTTTACAGCCAAACTATCACATATCTTTAGAACACCCAAAACTATTGTTATATGATCTGCCCATCCAAAGAAGCACACTGATAAAAAACAGACCAACTTACTCCATCTGTAAATTACTTCCTCGGCTTTCAGCTGTATAGCCTGTATATGGTACTACATTACAAGACTTGACTTTCAAAAACACTGTATAGACTAATCAGATTCGCTAGAAATGCAAATTTCTACAATGCAGCGGAGAGGATCCCCAGTTCAACGCAGAGGGGTTCGAGCCCTTCCTCTTCCAACAAGGCAAGGGCGGCCAGGCCGTAGTAAGAATGGTAGATGTCTGGGATCCGAATGTGCGGAAATTTTGTAAAGCCTCCATACTGTTGTGCCATCAAACAAAGACCAAGTAAGGAAAAAAAAAAAGAGCAAACTGACCAATCTGAGAATGCAACTTATAGTTGGCAGAAGTGGTCTTAGGTTATTACAGGTGACTGGCAGGTCAGCAAAAATTCCCGAAGAGCACAACGATCAATCAAATGGTAAGCGCCAATGATCTTCAGTACACCACCAACCCTGTCAAGTGAAATGGAAGCAAGAACGTTAGCCAGAGTTCTTGTTGCTTGTCAGGCAACTACACAGATGGGTGAAATATACTTGCCAAAAAGCATAGCAGGTATCACTGGGCTTGTTTCTTCTCCCTTGGAATCCTCCATCAGTCACTTGTCTCTGCACAATAATAGCACAATCACTTTGTAAGGTTCAACAGTGGTAAAGGCGATTAACCTTTCATCGCTTTCTTTTCCATTACTCGTTTTCAATTTCTTTCTCCACCATGGGTAAAAAAGGGCATATTTACACATAGTGGATAAGAAATATCTTATATTGCTATAAATCAGATAAGAGGGCAATTTTTGACAGATAATTGCAGAGATGTGATTGAGCCCAAGTTTAACCTGTAGACACCACTCAAGGAGCATGCGTATGTCAATAGAGGCAGAATCTCGTAAGTTAGATGCCAAATCTTCTTGCAGAAAGCCCATTAGATGAAGAGCTGCAACAGCACAAAAAGTTCCTCCACCTGACTCACTAACGCAAAGACAAATGATTAGAACCAAAAATCCATTGCAAAGTAGCAAGAAAATATTAAACAAACTCAGCTGCCACATAATCAAATGATAACTTCCAAATGTCAATGACAAACAAAGTAGGTAAAGCAAAAAAGGTCAAATGAAAATTCCTTACCATGAGATTCGGAGTCAGGAACCATGCCAAAGCCTCCATCATATGACTGCATATGATAGCAACAAGAATTAGGCATTGCAGCTGTATGTATGGCCTTTGCTATCTGAATGCAAAATGCGGTACGTTTTACATTTTCAAAATCAACCTGGCAGTTAAGAATGTATTCCTTTGCCTTTAACTTGTCCATTCCTGTCCAGTCACCTAGCATTGAGCAGATTGCAGCTGAAAAGACAGATCATATACGCTAAGTTACAACAAAAAGATTCAAACTAACGTGAACAAAGGGCAGTGATCCTCACCTGCACAGTACACAAAGCGCAGGTCCGTTTCTGCACCAATATGAATAGGCATGAAGCTACAAAAGGTGCTTGTCAAGTAAGCCAAGTATTAAGCAAGACATGTTGTTCATAAAACGAAGCCCTCCTAGCTGACTAACAACCAATCAAAAGCTCACTGATAAGCAAGATCATATGCACAGACAAGAACCACCTAGAATGCATGCATCACTCAGATCATAGCATCCTAATATTCTGTCGTGTGGCATCAACTAATGTGAAGTAATAAGAGTCAAGAGAACATAAATTGGGAGCAGAGAAAAAGTTTTTTTTTTGAGCGGATTGGCAGGGGGCTAGCCCCCTACCTATTTTTTTCAGGGCGCAGAGAAAAAGTTGAGTGCAGCATATGAAAAAGGTAGCAAACATATATATTCCTGAACCTCAAATACAATCAGGGATGTGAACCAACTGCAGGACATCACAAAAATCATAAAAGAGAATGTAGGTAGGTGAAGCTATTCTCTTGATAATGTGAGCAGATGTTGGAGCATAGATACTTCCAGGGCCAATGTACAAGTCTAGTAATCATGAGATGGGAGACTGAATCTACCTACCTTCCATCTGGTTGCTGGAGCTTTTTCATAGATGATAGAAGTGCCTTGCTATCAATATTTGCTAGATCATAGCCTACAATCTTCAGGATAGCGAGGGCAGAATAAGTGCTTGCAAGATGACTACCACTGTGGCAAGGTTCCTGTAACAGAGAATGCTTTTAAGATATTTTTTGGGGGAAAAAACTATCGAAACACAAATGTGAAAATCTAGAAGCATTTGCCACCCATACCTTCACATTAGGCAAAGGAAACTTAGTTGATCCAGAACCACAGAATCCATAAAACAGCCCTAGAAACATATGAATTGTTACATAATGACCATATTGCAGCTGGAAATAATTATCAAGGAAACTTACCATTGTCCTCATCACCATGTGCCTCAGGATGAACTTGAAAAGACAAAACCCATTTGGCTATTTCATCCTTGTTAACCTAAAGCAAAAAAAAGCAGATACACAACTTCTCAATTAATCAGTTTATCACATTACTTCTTACTGAAGAATCAAGGTATCGAAAGAGTACTGTAGGCTACATTTCACTCCTTCAGCTGACTATGCTGAATCTGAGGTTATCATACTTCACATAAGCAATCAAAATTGACTAGGATAGACTTAGTCAGTAACCATATAGGCAGCAACCAACTGCACAAAGCATTCAGGCAACTGATGCTGCCTAAACAGAGACAGGGAAAATTTAGACTACAAGATCGGCATTAAGGGCAATCGCGGCTTGCGCCGCTTTGCTGCTATAGAGTCAACATCACATGGGCTCCATTTGTCCAACATGTATTTCCCATGAATCAAATCACGGTGAACATAGTTCTGACATGTACATGTCAAGAAGAGGTAAACAGTATCCTCTAGTGATCTAGTCTCAGTCACTTGTAACTTGTAAGGCCATAACCACCACGAATAGACTAATTAACTAACAGGTCAGATGATAACATCACTCATAGAAGCCTTCGGAAACATTGAGAAGTCCACCCGGCCATCCATCCGTCCATATAAGTGGTATTCCGCTATCTCCATACTTGCAACCTCCTGCATTTATCGCTATCTTCATATTTGCAACCTCCTACATTTATCATTACGAATGCTACTTGTGCTACCAGTATGAATTCTTCAACTAATTTATTTAATACTACTTGTACCCATTGTCCCAATTTAATGACATTTAATAAAATTGCAAAGAGATCTATAATTCTTTCATCTTTCTTTCTGTCACAAGCTTTGGATGTTCCTCTTCTACCTCCTTGTCCTAGGTACCACCTTCTAACCAGCCTACCATCTAAAAGCTACTTTCCAAGAAAATTATTAATTGCTCGGGAGGAGAATGTTATACAGCCATATCCTCATTTCCAAAGGCACAGATCTGCTGCCGCCTGGATCTATGTTACGGAGTATTTTGCATATAAGCTACACTAACTGCGATCAAAACAACCGCCGGACGCCCTACCAAGTACAATCAAGATCCAATTTTTTGCAAGCAGGCGCATCCACTGGAAGAATAAAATTACGAAACATATAAACTTTCGCGTAAATGTTCAAGCGGAACGATAGAAGGCGCGTCGCGGCGGAGCAGGCGGGATCTTACCCGGTCGAGCTCCCGAAGGAGCGAGAGGCCGCCAACGGCGAAGTAACCGAGTGTGAGGTGGTTGACCTCCTGCGAGGCGTAGTCGTCGGGGAGCTCGGTGGCCATGGCATCGAAAAACGCCACGTGGTGCGCGCGCGCAAAATCCCGCATCCCCATCTCCGGCTCCTCGTCGCCGCCGCCGCCGGCGCTGCTTCCAAGATCCTGTTTGACCAACGTCCTCGCTTCTCCAGACCCCCGCTGGAGTCGGAGCCGCCGCGGCCGGATCCGCTGCCTGACTGCCTCGGTCCGCGATGGACCGATGGTGCCAAGAACCGGGGACCAGCGCCCGGCCGTGCGCGAACTGTTTCGTTAGGACTTGAACTCACCGCTTCACCGGTCGAACTTGAGTGGTAATTGGGTTGGGTTGAATTCAGGGAAATTTTGCATGCTTCCTAATCCTAACTCACTCAGAGTTTGAAGCAAACATGAGTATAATTTGGATTATTATGCTTCGAGTTTGAAGCGGACACAAACAAACTAGCGGAAGCGTCTTTTCCTACGCTACGTATTTATTCATCAGAAAATCGAATACGCGCCCGGCCTTTGTGTTGAATCCACCCTCAGGTATTTTTAAGAGATTGCCGGTAAAGACTCATTTTCTACATCAAATATTTTCAGATTATATGTGATCCATATGAGGCATAGAGGTGCATCATTGTGCATCATTGTATGTCTAGTTGACAACAAAAGTCTAATAAAAGTGTACGAGGTCCATACGATTTAGAGGAATTAATCACTTGAATATTAGTTACTAAAGTAGCAAAACTAACCGCAGACCTGCTTGGCGGCCACGATTGTTGGCTGCTGAAGGCAATAAGCTGAACCAAAACAACTCAGGGCCTGTTTAGTTATGGATGCTTATTTATAAGTTGCTTATTTGCTTATTGTAGTTGCTTATTTATAAGTCTTAGGTGTTTGGTTTGGGTTGCTTATTTGCAATAAATGAGACTGCTATTGACACATTTGCCCCTGTCATCCTATTTCCCTCTACCCCTAGTAATTACCAGCTCCTAGTCCTTGGCACATTTGCCCCTGCCTTCACCACCATGTTCGACCGTGTCGAAGCCGGCCTCAAGGCGTCTGGCTCCGACGAGTTCAACAAGCACAACGACCGCCAGATGCTCGACTTCACCTGCGCCACCCTGTTCGGCGGTGCGCCACCGTCCACCCGCTCGCGAGCAAGGCCATCAAGCCGTGGCCGCTCGAGGACTTGCTCCTCCATACCTTCCGCTTCCCTCCGTTCCTCGTGCGCCGCGACTACGCCGAGCTCACGGCGTACTTCACCGACGTCGCCGCCGGAGTCCTCGAGGATGCCGAGAAGTCCTGGCACCATCCCGCGTGATGAGCTCCTCCACAACCTCGTCTTCCTCGGCCCGAGCGGCGGCAGGTGGGAGCGGCGGCGGGTGGGAGCGGCGGCGGGCGGCGGGCGCGAGCGGCGGCGGGTGGGAGCAGCGGCGGCGGGTGCGCGCGGGAGCGGCGGCGGGCGCGAGCGGGAGCGGCGGCGGCGGGCAGGAGGGGCGGCGGGCGGCGGGCGGCGGGCACGAGCGGCGGCGGGTGGCGGGCGGGAGCGAGCGGCGGCGGCGGGCGGCGGCGGGGAGGGACCGGCGGGCAGACACCAGGCGCGGCGGCGGGGTGGGAGCGTCGGGCCGGGGGAGAGAAGGAGAGAGAGAAGGGGATCTGGGGAAAGGAGAAAAGTGGGAGGAGAGAGAGAAAAGTGGGAAGGGTAGGGGGTAAAGAGCACCTCATAAGCAAAATAAGCAGCTCTTCACTTGCTTATTTGCTTATGCATAAGCAACTTATAAGCAACTCTATAAGCAAGAGTGTTTGGGTTATAAGCAACTTATTTGCTTATTTTTAAGTTGCTTATGAATAAGCAACCATAACCAAACAGGCCCTGATTCTCCTGTCTAAGGGTGTGTTTAGATGACTTCTAAACTTGTTTGATCGCAGTACGCCATGGTACTTTCTTAGACCTTTGTTTGTTTTGTAATCTGAGGCTTTGGAATCCCATGCAATTGCGAGCTTCTTAACTAGAATTATAATACATTTCTTTTTATACCGGAGTATGTGGGGAGACTTGTTGGTGTTTTAGTTAGACCCGAGCATTTTGAGCCCAGCCCGACCTGACCTGAGCCTGGTGGGTTTTGGCCTACCCATGCTAGCTACCGGGCCGAACGTGGTCAACGAAAATCAAGCTCGAAGAAAAAGTCGGGCCAACTCAAAACCGCCCAATCAATTAATTCCATTTATTTTTTGAAAAAAAGAAAAGGAAGCTCGAGCCTAGCTCGAAAATTTAACATGATAATGCCCATGAGGCTATGTGGACATAAATTTTCGGCTCGAAATAAACACTTTTTTCAGTCCAGACTGAGCCTGACCTTTCGTGCAGCCTTTCCCGCCTGGAGCACGGCGAACGAACGAATCATTTGCCACAAAGTGCCTCGCAACCGAAAGCTTAGAGCAACTCTAGCAAGGATCCTACACAAAGCCCCTACTCAAGAAGTAAGGACCGAGGGCAAAAAAACCCACTTCAGCAGGGTCTCTACTCGGGTCCCTAGAGTAGGAAAACACCCAAATCCCCCACTCCAGCCCCTTCTCCCACGGGTGGGTAGGGAGGCCCCTACTCGGTCGTTTCTTCAGTTTGACCCGCATACCTTCATTTTCGTTTCCCCCGCTCGCTTCTACCTCGAGCGCCGCCAGCCTCCAACCTCCACCACGGGCTCCGGCCAGCCCCCTCTGGCCTCTACAACAACGGATCTGTTGCCACCGCATCCAATTTACTTGTCAGCAGATCGATTCCACCCCCATGCGCACCCCAATAGCCCTCTGCCCTCACACATTGTTGGAGCTCGGGGTCCTCCCTCCGCTGCCGGTGACACGACGTCGCCCAGCTGCAAGCGCTGCTCATCGCGCAGCTGCAAGAGCAGCCCGTCGTGCAGCTGCAACTTGTCGTCGGGCCCCGAGCGCTTCTACCCCACGCACTGCCGGTCATCCCTTTGCCGTCAATAACCCGGCCTCGAGCGTTGCTTGATTCTTCCCCACGGGCTGCCAGCCTTGAGCTCCTCATCCATCCCACGCGACACTGGTGCCGAGCCCCTCACAAGCCGACCCTGATTTGTCCCAAGGTAGTTTTTCTCTCTCTCTTTTTCTTCTATTTTTCAGTACCATTTGTATGTATGGATGAAAACTTCTATTAACGAGCATATGTGAATTTGAACTGTGAACGCATGAGCTTCTGAATGTGAATGCAATTTGTCCATAAATTTTATTTGCAATGCACCTCATCTCTTCTGATATATCTTAGCAATAGACCAATAGCAATTATGTATTATTTGTTCAGTTTTTTCCCATCTATAAGTTTAGTAGAACCATGCTACTCTGTGTCAGGCAGAAACGAGTACTTTAGTTTCCTTTGTAGCCACTGAAGTGACTGAACTGAACATCCCAACCAAAAATTATTGGTCAGTTGTTGAACGTACCTGCTAGGTTCAGTTTGGTGAGATTGAAATGGAAGTAGCCATAACTGCACTTTCAGTTTATCTCCACCATGAGCATCATTTCTGTTGAGCTTAAGAGTAGTACATGCACCCATTCAGTTTTGCTTATTCAATGCATAACTTCTTCTCATCACCTGAGAAAGACAGCCAGTACTTGTTGGCAGTAACAAAATATTTACTCCTATTGTCAATTTACCTACTATGTTTTCCTGTTGCATATACCATTGAATAATTGAGTGCTTTGTTCAGTAAGTGCCTTGTCAAGTTATAATTCTTAAATTTGCTGAAACTAATGACATTTTCGGATCTGCAATTTTCAAAGAATTGTGAAGATAGTGTTATCCGACGATGATGATCTCATAGATCAATTTTGGGAGGAAGAGGATGAATATGAGTCCGAATCTGAGTCTGACCATGATGACAATGATGACCTCATTGCAATTCTTATGCTTGCCGACATAGACCATGAGAGGCGCAAGAGGAAGCGTCGAGGTTTAGTCTCTGGATGCTAGGTAGTTCTTAGGGACATATCTAGTGGCAATTTGCGCATAGTGGCTGATTATTTCCCAGGCCCTCCAGTATACAATGTCAAATTCTTTCGAAGGAGGTTTAGGATGTCGAAAGACCTTTTCTTACGCATAGTGGAGGGTGTAAAGGCACACGATGACTACTTCAAACAAAAACCAAAATGCATTAGGTCTTCTTGGTGCAGCTGCATTACAAAAGGTGTTTGGATCATTCCGCATGCTTGCATATGATGTTCCAGCTGATTCAATGGATGAAGTTGTGAGGATTGCAGAGAGCACCATGGTAGAGGCTTTTCACCACTTGTGCGGGCTGTGGTTGAGGTGTTTGGGGAGTAGTACTTGAGGCCACCTACTATTGAGGACATTGTAAGGTTGATGGCTATGAACACTAAGAGGGGATAGCCTGACATGCTTGGTTACATCGACTGTATGCATTGGAGATGGAAGAATTGCCCAACGGCATGGAAAGGGCAATATTTAGGACATGTGGATGGGCCAACGATGATCCTTGAAGTTGTTGCATCTAAAGATTTGTGGATTTGACATACCTTCTTTGGTCTTTCGAGCTCTCTAAATGATATCAATGTCTTACAAAGGTCACCAATATTTCAGAGGCTAAAATTAGGGACATCACCACCTGTGAGTGCATGATCAATGGTAACAAGTACACCATGGGATACTACCTTATAGATGGGATCTACCCTACTTGGGCAACTTTTGTGAAGAGCTATAACAATCCTCAAGGGAACAAGAGAGTACAGTTTACAAAAGCTCAAGAAGCGGTGAGAAAGGATGTGGAGAGAGCATTTGGTGTCCTTCAAGCACGATTTGCCATGGTGAGGGGTCCTACTAGATTTTGGGATAAGGACACTCTATGGTACATAATGATCATTAAGAATGAGCGAGACGAAGAAGTGGATTACGACTATAATCAAGATGGTGGTGAAGTGCTGAGGCCAGAGGAATACCAACATCGCCATCCACTTGTAATTGAGGACTTCCTAATGATACATCTTGAGATTGAGGACAAGGAGACTCATGTGAAGCTACGAGATGATCTCGTGGAACATTTGTGGGCACGTCATGGTGCTAGCTAGTGTGATCCTAATTTTTTGTGCACCATGTTGCGAGATGATCCTAATTCTATATAACTATGTGTTTTTATGTTTGGAAAAAATAAATTTGAATTTCAATCGTGGTGTTTGAAATTATGAATTTAAATATGGTTCATTTGTATTCATTATAAATATTTTATTTGAATCGTTGTTGTATAAAATAAAGATTATGTGTAGAGTGTGTATGGAAATAGAAGAGAAAAATAAGTAGGGGTCGAGAAGTAGAGGCCCTTGAAGTTGTGTGCAAAAAGTAGGCTTCAGAAAAGTAGTAAGGGGGTGTTTGGAAGGCAGGGGCTAAATTTTAGCCCCTGTCACATCGTATGTTTGGACACTAATTAGGAGTATTAAACGTAGTGTAATTACAAAACTAATTGCACAACCCCTAGGCTAAATCGTGAGACGAATCTATTAAGCCTAATTAGTCCATGATTTGACAATGTGGTGCTACAGTAACCATTCGCTAATGATGGATTAATTAGGCTTAATAGATTCGTCTCGCGATTTAGCCTAGGGGTTCTGCTATTAGTTTTATAATTAGCTCATGTTTAATCCTCCTAATTAGCATCCGAACATCCGACGTGACAGGGCTAAAGTTTAGCCCTTAGTATCCAAACATCCCCTAAGAGTCCCTACTCAGAAAGTAGAGGTTCTGGAGTAGAGATTATTGTTGAAGTTGCTCTTAGCATGGACTGACGGGCAGGACCAAATTTTAGCTCGCATGAAGCGTTGGTCGTCTATGCTGGCCCTCCACTCACACCCTCGGAGTGCTTTGTGAACCAGCCAGATCAGAGCCCTGGCTTGCCAAGGACTCGGGTCAAGCGTGCGTCGGAGACTGATTATGGCATCATTAATTAATTTACCATGTCATCGTATATGCTGAGTATAAAATTTGAACTGGGATTAGTCTAAGTACAGCAGACGTGCAGGTGTGTTGGTGCCCCATCCGGCACCAAGGACCGCGGCCGGCCGGCAAGGACACGGGATCGATGGAGCGGCACGGCAAGAGCGTGCGCGCGCGGGGTCAGTCGAGGTTGGAAGACCGTTGGGCCGCCCGCTCTACTCCCCAACCAACCAACTTGCCAAGCAGCAGCAGTCAGTCTCCCTCCCTGCGGGCCTCTTTACTCCGCTCGCCGCCGATGATGCCCTGCTCCCGTGCACGTGCACCCGGTCCACCATGCACCGGCTGACAATGATGCATTGCATGCTCTTCCGTACTCCTAGTTCCGTTCCAACAAAAACATCAGTCTACGGTTCAACTACAACGGTGTTGCACGATTCGACCGATCTTTTTACGAGGCGAATGCTAGCATTTGACCTGGATCATCAGCAGAGCAGCTTGAATTTGAGCAACAAGTTCACTGTTCACAAGCTTCGCAACTTGTAGACCGAGTTTTATACAACTGTACACTGCTCAGGGACGCCCATGGACCTGGTCCACACCAAGAAGTTGAGCCACATAACTCCGGTGGGTCCAACGCCCCCCACCTGCACGCGGGCCCACCCAGCCCCCGCGCCCCGCCGCGCAGCGGGATCAAATACGCCACCTCCCTCCGTCCACTCCCCCTCGCCGCCCCGTCTGTCTCCACCTCCTCTCCACACCTCCTCCTCGGCCACACCGCCACGCCTTGCCTCGCTACTGCTGCTGCTTCCACCAGCGGGAGTGGGCGGGATGAAGGTCACCGTCGTGTCCCGGAGCGGCCGGGAGGTCGTCAAGGGCGGCATCGACCTCAAGGACTCGGTACGTGCTCCCGCCGCCGGCTCTTGATTCCGGCCGGGGGTTGGGTTCCTTTGCCCTGCCTTCCTGGGGGGAGGTTTTGTTTCCTCGTTGGGGTTTAAGATCTCGCGGAAAGGTTTGAATTTTGATTGCCTTCTCGGCCCCGTTTGCAGGCCAAGGTCGCGGATCTGCAGGAGGCCATCCATGCCAGGAGTAAGTGGACTCGCTTGCTAAAATCTAACCTCTTGCTCGCGCTTTCTGCAGTTTCTGTATTCCATTTATGCGTTGCTGTGTTTCATTATGACTTGTGAGGAACAACTCTGTGTGTTCTGGAGTTATGAACGAACTTGAGCTGCTTGCTGTGTGCCAGTGTCGTTGCCAAGTAAGAATCTGTGGGCACTTCCTGCTCTAGTTGCGGCTAGTAATCTTTGCAGGGGTCACGTACAAGTACCTTTTATGCTCTTCCAATAGACCAATAGTTTAGTGCTGCTGTGTTGATTCTTGAAAATATGGGAAGGAAATGATCAAGTTAGCTGCTTTGCTAACAATTCAATCTGTAGCCTAATAGCCTTCTATTCTAGAGGCTTCATGTTACTATAAACCGCATCATTGCCTTTAAAAAAAAATCCTGTGCGTTCAATTTGCAAACTGTTTTTTTAGCAAATTCTAAGCTTCAGTGATTGCCTGATCTGATGCCCAGTTAAGTGCAGATGCTTCTGTGAGATGGCAGGTTTATCCTGCTCTCTGTAATTTTCTGTGTTTTGGGCACAATAGTGCTTAGGGGTGACTTGGTATGCAGTTTGTGTGTTAATCTTTCATTCCAGTCTTGCAAGGAAACAGGAAAAGTGAGGGAAGCTGTAGTGGATCCATGATGCTTTGCACTAGCATTCATAGGGTTGAAGAGGCTAACTTAGCAAACAACTCGTTCAATACTATGCTGCAGCCATATCCAGCTTGTGATTCAATCCACACGACCACATGTCAACAACTCTAGTTAACCTTGGATCTTTTTAAGTGCTTGCTCTCCTTAGTTGCCCAGTTTGGTATGGATTCTTTTTGGGATTTTGGTTCTACAGGTCGTTAGGATCTGTTTAGGTAGGAGGGAGTTGGCCATCAGCATCAACTCACAACCTTTGGCTTTTATTTTTCTTCTCTAAAAAATTGCACACACTTTTGTAACTCGTGAGCTGTGGAAAAAGAAATCTTAAGGGACAAATTAGATGGGAAGAAGTGTAGCTGAGCCGTATTGTTGAAGTTGGTTTTGGGACATGTTCTTGGGTTTTCAACTGTATTTGGAAATAGCTTCCGTACTGCATTCTATCAACGTTCATAATGTTCAGCACTGTTTAATTCAAAGTATGTAAGCATAGCTGTTTATGTCAAAAACACATTTAATAGGAAAAGTATGTACTCTGCAGTTTGCACAAATGCTCTCCTTAATATGGTTGTTCCTCTGGGGTTAATGTAACCTTCTTGCTATTGGTTGACAGAACCAGAAAGTATTTTTAAGATCTACATTCCTTCTTTATACGTTGTTTTCTGTTTTTTCAAGCCCAAGTGCTGTCAGGATTATAATTTCTGTATGTTAAATTGTTAACCTTCTGGAGCATTGTCGATGAGCATAGCCATGTTTACTTCTTGAAATATCACATCTTAGCCTCAGATGTGATAAAAGTTTAAGATGCATCTTGTGTCCTTATGGTTTTATTGTCACATTTATAGGCACCACCTTCTCAGTTGTACACTCTGCATAGTGTAGTAGATCTGCATGTTAGTCTATTTACTTACCATAATATTATCCTGAGGGTGGTGTGCACAAGCACTTATTGTTCATGTTGGACCACTAAAGAAGGTTTCCTGGCATGCACCATGTGGTTGGGTGAGACTAGAGTATATCATCATGTGTGGTTATGCAGTGCAGTTTAAATGCTTCAAATGCTACTAACATGGATTGCTGAGCTGCAATATGGCAACTTGCAGTGGTGTGATTATCTGCCCTCAACTTCTAAACCTGAATCATAGGGCTAATTTACTTCCAGATTTGGTTGAATGTGTCGGAATAACAAACACTTCCTAAACTGGCATGCAAATTTGCAGCTTGTATACATATTCTAAAGTAGCTTCATGATGCTCTACCAAAGGTATATGAACCAGAAAAGGTGACTGAGAAGGGAGAACTGGTATCTTTCTAAGTGGGTCTAGTAAGCATTACAAGATTTCTAAAATTAGGAGTCAGGTTACTGCAAAGCTAAGTAAGTGTAGTTTGTTTTATTGGATGCAACCGGATACTGTTTTAACTTCAAGCTTGTACCACTCATTGGTAATATTGAGAATAATGTTATAGTTTGCATCTACTAAAATGTTCTGTGTCAATCTGGTTGGATGAAAGTATGAAACTGTGTCTGGGTTGGATGAAAATATTTGATCATGTATTAGTCTCGTTTTGCTGTCTCCTGGCACACATTCCTCCTAATGTACAGTTTTTCTCTTTATGATGTACGGTTTGCTAACTGCTTGTCTCTGCACAATGCAGCTAAGAAGTATTATCCTGCTAGACAGCGGCTCACCCTCCCTCTTCAACCTGGAAAAGGTGGAAAGCCAGTTGTCCTCAATCCAAAAGCCAGCCTATCAGAATACTGTGAGAAGGGTTCCGGGTCACTGACTGTAGTCTTCAAAGATTTAGGCCCACAAGTCTACTACAGCACACTCTTCTTCTTTGAGTACTTGGGTCCTCTTATCATCTACCCCATGTTCTATTATCTGCCTGTCTACAAATTCTTCGGGTACGAGGGGGAACGGGTCATCCACCCTGTCCAGACCTATGCCATGTACTACTGGTGCTTCCACTACTTCAAGAGGATCATGGAGACATTCTTCGTGCACCGTTTCAGCCACGCGACATCACCTCTGTCAAACGTCTTCAGGAACTGTGCCTACTACTGGACTTTCGGCGCTTACATCGCTTACTACTGCAACCACCCGCTCTACACCCCAGTGAGTGAACTGCAGATGAAGATTGGGTTTGGCTTCGGGATCATCTGCCAGATTGCAAACTTCTACTGCCACATCCTGCTGAGAAACCTCAGAAGCCCAAGTGGTAGCGGTGGTTACCAGATCCCTCGTGGTTTCTTGTTCAACATTGTGACCTGCGCCAACTACACCACCGAGATCTACCAGTGGGTTGGGTTCAACATTGCCACTCAGACTGTAGCAGGCTACATCTTCCTCGTGGTGGCTGCAAGCATCATGACCAACTGGGCGCTAGGCAAGCACAGCCGCTTGAAGAAGGCAAGTTGTGCTTCCCCTGATATAGCTTTACTGACCAATTACTACGCATGTTTCATATCTTTACTGACAATGCTTCTTCTGCAGCTGTTTGATGGCAAGGACGGGAGGCCGAAGTATCCTCGCCGCTGGGTGATTCTCCCTCCATTCCTGTGAAGAGGTGATGATTGCGATTGCTGCTGGCCTGTCACGAATGCAATACCTACTGCGTTCCAGTGTTCAGAAGAAGTTCCAAGTCATGAATACCATGCAAACATTTGTACTAAATCACGCCTTGTACCAGTGGAACTTCGATTCCGGAGTCTGAAATTTCTAATCCGAAAGATGGATGCTAAATTTTTCTTCGATATTCTGTTGTGTTCCTGTCGATATAGTAATACATTGGAAGGTTCATCTGATGTTAGCTTCTTTTCGCCCCCATTTGTCCAAGCAGAAGTAAATGCAAACATAACTTCATTTTGATGCTTGCCATTGCTGTCCTATGATCCTGCATATCTCATCTGAAACTTGCATATCCTGATGCTTGACATTGTTGCCGTCAATTTGATTGCACGGCATACAGGGCAGCTTCATGGCGAATGATTTCTTGCTGATTTTTGCGGTTCCGGTGATGTTGGATTCCTAGATGGCACAGCTATCATGTTGAGTACCAACGACATCTACTTTTGAGCTTGCCATCCTCGTCACCAAGACCAAGCACATAGAATTCTTTCGCAACTGCACATGTGGACGTTCTGCAGGCCCCATTTAGTTTTGCTTCAAGTATGGGCCTCCATGTCCATGGGGTCAATTACTACCAGATCTCACCATGATGAATGAATTGTGTGTCACACAGCTCTCTTTTCAAGGAAAAAATGTTTATTTTTGTGACATTAAGCATTCTTTTACGACATTGTTTTGGTACAGATCAATATTAGAATTATATTATGTTCTATGAAGGAATCCCCTATCCCCATACAAACGAATTGCGTAAGACCTAAGACGTTTGGTGGCAGTACACCAATTAGACCGGAAACTTTCTTGCTGACCATCACTTTCGTTCACGGCGTGCTCCCTTGTAGCCGGTCTCTTGCGACCACTGACCCGTACTGCTTGTATTGTCAGCTACGGCTGCAAAGCGACAAGGTAGGAGAGCAGTGACCAGTCAATTGCAGTGTCGTCTCTAACGGCAGCCTTTCAGCTCCGACATCTGTACTGGAAGTTTTCCATGCTCCATTTGACGCTTCAGGTCATCTCAAAGAATCCACAGCCACAAGATCTTAGGATTTTTTTTTTCTTTTCTTATTTTTTGTTTTTCTTTAGGTTATCGGATGATGAAGGATTGTCGGAGTTTGACCGGGTTGACCGGTTGATCCGGTCATTTGCTCTGAAACTTCTTTGTGATCGGTACACTGAAAAGGTCAGCTTGAGCAAGATATGACCCTAGAATGTCTGTAGCGATTCCAAGGTTGACTTTATCACATTATATTTCCGTTATGCTCCATCACTGGTAGTAGCAGTCGGAGCCCAAAAAAGATGCTCAAGCATCAGCATGCCCATTACAAGTTAGTCATGGGTAAGTGAGAACTCTTTATGACATCACTAGCTGTGGCAGCGATCTCGAAGCTGACTTCACACGAGAATTTCACATGAGAATTGAGAGTTAGACACATACTTGGTTCACGCCTTTCATGGTCGTTGGGAGTTCAGTTGTTGTGCAAAAAGGACTGAAGCTTTCTCATCCGTTTCACAAAACACAAGTAGGGATTCCACAAGAATTTTTGGATGATTTCACTAGAAGTTGGTTGATGAAGGTACCTTGTTTTTTATTTTTTGCGAGGTAATCGTACCTTGATTTCATGTTAACCCTGTTTTATTTTTTTATTTTTGCAAGGTAATTGTACCTCAATTTCATATTTGACATGAAATTTTTGCGGAAGATATATAGGGCCAAGCTGCAAATTGACAAATTCTAGAGAGCCCGGAATATAATGCAATTTATATGGAGGAAGCATGGGATATTGAAAAGGTCAGCACAAGACTGCCCAACTTCATCCTTTCCTACCATTTTCTTTTATCTCTTTTATTTCATGATGAAGACCTACCTTTGACACTCCAATGATAGCTTCGCAGCCAATAAGAATCAGCCAAAAATCATGCCAAGTCTGATTGGCACTGCTGCAGGCATTGACTAGGTATTTTTACCCTTCACTTCTTCTTCTGAAATCATTACTCGCTGATTTTTTAATTGGGAAAAAAATCTCTTGGGAGGGGTCAAATTCACACAAACATTTTCCTCTGGCCCACCACGATGCCAACGAGTAGTACGCACGGTGAAGTCTACGAAAAGGGGTCTGAATTCAAGGAGGAACATGAGGCTTTGGAACACAAAAGCAAATGGTTTTATCACTCCAAAAGCCAGGCAATAAAGCCCGTTTGGCTGGACGACAACGCGGTTCTATGTACTTTCACCATACCTTGCCTTGCTTTATGCGTTTGTTGGTGTCCTTAGTTTGCTCGCTATGCAGTTGACAATGATAGCCACCATCCCATATATCATCGTCTTTTGGATTTAGTTCTCAGGACAAGCGTAAGTTTAATCACCTAAGCTAAGATGATGCTAGAGCAAATAGATACAGAAAGAGACAAATTTCAATCATAGACCCTCATGAGTTCTTGTTTAAAAAGAAGAATTCGTGAGTTCAGATTAATTTCTATTATAACTTGTTAGATAATTTTAAAAGAAACTATATAAAGTTATTTCCTTTCGATTTCTATGCATAATTCATGCACGTATACGTGAACAAGCCGGAACATATGCTGACATGCAGTTTAGTGACCTTAAGATGATGCTATTATTCAAGGGATTGAAAATAACCTTTTTCATGGGGATAAAAGAACACTTCTTATATTAGATTCTGATCAGACGGTGGGTTCTCTTTCTTCTTCATCTAGCTCGTCCGCTGTGTCTTCTTCTCCCCCCGCCATTGCCTCCTGCCTTAAGCGGTACACCACAATCGTCACCCTCCACGGAGCGAAGGCCTCTCCACTTGCCGCCCCTAGCACCACGTGTGCAAGGCTCCTGTACCCTCACCTCACCGTTGGAAACGCTCTCTACAATCCTGTCAGTGTTTAAATTCGGCAAGGGTTGCTTAAGGTAGTGTTTTGGTTAACTCAAAGGTAAACGCAGATACACGATTTAGACAGGTTCGAGTCGCTAGATTGCGTAATACTCTACGTCATGTGTATTGGTTGGATTGAATTGCTTTGGAGGGGGTCCCCACTTCATCTTATATTGCTGGGAGTAGGGTTACAAGTCGGTTGGTTACAATTACAACGAGTATTTTACTAATCCTCGACTAGTTCCTGTCTTTCCATGTAGACTACGTCATCCTACGTCATGATCTTCATGTCAAATGCGTTTCGGTATCTAATCTCATATTTAAGATTGTCAAATATTCTGTTGGATCCATAGACGAGTAAGACACACCGCCACTATTCCTAATCACGATCTTCTTCCCACGGCTGATTTATAAAAATCATTCATACGATGATATACGATGTCAAATCACCATACGATATCAAATCACCATTAACGTACAAAGAAGATCAAACCGAAAAGAATCCATATTTTCACCGCCGAATTTGTCACAATTATTCTAGAGAGAATAACACAGGATTAACCTATATAACAGAAACAACAACAAAATAAACTAATCCTCGTAAAAAGAAATAAAAACCTAACTGTCCAAGCGGCGGAAGTTTTCAACTACCAACACCCGCCATCCAGGCATCCGGGCAGGGGCCGCCACGGACCAGAATTTAACGGAAACCCCCCTCTCATTTCCTCTTCCTCGCTTCCCGGATCCATCCGTTTCTTTCCATACTCAATTCATTCCCGTTTCGTTCCTCACCAACTCCTCCCTTCCAGAATCCAGAGTCTCCGATCCTCGGTTCAAAACCTACCAGATTTGCGTCTGCAGGCGGCGCCGTCGTCGTATGAACCCAAGGTCAGTTTCGGAGGAGAAAAAGCGAATCTTTGGGCCCTTTTTTGCTGCGTGTTTCGCGAATTCTGGGTGGCTGGGTTCCATGGCGGCGCTGCTTTGCGTGCGCGTTTAATCTGTTCGTGGAAAGGCGTCCATACGTTTCTGCTGGTTTCATCGACCAACAGGAGTCGGAGTGCTGCGAACGCTGTCAGCTCACGAGTCTGGAGGTGATTTTGTTTTTCCATCCGTGTTCTTCAGGACGCGTTTTTATTCATCCGTGCTTTGGTTGCGTTTCGTTCCGCGCTGATTTTGCTGGGAAGAGAAGAGATGCCTTTTCTCTTCGTCGTTTTTGTTTGGATCGTAGAGAGCATGTTTAGAGATGTCACGTTTAGGCACTGCCGACTGAAATTTGTTTACTGCTTTTCATTTCTGTTTGTATGCCCATCAGGATTATTCCCTGCTGCTTATGAATTATGATTGTTTTCGAGTCCTAAGCCTGACGGGTCAGTAACCACTAATTCATAAATCTTGTCACGTTTTTTGGATCCTGTTGGAGACATGGGGCTGAAAGGTGATTTATTTTTATTTTTTTTACCTTTTCATGGTTCGAGGTACATGTGGATTGTAGAGTCATGTATTTGCTCCTCTGAAGTATTTTCTCGCTCTTGGAAAGCATTGAGAAATCATCCTGGTGCCTTTTTTTTCTCCCCCTTGAACTTGTTGAAGATGGATTTCTGGCACTTCATGATTTGATTGATTGAGGAAGTGGTGATTATATTAGGCTATTAGCCAGTACAGTTACAAAAGGTTGCCCTTTAATTCACAGCGGGAAATTTCCCTTAGACGTTGAAAGAAATTATGTAGCTTAGCACTGTTTCAATGGACTTAGTTCTTTATTTGAAGGGTTGTGATGCTATAGTATAGGTTCACATTTCTGCTTTGCTTTCTTTTGCCCCTCAATTTTCAATTGTTAGTAATGTTTAGGTAGACATTTTTATTGTTAACTCATGAGAAATTTACCCACTTCCGTTTGTTGTTTCTTGTGCGTGTTCATTTTCCCCTTTTTGTTGTACTGAGGATGTTTGTCCATGAATTTTAGTATACTGTTAAAAAAGGACTTACAATCACTATTTTCTTCTTTATCTCGGTGGCATATACCTTTCATTCCTCTATAATCACCTAGTTATTCATTAGCAATGGAGACGCTAATCTGAGTATTCATTAGCAAGGGATACACTAACTAACACGGATATGGAAAGATATCTTATATTTGGTCTGTCTTAATAAATGCCTCCATTGCAGTTGGTGGATTTCTGCCTGCGTGTTTCTGGGAAGAGGAGTGTTGCGTCAGCATCTTTCGTTCATTAGTCTAGGAAAAGGTCGAAAAGCCCTGTTAAGATGGCTTTATTTGCACGTTCATAGATTATGGTGCAAATGATTTTTTTATGCTACTTTGTGCATTTTGTCAGCATTATTATCTTACTTTAGCTTGTTAATTTTGTGGGTTTGGTACTTTGGTTGGAGACCATCTTTTCCTGTATTAAATTTGTCTGGTGCATATACGCCTTTCAATATGGTCTGGAGGCAATGATTTATTCAGGTTGGAAAGGCATTAGGTGTGTTATCTGCGAGGTTGTTAATCAGCGGACAGTCTGTTCATGACAGGTGGGCAAGTTGAGCAAAGCTGAAGGCCTGTCCCTTATTTTGCAAGGGTGGTGCTCATAAGGAACCACCCCTCTTCTTTGCTGGCGAGCAAACACCAAATGGCCCAGCTGTTGCACCACCAGGATTCCGCGTTCTATGGCAAGGAATTACATGGGTGCCGATGGGGCATTCTTCAGTTCTTTGGATTTCGGGGTCGCCTGCGGTCCATGAAGATGCTAGCTGACAAGAAACATGGTCAGCGGAAAAGCAGTGGTGGTAAGTTCTCGAGTCCTTCATTGTTTGATACTTGTGAAATGGACTTGGATATTAGCATAAGGTAGTGGAGTGCAATTGAGAATTCATATATTGGAAGCTGTTTATGTTTGATCATCAAGACAACCTGTACAGATAATGATGCAATGTAAATATAACTGGTTACTATTTCGCTTTTTCAGTGCTGGTATTTTTTTGTCATTATGTGGACTTAACCAAAACTGTACTTTGAATTCGTGTGAACAAATAATAATTATAGAAATTATGCTCATCAATGTAGGAGGTAGACGCAGAAGCTGCTATGCGCCATTGAAAAACGAAGACAGTGGCACCATGGATGATGAGAAAAATACTGAAGTATGTTGAATAACCCATCCTTACTTTAAAATCGTTTTTTCCTTGAATAATACTTATTTTTATTTTTCTATGATCTCCTGGTCTGTCATCAATAAACCATCTTCACTTCCTATTTGCTGCTTGATGGTTAAGCACTTAAAAATGCATTGCCGCGCCCTCCGTTTTTTCCCTTTTAGTTCAAATGAGTACTATTTTTTCTGAAACTGTCTGCTTACTATTTCTACACATTTATTGCGGAGCTGTAAGGTTGGCATTAGTATACACATATATTCTTTGGATACATGCATGTAGTGTTTAATACAAGCAGTATATAGAAGTGCCTTCTAAAACTACACAGTCCTAAACAGACAACTGAACCATTTGAAGTTTAACTTAATTTATTCCTTTCATTTCTATTCCAGATTAGAAAAAAACAGAAGGCCTCAAAAAAGAATTCTGGTAAAGCTAGTTTGAGGTCCTTTATTCTAAAGAAATTATATGGAAAGGAAGGTCAGAAAGAAAAGATGCTTCCTGTTGCACCAAAGCTATTGCGCACCATTTCGATACACTATTTGGAAAGCAACGAATATGTTATTGATGGTGAATCCGCTTCCAGTGGTGATGGCTCTTCACATAGTACTAAATTGTCACTACAAAATGCTACCGACACAAACTTGCGCCATTCTACATCTAGCATCCCAGATGGTTGTGTTAGTGATTTAAGTTCTTCACTGCTCCTAAAAAGAGATGACAGTCGTGTGAAGCGAAAGAGCCACCGTAGCATTTCGATGGATGGAGTTCTTCATAAGGTCCCTTATGGAAAGAAGGTGTGCGGAGATATAATCAGTGAAGGTCTCCCCCGATCAGCCTCTGCCACGTATGATAGGGATGGTCTGAAACCTTATATTGGTACTGCTGCAAAGAGGCATGTAAATCAAGGTTTTCGGCGTTCACGTTCACTCAATGAATCTTTGGAAGATTACTCTCGTTTACTTGATGCCATTTCAAGTAGTGAATCCAAAAGAATACTGACTAGCTCTAAGTCTACTCGGGATCATTCTCTGGACGCCCCTGGTGTCATGACTTCATTGCAAAGAGCTTCTGAAGTTGAACTCGGATCACAAGGTTTGGGTAGACTAGATGAAAATCCTGTAACTGCAGAAGATGCCTTGGCACCGCATGTTCAAGAGAAAACTGATGCTGATGGAGATGCTGAAGTTACTATGGATGACAGTTCTGGTGATGTAGTTGCTGGTGACCCTGAAAAACCTGCTTTTCTTGAAGAACACATGAATGAGGAAAAGGGTGATGTTGCTGTTTCAGCTCAAGAAGATTCTTATATTGTTCCTTCACCTTCAGAAGTCGTTGATACTTCAGAAGAACAGGCAGCAACCTGTGATAATAATGATCAGGTTCCCTCATCAGCTGAATTCGAGTTGTGTGCTGCCCATTCAATGTCAGAAGAAGTTGGCATCCTAGAAGAGCATGTAGAAACCTGTCATGATGCTCAGATCCACTCTTCAGTACAAGCAGATTCATGCACTACTCTTCTTTCAGAGTACACCAACATTGCAGAAGAACAAACACCAACTTCTCAAGACAACCAAATGCACGCGTTCCAGATTCAAAAATCAATAAAAGGTACTTCTTGTGTTCCTGATCCCAGTCACGAATTCGAAGCTGACATAAGTCTAAGTTGCAAGCAAGAATCTGAAAGTCCAATATCTGTTCTTGACGTGGCCTTCTCAGATGATCCTGCTAGTCCGATGAAATATACACTGCTGGATGGTGAGATTTATATTTAGTATTCATGGCCCAGTTATTAAACTAGTGTAAAAAATCACCAGTGACAGTAACACTTCTAGATCTTGAATTTACTTTTGCGCTACTCTTGTTGCAAGCACTAGTTACAATTCTTTTATTTACATTTTCTTTGTTTTTGCCTCTTGCAGATACATCACTGAAGCCAAGAATTCTCCATTTAAATGATGCTGATGTTTCAGTTGACACTGATATTGTGCAAGAAAGTGACTTTGGCAACCTGAATGGCTTCGAAGTAGATCCAATCCACGAAGCAGAGTTCAACTATGTGAAGGATATATTCAAGAAGTCGAGCTTCAGCAATGAAATACTACTTGATGAATGGTACGCACAGAATATCGGAGCTCTCCAAGAAGAGGATTGCCAACACTACGAAGCTGCTGCAGCAGCATGTGACTTCACTGATATGTCTACTGATCAGTTGCTTCTGTTTGATTTGACAAACGAAGCGTTGCTCGACATCTACAAGAAATATTCTGTTTCCAAGTCCAGATTCTCCTGGTTCTCATCTTCCGGTAGACCAAAACCCGTGGGACACCGTGGCCTCAAGGAGTTGTGGTCTAGAGTGAGCTGTCGTATAGATGAACGACCATGGTCAAGCATCGAAGTCGACAGTATTTTGTCGAAGGACCTAGCAAAGAGCGACCACTGGATGAATTTTGAGAAAGATGCTGATGATATGGGGAACAAGGTGGCAGACTTTGTGTTTGACAAGCTTCTGACAGAGCTCGTTCTTCAGCTTGCAGAGTTTTGAGTCTAGCTAGTTATTTTTTGTCCCGTTACATTTTTGGGGGGGTTAGGAATTCTATATTGAGCAAAGGCTTGGAATCATTCTGATGTACATACTACAGATTCTTTTTTCATCGGTGGAGGAAAACATAATCTGGGGATTGGGGAGTACTGTTGTTAGGTGTTAGGAATTCAATTCATGTGCTAGAAAGTTTTGCATGCTGGTTACTATAAATGAATGGAGGAAATGTTTTTAAGTACTATTTGTATGTATAATCTTGATAAATATGATTATTTGTCACTTTGTCAGGTAGGCAAAGGCAAAAAGAAATGGCAGTTCGTGAATCGGTTCTAAAAAAAAAAGCGCTTACAAAGCTCTACTCTGCTCAAACCACTGGTGATTTTGTGGCTGCATATTGCTGAGTTTGCTTCCACTGATCGGATCCATTCTCCTGAGATCGTCTGATACTCTGATGCCATGAACGTGACGCCAAAGAGACTTGAGCCATGTGGGCTTTTCTGGGCTGATATACTGAGCCGGTCCATGACGATGGTTCAAACTTCAAAGCCTGATGGGCCCTAGTCATCAGACTGCGATTGTTCCTGCTCGGGGCGGGGTGCTCCTGGATTAGGCCCAGATAATAAGCTTGGAGATCCCCAAAGGTAAAAACCCCGATGCTCTAGCTTTTCTTTTTCTTTTATTTTTTTTTAAAAAAAGGCGTTGCGGTAGTGGTGTACACATATCGCTGGTTTTGCTGCAGTAAGTCTGTGTATGTAGTTGGGTGACTCACCGTACATTCATACGTGGTATGATCTGAAGCGAAGAGAAGCATCCCGGGAGATCCACCTCTCTGATGAAGTCTGAACACTTGGCCAGTCTGAACTCGAAACCTGTTTGACAAACGAGTCCTTTCCGTATCTCGAACTTTCTTCAGTTATCCTGTGCACATCTCCAGATCTCTCTCCAATTCTCCGAATTTCGTAGGAAACAATGAACAAAAGGTATAATTCAAAATTTTTATTCTCTTCCACGCATGAGTGCATGACATTGACACCAGATATTTTCTGCACCATGCATCAGGATGGTTCCAGAGCCTTCAATCATGGTGCCCAAGAAGGTGCAGTACCTGACGCCCACACACGCACTGCAGAGACGGCACACATGGGACATGATCTACTCGTAGAAGCGTTAGAAGACTTTTTCGCCACCTCCTGTACGAAACGATTCGTAGCGAAAATCTTATCCACGAGCAGGCCCGTTTGACATGATTTCTTCCTCCTTTGCTGAAACACAGCACAGCACAAACAGAGAAAAGATAGCAAATGGATGGATAAGAGGTAAAGCCCGTGATGGGAATATGGTAGGCACATGCCTACCCAGCAGCACGGTGCAGTAGCAGCCGAATGGCAATGGCCGGCCTGTTGCTTTTTTTTCCTTTTTGTTCCTTTTCAAGACAGTGACGTTTCATTCGTGGGGCACCAAAAATTTGTGACCAAACTGAGAATCATATGATCAATTGTTGTAGGAGAGGAGAGCACTGGTGTAAGCGTTTCTTTTCGTTTGTTTTTTGGTCTTCTACGAGACCACACAAATACACAATGCATGCAAATGCAATGCAATGCAACCGTTGTTGTTTTTACGAGGCCAGGAAAAAAAATTCCCAGCAAGTCACTGATGCGTGCATGGTAGGGCAGGACTGGTTTTTAACCTGTTGCCACCCGACAGCGACATGCTTGCGTGCAGTTCAGGGCATGTGCATGCACGCCACCTCAAGAAGGCTCTAGTCTAATCAAACATTTTTTACAGCTACACACACAGTGCCGTAAAAAAAGTATAATCTGCTGCTATTACTCTAATGGTCATGTAATTTTACTGCGAGACACAGGCGGGGGTGGCGTCCCTGTCCAAAAATAAAGGGGCCCGGCCACGTCGTGCACCGAGCAGAGATATTTTATGGACCTCAAGTTTACACGCGTTTTTCCTTCAAAAAAAAAAGTTTACACGCGTTTCATCCCAACTGAATGGGATGGATGCAAAGTGAATTTGGAGCTTCTCCAGCTTTTCGGCCTTTGGGCCGGTAACTGCGTGACACAGAAAGGTTTGTTGTTCCCTGGCCTGCTTTACTGATTCGTGTCACTGTCCTCACCAACAACACTGATGATATTATCCGATCCGCATATTTGTATTTGTATCGTGTAAGGATCCAAACATTGCAGCTCTTGTGGCATGCCATTCACACCGTTTTTAAAAAAGGGAACTGAGAAGGAAACTGCTTTGTTAGATGAACGAATACCATAAAAAAAAGCACAGTGAGGAAGACTGTAAATCTTGTTTTCCTGAAAAAAAAAACAGAAACATAACATGATGTGGCGTGACACGCTATTTCTCGGGTGTGTAATGGTAAGCTCACAAGAAATAGCAAAAGGTAAGGAGCCTTTTTCATAGATGCTGCTGCACATGAGCATGCGTACGTTATCCATCCATGCACACTGGCCTTATCGTGCTGCCGGTTTTTCGGGTCCATTTTGCCAATGCCGACTCCTCCTCCCCGAGGTGGATAGGACCAGCCCAAAACATCACCAGTCGGTATTCCGATTCTTCTCTTTCGTGAAAGCACCTGGTGCTTCGATCGGCCGCACCACCAACATCGTCGTTTTGAAAGCAACAATTCGCACCGTTCTCTTCTTCTCTTGAACGGACGGCAAGAGTTTTGCCGAATTTTTATTAGAGGAGGGAAAGATTTCTGGCACAAGAATGGTTTTTGTTGCCATAAC
The DNA here is from genome assembly GCF_005286985.2 of Setaria viridis. NCBI lineage: Eukaryota > Viridiplantae > Streptophyta > Magnoliopsida > Poales > Poaceae > Setaria > Setaria viridis. Next base: position 8,082,644 of record NC_048267.2, on the reverse strand, counting down.
CACCGAGAAATAAACATCTCTTGAGAAATCACCATCATGCTAAGAAACACATGGCATTCACCAGTCACAAACAATGAGATCAATGGGTCATCAACAAGTCAATTTCGCATTTATTTATTTATCTACTGGTAACTTTCACGAATGGCTAAGCTGTGTTAACTGCAGGGAGAAGACGAATCTATTCTTTCTACTCTGCCAGTAAAAATGCAACGCTAGAGGCCACACCGAAATTCTGGATCATACCGTACGTGTGCTCCGAACCGCCTTTGTCGGCGTCCCACGGACGGCCGGCCATCCGCCACCGAGAGCCGTGCACTCAATCGACAACCGGACCCGCAGGCCGAGGCGGCGGCCCCACGTCACGGGCGGGTCAGGACGGCCCGCGCCGCGTGGACGGCCAGATGGCCGCCCGCCGGGCCTTTAAATGCGGCCTCCCCGTCGGGGCAGGGGGAAGGCATACTGCATCTCGTTGTTGTTCAGTGACTCATTGCCAAGAACGCCGCTCTCTGCTTGTGTTCGTCTCTGAATCGATCTCGCGAGGATGTCGTGCTGCGGAGGCAACTGCGGGTGCGGGTCCGGCTGCAAGTGCGGCAGCGGCTGCGGAGGGTAAGCCCCACGACGCCACGCTCCTCAGATCTCTGATAGTCTGATGCGTGTCTATCATGTGTCAATACCCATATGAATGCATGTATTCGGTTGTTCTTGTGTTCTTGCTGGACCTTTGTGGATGGATCTTTGAGTATAGGATATGTAGAGCTGGGAGATCAAGCTCCCCTTTTTTATTTTAGAAAAAAAACAGAGAGGTTTTCTCATGTTGCTGCGCATGTGAATTCCTGTCTGATGAACTTCGTTTCTCTGAAACGATGTGCATGCTGTAGTTGTGCTCCTTCAACAAGGGAAATTTCTGATGATGCTGATCTGCCGCTTGCATGATCTGCAGGTGCAAGATGTTCCCGGACATGGCTGAGCAGGGCACCACCACCACCCAGACCGTCATCACGGGCGTTGCGCCTTCCAACAAGGGGTATGTTCATCCATCCCTTTTCCCATCTACTGATCTACATCATGCTCATAGATCATTCCGGTGTTGTGTTGATCTGAATGATCCACCATCCACACCTTTGCTAATAATAGCAGTCAGTTTCTGTGGTGCAGAATTACTAGCTGTACTATTTTTACTGTCTTTTGCCTTGTGTTGTGGGGGTAGATCGATCGATCGTGTAGGGAGCAGTACCAACTTCTGTTAGCATGCGTAGCTGTGGTATTTGTCCGCATAGTGGTAGTACAAATTTCAGTCGCCATCAGCAACGAGCAGGGAGCAGTAAGCTACGACGAAAGCAGTTTTTGGCAATCATGAAACAAACAAACTGCTGGCCCAAAAACAGAAAGAAAAAAAAAAGAACTTTAATTTGTCCTGAACTGAGAAGTCTGGGACGTCATGCACTCGTATGTAGCTGCTGGTAGCGAACATGCCAAAAATGCTCTGTATGCATGTATGAGCCAGGCCACTGACTCTGTCATATCTTGGCTTTCTCTGCGCAGGCACGCCGACGGCGGGTTCGAGGGCGGCGCGGCGTCCGCCGGAGCCGAGAACGGCGGGTGCCAGTGCGGCCCCAACTGCACCTGCAACCCCTGCACCTGCGGCAAGTGATGAGCTCATGGCGCGGCCCCTGGCCGGTGGAGGCGATCGGAAGGACACCCTAGTATAGCAGTGTTGTGTCCTAAGTGTGTGTGTGGCATGCTTAATAACAGTGTTGCGCATGCTGCTAGTAATCGTACTGATGGAGAAGAATAATGGTACTGAGATGCGAGTCGCCGTCGTCGCCGTGTCCTTCCTCGCAGGCAGGTCGCTTGTGGGGCTCATCTGTAGCAGTGTCAGTGTGTGTAGCAAGCAGGCAATGCTCTGCTCCGTGTTGTATGTGCTGCCTGCTTACTGTCTTCAGTGTCTCGTGTAACCATCCATCTATATGCATCTACCATCTTTGTGTACTCTCGATGTCGTGTGACTTGATTTTTTTTTGCCCCCCTTTCACTGGGAGCTTTTCTTGCAACGGCGAAAATGTCTTCTTGCAAGGGAGAGGAAGCGGATAGTTAATAAATTGCCACATTGGTGAAAAAGAAAAATCGATTCATCATCTCAATCGCAGACCTTCGGCCTATCGCCTATTCGATCAGCATGTGTTTGTACGGTCCTGGACTCCTGGTTTTGGTTTGATTTGAGGGCCACCAAGGTTGGGCTGTTCATCATAGTTTGCTGGACCCGGGGGCGGTCCGGGCGGCGTGACACGAACAGAGAGAGAGAGAGGGCCCGGCCTGTGTTGTACTAACGTGTCGCTGGGCTGGGCTGTGCGCCTGGGCCCGATAAACATGTGGAGCCCCTGGATGGCAGGCTTCTTCTCCGGCGGTGGGCGGCGCTGCCGGCCGACGAGCTGTGGCTATCGCCGCGGCCGGTAGTCGGCGTCGCCAACCAATCAATGCAGTGGACAACCGCAGCGCGCGCTTCTCATGCAGGTCTCTCTGTGTATCTGCGAAAAAGCCTACAAATCTAATGGAAGTTTCGGGCTGATTTGTTTCTGGTGATGTTAGTAGACGGCCTGTTTTGATCGCTCTCTCTCTGTACGTAGATTGGCGAAAACGATGGAGCAGCTATCGCAAATTCTTCTCTCTCGATTTTTTTTTATAAACAAGAAACTTAGTCTACGGAGAGTTGGAGACCAACGATTGAACGCATATGGACTGTTCGAGGAAATGCACGAATGTCTGCCGTCAAACAAATATTTTCTGGTGGCGACTCTTTCCCTCCCGTCAGCAAGTCTGCAACAATAGTCCTTTGTTTTTTGAGATATATGTTCTTACCTGTGTTGAAAAGATTGGAAGCAAATGGGAATGCCCAAGACATTAGGTGTCTATGATTAGGTCGGGTCTTTACAGTGATGGGAACTTATAACAGCTCACTTGTGCATTGGCCTCTCCAATTCCATCAAACTGCACTCCCTCTATTTCAACATCTCCTACCCTTTCCAATCTCGAATGAGCTGCGGTTAACTGAGATATATCATATACAATCTGAAGCTTGAGGGCAAGTGAGATCCGGTGACAATCCATAGGTCTAGCTGTTTGAGCAGTATGGGTGCATTTTTGGATGCTCTCACTTCAAAATTCCTGGCAAAGCTTAGTCAGATTATCCAGGATGAAGTTGCAATGACATTGAGTGTGAAAAGGGATATCAAGAGGCTCAAGAAAAATCTGGAACATTTTGGCGCTGTTGGTGAGGATGCTGAAGCAAGATAGGGGGGCAGAGTCATGGTGGAAGAACATGACTGACGTTATGTTTGATGTGGATGATGTCATAGATCACTTCATGGTTCACTCACAGAAGCTATTGCTGCCACCTAGAATGGAATGTTGCAACCAGTCCCTTTTGTCCTTTATCGCGAAACTTTCATTTGATCACAGGGTTGCTAAAAGAATCAAGGATATAAACAGAAAGCTAGATGAAATTCAAAAGAACAGAAACATGTTCATCAGCTTGGAGAGGACCAGTAGTCAACAGTATCAAGTACCTGTTGTGGATAGAAGTCAGACATCACCCATAGATGAACTAGAGGTTTTTGGAAGAGATATCAGACAGGCGACTGATGACATGGTCAAAATGATTCTTAGTAATTTTCATGAAGACAAATCAACTGTTTTTGGTATTCAAGGGATGGGAGGCATTGGTAAGACAACATTAGCTCAGAAGATATATAATGAGCAGAGGATAAGGGAGAAATTCCAAGTTCATATATGGTTGTGCGTTTCTCAGAGCTACACAGAGATTGGTTTGCCAAGGCAGGCAATACGAATGGCTGGAGCAACATGTGGTCAGCTTGAGACCAAGACCGAACTTCTTTTCCATCTGATGGACACTATCAGAGGAAAGAGTGTATTTCTTGTTTTAGATGATGCGTGGAAATCTGATGTCTGGATTGATCTTCTCCGATCGCCTTTCAAGAGATGCTCGAATGCAAATATCCTTGTCACCACAAGAAACCTGGATGTTTTGGCAGGAATGCACGCAACATATACTCACCAAGTAAACAAAATGAATGATTATGATGGCCTGGAACTTCTAATGAAGAAGTCTTTCCGACCATATATGTGCAACTAAATGAATTTAGTGATGTTGGGTGTCAAATAGTAAGAAAATGTGATGGTCTTCCTCTAGCCATCGCGGTTGTTGCGGGTGTTCTATCTACTAAAAGAACAAGGGCAGAATGGGAGAGCATCCGAGATAGCAACTGGTCTATCCACGGACTTCCCAAAGAACTAGGAGGCCCCCTATATATGAGTTATAGCAACTTAACCCCTCAACTTAAGAGTGTGCTTTGTTGCCTCCAAATTTTGCAATCGAGCGTAATGCTGTTGCTTACTGGTGGGTTGCTGAAGGTTTTGTGAGGAAAGATCACAAGTGCTCGATTCATGCAATTGCTGAAGAATACTATTATGAGCTAATTACGAGGAATCTTCTGCAACCAAAACCAGAATTCGTGGACAAAGGTATTTCAACAATGCACGATCTATTGAGGTCACTTGGGCAGTATTTGACAAGGTATCATTCCTTATTCATGAATGCAGAAAATAATGAAGTTCCGCCTAATCTGCGGTGCTTAAGTATCAGCAGTTCTGTAGAAGAAATACCTGCTATAGGAGAGTATAAATGCATGAGGAGCCTCCTAATTTTCAATAACAAGAACTTCAAGTCAGTTAACACGAATATTTTCCGAAAGCTTGAGCACATCCGTGTCTTAGTTCTAAGTGGATCGGGCATCCTAATCATTCCAGAGTCAGTGGGAAACCTGGTGTTGTTGAGGTTGCTAGATCTAAGTTATACAGAGATCAGCAAACTTCCAGATTCGATTGGAAGGCTTACCAGCCTTGAATCTCTCTCATTGCGTGGTTGCCATAAGTTGGATAGTCTGACAGTTTGTTTAATGAGACTATCACAGATAAGTTTTCTTAAACTTGAAAAGACTGCTATTGATCATGTTCCAAAAGGAATTGCCAGTTCCAGCAGCTCTACTACCTCAGAGGTGTCTTTGAAAGTGAGACTGGGTTCAGATTGGATGAATTAAAATGTCTCACCAATATCCAACGCCTCTGGGTTGAGAAGCTTGAAAAGGCAATACCAAGCCAGAGAACTGGGGTTGTGCTGCACAGTGGGCATGAATATTCATGATAAAACTCATTACCAAGCCAGTGAGATTGAGAAAATTCAGCAAGTCTATGAGATGCTTATTCCATCACCAAGCCTATTATACATTTTCTTTGTTGGGTTCCCTGGTGTAAGGTTCCCAGAATGGCTATGTTCAGAGCCAGAGTATAAGCTTCCAAATTTGTCTCACATGCAGCTCAATGAGTGCATATCATGTTTACAACTACCACCAGTAGGCCAGATGCCAGAACTACTAGTTCTTCAGATTAGAGGTGCAGGTGCAGTAGTGACTATGGGTGCAGAATTCCTGGGGAGAGGTGTGACTAAAGCAGCAGCTGTTTTCCCAAAGCTCGAATTGCTTCACATCATTCGCATGCGCAATTTGGAAAGTTGGTCCCTCAAAACAAGAAGCTTGTGTAATAACATGGAGACCAAATCTCAACAGCTCGTTCTGATGCCTTGCCTTAAGCGCCTGTTGCTCCTTGATTGTCCTAAACTAAGAGCTCTCCCTGAAGATTTGCATAGAGCTGTTAATTTAAAAAGGATTCACATTGAAGGTGCTCACAAGCTTCAACAAGTTGTAAACCTTCCTGAAGTTTTGTGGCTCACGGTCAAGAACAATAAATCTTTGAGGAGAATCTCCAATCTTCACTGAAGTGCTTGTACATGGTTGACTGCCTGAACGGACAGCAGTTCAGGAATTGTCTCCTGAAAGAAGAACAAGACATCTGAGTACATGTTGCAACAGTTGGTGCGGATGGCCGAGATATATTTCCAGATGAATCTCTCTATCATTAGAAAGGTGAGCAAACTAGCTTAGTAAAGTGTATGGCTTCATTTCTAATGTGATATACTGATATGTTGTTATCAACATTTAGGCTTTGCTACTGTTTCAGCAATTTCTCAGCTTATATTCTCCTTTTGTGATTGGCAATGTTCTTTACTGATACTCTGAAACGTCATTCGTCCTTGTAAATTGTTCCGGTATCATGGTTACTAGCCGTCCATCAACACCAGACATTGTTCATGTGATCAGCAGGTCCGCCGACGGTGGATTGCAGTGTGCACCTTGGACTGTGGTATGATGTCTGGCTATGGGCCAAAATCCTCGACAATTTGATATGCTCTTCAGAATGGCACAGTACCTGGTGGCTGGTGCAAAACACCTTGGACCGTTGGAAGCTGAAGTAGTGGGCAACCACCGCAACTGCAAGTCCGCAAGGCACAACTGGGCGGCAAAGTTTTGAAGCCAAGCCATTCAACAGTAGACTTGCACCCGAACGGAATAAAATTTGAACACATTACCATCCATTGTCGCCAAAGATGGATGCTGCGCAAAAAGGAACTGATATAACTGTAGCAATAGTTTTCTACTGCGAACTTTTATTTGGTTAGTTTGGAACAACTTTTGTTTTGTTCTTATAGTACATTATTCATAAAGAAAACACGTATAATGCTCACTCCAGTTCCAAATAAGCAGTACCCAGTCTTCAAAACACAACTTTGACCAAGTCAAATCTCTTGCGTGTTCGATACAAAAAAATTGTAGTCGAATCGGAAATTTTGTTGATTGATAGCTGTAAATCACCTCTTCAGTGGCGCCTTCTGTCTTTTTTGCAGTGTGCTTATATGATCGCTTAAGGCGTTTTTGTATTGTTTGAGCGTGCTGAATCTCCTGCCCTCGCTTTTCAATGTCTTGTTTGAGGAATTTGAGCTGAATGTAATGTTCATAAAATTGTGGAGGCCTGCTCACTGAGCACAGTAGGCATGTGCAATCAGAACACAATCGGAGACTCCCCCAACCAGGTGATACTGATGCCTCTCCTCAAGCGTCTGTCGCTACTGCATTGTCCAAAATTGAGGGCACTCCCTCAAGATCTGCACAGGGCTGCAAACTTGTCGAAGGTGCGCATAGCCTACATGAGATTTGTGGACCTTCCCGCTGTTGTGTGGCTCAAGGTGAAGCACAACCGAAGCCTTACGAGGATCGCCAATCTTTCCAAGCTTGAGGATTTGTTCGTGCAGGACTGTCCAGCCCTGGACCAGGCAGAGAATCTAGGCAAGCTGAAACGTCTGGAGATGGTTGGCTGCGCCAAAGCAGAGCAATTCAGGAGGTGCCTCCTCGAAGAAGAACCAAGCAACATGGTCCATCGCCGGATGTTCAGCCTCTATCTTCAAGCTGAACGAAGTTGGTTGATGAGTACTCCCGCAGATGACTTTTGTATACACCTGGTACAGCCACTGTGTTTCCAAGGCTTGAAGCCTTGGACTCGTCGAGTTTTTTTTAATTACCGTTACACCTTTTATGCGATATGCGGACTTGAATACTCATTTCTTTCATGCGACTTCTCATTGCTTTTCTACCCAACCTTCGAAGCAAAGCACACCGTACGTAGGTTGCAACAAGGGACGCTCCCAAGCTGAGTGTTAGTGCTGCAACGAAACAATGTGTTAGTGCCTATGCAGAGCACTCTGACCTCGCTTCAACACAAGAACTTGCATGAAAAAAGAAACAAGAACTCGAAAGATTCAGCAGACAAATGACAAAGCAACATGGTACACAAAAGCACATGATGACCAAATGGCACTTGCCTGCCTTTTTCATACTAACTACACCGATCCAATGTAATACACTGTACAGACAGATCAAGCAGTCGATCGTCAAATATTCCAGGTCGCCACTAGGCCTACCTATCATCCACTTTGGGAAGCACCGGCCATGAACAATGAAAAGAAGCATGAAAACAACCGTACATTCAGCAAGAGAGGACGGCAGGGCCCCCAAGCACGACCGGTGGCAAAGCCTGCAGGATCCACGCCATCCGGAAGATCGACAAGTAATCAGAAGCGAAAACAATGGCACAGGCATGTCACAGCATTTTGCACTTAAACGCCCATTAGCAAAAGAAGCTTGTAGATGTAAACCTTGGGAGAGGTAACACTTGTTACCGCTGGAAAATATGAACACCAAGTTGCACTAGAGTTCCCAAAAATATGCACATCCACAAGACCCTGACAAGGCAGCAAATGATAAATTAACAATAACCCTAGTATCACACTGCAATGTAAAATTTGTCCTGCTAAAGGTGTGAGCGGTGATGATTCGACAGAGATTATCATGTACTCCCTCTTCCCAAAAAAAAAGTCATTCTAGGGTTCAAGATTTGTCCCAAAAAACAAGTCATTCTACCCTATTTGGTATGTGCATATGCATAATGCTGTCCATTTGTGCTAAATATGGCTAATAAATAGGGGTAAACAAGGTCATTTTACCTCCTTATTAGTATGTCTTAAACTTCCTATAATGACTTTTTTTTTTGGGACGGAGGGAGTACTGCTGTTGCAGTTCAAGACAATTGCAAAGCTTCTCTAAGGCCAAGGGTAAGCAATGCCCTATGTCACCACTTAATTGTTATCTAATCCACTCTCTTATTGGCCCCCTCTCATTCCATTGGCAAGCTCTTTCATAGAACTGTACATGACAAAACTTGTTTGTGGCTGGGTGACCTGCCAGCAGCATAATTGCTCTGGTGGGTCTAATACACATGTTAAGATTACTCCGTCTTCTTTCTATATTCAATGTTTAGATTTGTGCACGCCTACTAAGAGAAGTAAATAGTGACCACATACCATAGTACAAATATGCCCTTGCTAACTAATCAAATTCCGTTTGTCACCTAAACCAACCATTATGACCAATGAACAAGCATTTGGGAAAACAAAGCTGCCAATCCTTCCATTCTCTAAATCCAACATGCCAAACATAAACATAATCCAAACCTTTCAACATTGTTCCATGGAAATTGCATTTAATCAGATCCAGATCCATAAAAGCTGATAGTCGTTTGCCGAAGGACTTCAGAAGTTCGATCAAGGCTATGAGATGCCACCTATCACATAAAAAAGGGCATGCATCCCATTTATAAAAAATGGTGCAAATTCCTAATAGCATTAAGTCGAGAAAGCAAAGAGGAAAGGGTGTCAGCCTATTACCAGATAGGTCAAGGCTGTGTATCTTTCTTGACTTAGATACAAAGGCTTTCCTCTCTGCATTTCATGATCCTGCATTCAAACAGAAAGCCAGAAGGGAAGGGGAATAAGCTCACATCTAGACATGTAAAAAAAAATCCCCCTTTACCTCATTGCAAAATTTTGTATGTAGGCATTTGTCTAATGACCTTGCAGTATGAATGCAACTATGCAAGGACAAATCTCAACTACCCCCACTTAACAGTGCATTTGCCTTGCAAGCTAGGCATAAACTACCACCCATATTAACCTTAAATAATCAATGTTTATCCACAGAAAACAGAAAGTGAAGAGGATCAATACGCCATCAGACCTACAGCAGTATGTCTGATGTATCAAAAGATTCAGATGATTAGGCACAGCATTGATCTATAAAAGGTCTCAGATGATTAGGCACGGCATCAAGCCATCATAAATCACTTTGTATTGCTATTGTAAGAGATGCTTCATGGAGAAGCACGAGGATAACATCAAAAAGAAAAAAGCTCCCATTTGAGACCTGGGAGGAAAATTTAGTGGGGATCGTAACAAACAGGCTTAAGTCCATAAACAACAACAAAGCATACGAAATTATTCAATACCTCCTCCCCAAACGTGTCAAGGTAAGGAGATGGCCAAAAGGCAAGACGAGCAGATCGCTGCAACAGGATCGTTGTTTTCTGCACAGCACATCCGTCAAAATAGGAAAGGAGCTTGGTCTCAGAAAGAACAAAGGAAAGTACACTGGCCATAATAATTTGGTGTGATGGCAAATAATAAGCTAATACATACCCTCACTAAAAGAAATATGCCAACACCGGCACCACATTGTGATGCATGATTCAGGCATTTACCAGTCCTACAAAGAATAAACAATAATTAGGATTTAGCATTAATTACAGTAGAACCAAAACAAGGCTACTTGGAACTGTAAAAAGCAAAGTGCTATCACCTGCAGCATGGTTTCCAGCTAGGTGAACATAGTTTGCCACAAAGCAAACACAATGCCGGTTCATCAGGCACTGAGCCACAATCGGGGCATTGCATCTTGATATATCTGATCCAAAAAATGACAAGCCATTAGCTCCAGAAATGTGGGAAAAGCTTAGCCCATCAAGGCACAGCCCATGCAAAACATCATCTCAGCTTAGAAGATTCAGACCAAACCTTTCAAGGAGAACTTGGTAGACAGGTGGTAGTTGCATCAGCCTAAATGGAACTGCAGGGGTAGAAAAGAGAGAGCCTCTATATTTGCGAGAACTGTAATCTTCACAGAAATGTTGAGACCATTTTAAGGCCAGCACATGTACAGATTCATCTCGGAGAATCAGGTCCAGTGACTGAATCTGGAACAGCTTTTCCAATTCGCTTATTCCATTTAGCTCCATTGCCAGTGAAGAACTTCCATCTTGTGTGCTATTGCTCAGGTAAAGATGTGATCCTTCCCAAATATTGGAATTGTCATATAAGGGTGATGTGGCAGACGATCTTAGCAGCTCCCAAAGCAATGCACATCTCCGAAGATAAGGATACGTCAATCTACGGACCATATCTTTTGGATGACAATACGGGTCGATATATTTGGATACAAAATACTCTCTGGCAATATCATATCCTGACATTGTCTTGCAAACATCATTAAGAAGGCAGTCACTGAAGCTAGATCGGTCAAAAGTTTCCGATCCGTAGCATGTTATCAGGGCCTACAGGAAAATTCATGTAATAACATGCTTTAAATCAAATAAAACTAACATATAAACTGCAAATCTCAAGAGAAAGCAACACCAAACAGCATACCTGAATGGCACAAACAACATAAAACAGATGGACAAAAGGGATGAAGAATTCAGCAGATGATACAAACTGAACAGGTAGACAGAAAAGTGTTGACATCAAAGAAGAAAATGGATCTTGAGCAAGGACTGGATCAGCACACTGTTTCCAAAATTGGACGTCAGGGAAGAGGGGACCCTCCTCACCTGGATCAACCATAGGTGGCAAAGAGCCTGTTGAAGATGAAAAAGGTGAGAATTGATACCTAAATATATATTCCATACTCCCTCCATTCCAAATTGGCATTTCTAGGTTCATAGTTTTTGCTATGCATCTAGATACATATTAAAACATATTAAAAGCTATGAATCTAGAAATGCCAAAACGACCTACAATTTGGAACGGAGGGAGTAAGTGATTTGGAGACATGATGTGCACAAGAGATAGAATAATTCAAGTTCCATCCAGGCCAGCAACACAAATTTTAGAAATGCAATTCGCAAGTTGCCGGGCTATGATCATTAGAACCAAATACTACCTCTTGATATTTTTCTTGTACATCAGACATCTAATGTTAGCATATTATGATGACCAAATCAGTTCTACAAGAAAATTGACTTTCGTTTAGGTCAACTTCTACTTTGACATGTAATGGAGCCTTCTTGAAAGGCACAGAACCTACAACAACTGGTCCGCGCCCTTTTGATTTAGTTTCTTTAACGAGCACTGGATAATGAATGCTTAGGTCTTTGCAAAGAAAAAATCAATTTCTTTACTCAGGCACTTTGTTGAAAGGCACAGAACCTACAACAACTGGTCCGCGCCCTTTTGATTTAGTTTCTTTAACGAGCACTGGATAATGAATGCTTAGGTCTTTGCAAAGAAAAAATCAATTTCTTTACTCAGGCACTTTGTTACTAATACATCAAGTTGGAAGGTTTATTTATTACTTCAAAATCAATGCAAGTATATCTAGACAAGAATTCTTCACTATGCAAGTACTATCAACTCAAAATTCAGTTAGATACAAATTATAAAACTAACAATCACCAATACAAAGATGCAGGATATACAACACTTAGGGCTTTCAAGAGGAAAGCAAAATAGGATCATAAATAAGATAAAAACTTAAAATGGTTCATAGCATATAAATCAGGACAATAATAAAGCAAAGGCAATAGTGACACTCCACAAAAAATTGTACATCTGATCTAAGACAGAAACAATAACAATTAATCAGCACAACATAGTCAGCACAACAGAGAAAACAACAAGATAATAGTAGCACTGCCAAAAAAAAAAAGAATCAACCCGTTCTACAAACACTAACAATTAAGAACCAACATATCAATCATCAAATCACTAACATATAAGAATCCATGAATTTGAATATATTGTATTAATTGTAAATATTGTAAATTCCAAACTGAATGAAATAGAAAAGTCATGATTTGTGATAGAACTGGGATTAATAGGACACTTCAAAACAAAGGAAAAGAGTACCATCTAACATGCAGGTAAATACATTAAAAAAAGTAATGGGAAAGGGTGCACTATATACCTTTTCGCTTAGTAGCATTAAGAACGTCTTTATAACCAGAAATGCAAGAGCAAATAGACCCCGCTAATAGTTGGATACCTTCAAACCTTAAAAGAACCTCAAGACGATTCAAATTTCGTGCAGAGTGAGCAACACGGAATAATAGGGACAATATGAATCCACTTGATGAATTCAGTTCACCACGCAAAGATTCCAAGCAGGACTTTGACTCAGCAGACTGGTTTAACATCCTACCACGAGAAGCAATTTCTGTAGATACCACAGAGTACCTTAGTGTATCCCAGAGAAACAAGGATGGATTGAGCCTTTTCCTTTCAGATGCTGAAAAACCGCTGGGACCACGATGATAGTAAAGCATGGCTAATCTTCGAAGAGAAGGTTCTAGGGATGACTCTGTAGTATCATTAAGCTTCCCTGATAAAGCTTTTAGAAACTTGCTTTGTCCAACAGTTTTTCCAGCACTTTCAAGAAGTGATAGTGCTCGAGGAAACTGTAAGTGACTTGTATTTAGATGTGACGTAGTTGTAATAACAACTTCACGGGTCAAGGTTTCAACAAATGGTTTCCCCTTCAATGTTTTACTAGAGAAATCAGTTGATGCTGGAAGAATGGAATTCGCAAATCTGCGACATACTGGACAAAGCAACTCTCCCTGCACATAGCAATGTGTAAGCACAGGATCAACAAAAACAAAAAAAAGACAAGTTTCAAACACAATATACATACCAGATCAGGATCGACAATATGACCACCTTCAAAACCAAGTCTCCGGACATATCTGTAAGGGAAAATAAGTTACAAATTTCTGCAAGCATCAATCAACAGGAGGTGTGCAGCCAGTGTTATATATTAATTCAAGTAGGCTCCTAAACAGCAAGTTGTATAGAGTACTGAAAGATCATTGAAGAATAAATCCAAAATCTACCATAGGAGAAGATTCTAGTTCATGATTTGCCATCAAACAAGTCCAATTTCCATACCATCATGATTTTAAAATTAAAAGAAAAATCACACCAAGCCATCCGGCAATGGCATGCAGTGAAGAAATTTAGAATACAGATGCTGGCGCGAAACCTGACTTGCTCGATGGCAAATCATAGACTGGAACTTATTTGATGGCCAAATAATTAATTGCCCATAAATTAAATGCATCATCCAAAGGTTATAAGTCAACCATCGTGTGCATCTGTACTCATATAACTGATGGATCACCATTCAAACACAACACCTACCCAAAGGGCACAAGTGTAAAATATTTATTTCCTGCCTATAGTTACAGTTGAACAAAAGGGATTTGAAGGAGAAAACCCAGCATACCTTTGTTTCAAGGAGAACAAATACCGATCATGGCATTCCTGATGTACAGCATGTCCACAAGAAGAAATGTGGATGCCATCACAATGAAGCGGACCAAACTTGTTTCTTGTACTAACAGAGGCAGAAGATTTGGAAGCTACATCATAGAGTGAAGAATGGCGGTGTTTTGCTGATAGACAACTAACATATGTTCCCAGCACAGAACGCTTGGGGCTTCTGGTTTTCTTGGAATCAACTGTGATACTTGAAGCAGATGATGGCGACGTTTGCTCAGCATTCTGAATGTGTGCATTACTGGATCCAAATACATCATTTAAAATAGAGTTGTAAATATCAGCCTCAATTGCCTCAAGCGAGACAGTGTCATCTGCATTGCCATTGCAATGTCCACTTGGGAAAGACGATATATATCGAATTAGTGGATGCTGCTCATTTGAAAAATCAAGAAAGGCATCAACTTCCATGCTGTCTAAATCAAAAGATGGCTCTACTGTCGTGTCATCGACAAGTTCCTCGGAAGTTGAAGAACCAGAGACCAAGGAATCAGTTGAATCTTCCTTCTTGACTGATCCAGACGTCTTGTTTGCTTGAGTTGGATTATCCCAGGATGGATGACCCATCTCAACAAAAGTTGCAAGCCGAGATTTCTGAATTGTAGGACACATAAGAAAGCTTAAGTCACATCAACATGCTATTCAAACACTAGTCAGAAAACATTACACGCCAAAATGATGCAGAAAGGACAGTTGCTACTTTAAGACCTATCAGGTATCACCAGATAATGTCAAGTCAACAATGATTACCTGAAGAAGAATCAAATAGCATAGAGGGCTTTTGGAGTCCGAGTCCCGGCACAAGGAGCAAACTGGTAGTGACTCCTCAGAGACCGCACCAGTTGAACTGGACACATCTGTCTCTAACATTGGAACATCATGCCCCTCGTTTTCTGATGACTTCATACTTTCAGCAAATTTGGACTGCTCTGCCCTCATCTTCGCCTAAAATAAATAGGGTCCAATAGAAGAAAATTGTGCTTAATGCCTTAATGTAACTTAGAAAAAGGTCAAAACCACTAACTTCACAACCTAAGCATGTGCAAAATAAGTGTAGACATTACAAGCCGTAAAAACAAAATTAACACCAAACCAAGGAAACTGCAGAACTAGTACATATACAAAGAAAATTGATAAAGTTGTCTATTTTTGGTAAGCTCATTCAACAAAGACAACTCGCATTCAAATAAGGCTGGTAATTGGTTATCTGAGACATGTCTAATGTGTAACTAAATATATATGAATTTTGTAATTAAACATCTTACCATAATTGCAGCTTGGTGTTGACGTGCTTTTGCTTTCTTTTCCATGGGATCTGATGAAGTTCCTAGGCTTTCTTTGATACTGGAACTGTCTGGTGTAGATGGGACTACATGTGGCGCCATTTGTCTTAATGTAAACATGCACTTCTTACTTAACTTGGCAAATTTCTTCAATAAGCTCTCAATTAGGGATGGAATATTACAGTACTTGGATCCAGAAAAGGTGGCATCATTCTCTTCTTTGTATTTGTGCATTAGCAACACAAGTAGGGTTAACATGCTTTCTTTCTTTACATTGTCAGACTCCGGGGAAACTACTTCAGTAGAGTAAGTCAATATGGGAAAAGCCTCTTCTGTGTACGATGACAGAACAACCCATGATTCATCATCATGCTGCACCACATCCATGCCATACTGGTCGGCATGTACTTGTCTTTCTGATTCACAAATATCAAGTGCCAACCAAAGCAGATGTAAACCCGTCACGAGAACATTATCAGGGGCGCGTGATGCTGATGATGCTTCACTGTAAACAGCATAAAAGAGAACAGCACGAACAATCTGAAGGACAGCCTTTGAGGTTGCAACGTTAGAAATACTTCTCAGTGGGCTAAAAACGTGAGTCCACCGAGGTAGCTGAGCATTAAGAGCAGAAGTTTTGCAGAAACGGTAATATCTCTCCTCCGCAATTTGCAATTCCCTAGAATTCCAGCGGGGGTGATACAAGTCCAATTCGTTCCAGCACGATTTGCGAAGTACATACTTACCCTGCGATAAAGTTTTACATTAATCTTGCATTTTAAGGGAATGTGTTACATAAACCGAAGGACTAATACCTGCTTCATGCCGCATGGATTAGAATAAACTGCCAGTGAATCCAGAACATTTTGAAGTTGGTCACTTGATGAAAGATCGCGAGGAAGAGACTTCACAATCTGGCTATGAGTGGCATCTCCAATAGCTAACTTATAAATCAATTCCCTCTTCAAGTTGTCTGCTGTGGAAAGCCCACAAAAACGGCGTTCTTTAACCAATTGTATAAGAAAAGTTAGCATTTCCTGCATTAGAACTGACTCATACCTGAAAGCAACATACTGTCAGAACCTACATGTGGCATAAAATAATTCTTAAATTTTGTGAGAAAATTTTCAGTAAGAAATTAGTCTGAATAACTGTGAAAACAGTGAAGGGACGATAGAGAAGGCAAAAGGCAAGCATGCAAACAATATTTCCCTAGGCCATGACTGGATCTCATGGATTATGGAGCTCAAATTGAACAAAGCTAGTTTTGACCAAATACTTAAAACTTTGTTGTCTTTGATAAATTTGGATAGAACTAAATGCTCTCTCCTTTCTTTTTATGAATCACACTTTTTTACTTCTTGGTTCTTGCGGTATCGGACACATGACTTTGACTGCTACTTCCCTAACTTCGTCAATTGATACTAATAACGTTATAATTTTGTGAAAGCGTTTTGATATAGTGTGGTTTTAAACAAATTGGCAATTGAACTTTAGAAAGTCTGATGGCACAGATTCTATGACTTCATACAAGAAGGGAGTAGCTGCTATAAATGGACCTATAATATTGGGCTTTCACAGAAACTGGGACTTATTTATAACAGAACGGAGTGAATGGCACCTTACTTTCTTGCCAAGCAAAGGCACAAAGAAATGAAAATGGCTATTTTTTTTCCTTATTTGTGATGACAGATAAAATCTACTGATGGGAACCAAAAGATGAGCAATACGTAGTCAGAGAAGTAATGCTGGAAGGTGGGAAGAATCATTTTAACTTTTGTCACCATTGTAACTTTTATTGGTAGATACCGGTGGAAACAAAAAAGTGACTGCGCCAAACCCACAAAGCTACATATATAGGTAAGGTAGTGCAAGAAATTGAAGAAGCAATACTAGAAAGAAACAGAAGTTGACAAGCATATATTAGGGCTTACTCATTCTGTTCCGCAAGATCCAAAGATGTATAACTGGACAAACCAAATCGCTCTTGAATTGTTCGTACAAAGAACTCTGGAGAAGATAGTGCAGCACAGCATTGAAGAAGAAACAGATCTGACTCCAGACCTTGTTCAAGCCTGGAAATAGGGGTAACAAGATAACCTTAGCACCATTATTTGAACAGTGAATCAACATGAGATCAGTATGAAATTACCATTGCACAGAGCGGTACCACTCAGCACTCAGTATAGCTGCATCACCATTCTTACGCCACATTCCAGCACGCACTTGTGCACAAAATACTCTGACTCTCAGTGGATGCTCCATCACAATCGAAGCAAACCCATAAGGCTCACAACCTCTAAGTACCTGAGAAAAGAACTCACAGGATTGCACAACTGAATGTTCATCTGGCCTGGCATCCTCTCCAAAACATTTCTTCATCGCCTTCCGCAACAGCAATGAAAGCATACGGTGCAAAGGGATATGGAAAGAAGTTTCTTGTGAACTGACGTCAAAGATAACATGAGGCCAACCTCTTGTGTTGAGTATTCCTAGTTCCTCGATTCTTGAATCAGGATGAGCGTGCAAAAGGCTACCGTCAGTCAGAGTATAAGTAATGGCATTCTCAGGGTGCAACTCTATATCTGTAGTGTTGCTGCTGTCATGCATCTTCCCTTTGCCTGTCCTGTTACTAGCTGAAGGTATCTCTTCTTGGTCAATCTGCATCCTGTCGCAATTACCATGAACAGGAGAACTAGATACATCACGATAATCTGCAGTACCATCTGGTTGTGATCCTTCATTTATCTTGACACCCATCACGCCTATATTTGTATTTGAACTGGTTCCCTTATCAGAAGTCCGATCTTCAGGCGAAGCCATAAAATTACGAGAATCGCTGCTGCTAGGATCAAGGGATGACAGCTTGCTCCTCAGAGCTATGTCAGGTTCCAACCAACTTTCAATAGCTTTCAGGCATTGAAGAATTAACCAGGCAGCAGGTGACGGCAAACCACAACTCAAAGAACTGTCTCGGATGCTTAAATTGGATACTGAGCTCTCCTGGGAGACCCTTCCAACTTTTGCATGCCGTTGATTTTCAGCACTCTCCATGCCGTTTATCGCAGAGGAGCAAACAGTAACATCAGTTGATTCATGTTGATCAGGAGGAGAAAATGCACCCTTTATCAGAAGGTTCTGGACAATTCCAAAATAGTGCCCCAGCACGAAAGGTGCAGATAGATGTTCATTTTCATCTTCAGCATGAATACTTGTCACTCTCTTCTGAGGATCCATACCTTGCACAAGTGATAAGAGCTTAATCCATGACCTTGTTAGATCAGGCCTCTCATAAGCAACATACTTAGAAACTTCCTCATGACTCAAGACATAGCGTGTATCATCCAATAATCGAACAGAAGCGTCAAATAAGTTTCCCCATTTGTTTGTCTGCAAATAACAAGGTGAAAAGGGTCTCCCGTAACCATATGAAAGTAAAGTGGCATTGTATGTGTATGCACTGAGTTGATATATACAATGGCATAAGACTACCAGTCAATCAGTATTATCTATAAATATTTTCGCACTTCAATGCCACTTCTCAAAAAAAAATTAACAGAAACCAACAAGGGTATTGTCCAGAAATGTTTATCATTCATCCATTCCCAGATATCAAAGTGGCAATTCTACTAGTCTTTTTTTTCTGTGCAATTTAAGATACTAGGCATCCAGATGACATATCGTTATAACAACATTGATAGACTCCTGGCGTAAGGTCTTATGGTCAGCCTAACATTTACATCCATTATACCAGAAAATAGTTCAGCATAAACATCAAACTCTTCAAATCATAAAAAGAAGACATGAGCATACCTGTAAACGACCATCCTCACCAATGCAAGAAAGAAACAGATCTGTCAAGCATCCAAGAAGAACACCCAACAAATTAACCTCATGCACAAGCCTTGTAGTTAGTGTAGGTACTGTGAATATTTGCACAGAGAAAGTTGGCATCAGTGGATACTCCTCCAGTAGCGAATCATTGCACCCTTTGATAACTTCACCAAATGTGACAGGGTAGTAGCGTATAAAAACCTTGGCAAACTCATACTTAAAAGCAGGATCGCTGATAAGTTTCAATAGCAACTCATGCAATTTTTTAGCAACCTTCTTGTCAAGCAACCTTTCTGACCTTATTAATGCATCCAACAGATCTTGGCACTCACGGATCCTTAGGGACAGAAAACTAAGAAGGCTTTCACTGCAAGTGCAGAACTGAAGCATCATGTTAGTAATTGACATTGTCAACTCTTCAGCAACCCTCTTGCATGAGCTACTACCATCACCCTTTGCAGGGGGTGGTTCCACCAGGCATATCCACTCCTTCCAGAACTGCAAAAGCACATCCAGCACAGGTCCTACAGAATGTGCAAGCTCCTCTGGAAGAGGCTTAATCTGCTCGGCCCCTTTATGCTTTGAGCAGAACCCTTCACGCTTCCAGGCGGTAGCATCTCCACAGTCACAACATCCACCCCCTGTATACATGATGGAGTAATCATGATCCTTGTGATTGCCATTCTGGAAGCATGGGACACAAATTGCACACGTGGGGTCATTTTCACAGGTCCGGCAGCGATACGCAAGATCACTCTGTCCCCAGACTGACCCACAAACAGCACGATCTCCTGCAGAGGAACGATCCAGGTCTTGAAGCATCGCTTCTGGCTCATGGTTGAACATCAACCACTGCAACCAAGACAAACTCTCACTGTACGCATCGCCACTGCTGCTGCTACTTGATTCCTTCTTTGAGGGCTTTCGGGCCTCCAGAATATCAGTACCTACTGACAAGATCAGCCTCACTATATCAGGTATCTGCTCTTTGTGCTTCTCTATGTACATGAGTAAGCCTTCTTGGTGTTCTTGCAGTTGCTCTTCGGGTACTCCATAGAGAATGAGCTTCTGCAGGGTGAGGGCAATGCCAAATAATTAGCAAATTACAAAAGACCCTGCTGGATCATTTAAATTTATCATGAAGTGAAACTCATATCACTGCAACTGCAACAAGACAACTGATTATCTTCAACACAGTCGAGAAACACACCCAGTTCTGAAGGAATCTCCCATCCCTATCTTAGGGATCAACTAAAAAATAGACAAATTCTTCAAAGGTACTAATAAGGAAATAGAACTAGAGTGAAGTTACGCGGAGTATGAAAAATTGACACATTTTTAAAAGGCCTGTTCTCAAATTCTCCCAATATGCGTCACCCTAAAAAACAGGACCTACCCCCAAACTCCCTACACCAGTCAGTTCCTGTCACAGGCTCACAGCAAACACACCAATCATCGCACCATCGAAGGGAATCGCAAATCGCAAGCACCACCACCACCGCCAACGGACAGCAACGAGTCCCACGGCGCCCATCGACCGGTAAAATCTCAAATCACCCGCCGAACCGATTCCAACCAATCACGAGACCAGGAACCAGAGGGGCGACGGCACCCGGCAAGCAGCCACCGCCGCACGGGGTCGATGATGGGGTGAGGATCACACACGAGGGAGGGAGGGAGGGAAGGAAGGGGGCCCCAGGCGGACACGCGACGCACCTGCTCGATGCGCTGCTCCGGCGACATCTCCGGCGGCGCGGCGGCCGCCCCCTCCCCGGCGTCGATCCCGGCCATGGCCCGCAACCAGTGGGTGCAGCTCCAGTGGCCCGATCGCCCGCCCCCGCGCCCCAGCCTCTCGCCCGAATCGGCCAACCGGGAACCCGGCGCCGCCCGCCAAAACCCCACCTCCCGAATCACACCGTCAACTCCTGCGCGGCAGATCCCGCGCCGCGAAGCCTCCCGCGGAGACCTCGAACCGATTCGGCCTGCTGCCCTGCTCGTCCGGCGATTCGCGAGAAGCGAAGAAAGAAAATCCTCAACCCTAGCCCCGATGGGGGTTATTTATAACTTCACCCGAGAGGCTCGAGACGATTCGTGTAAGCTGGTGTTTTTCCTTTCTGTTTTTTTTTCTTTCTTTCTTCCACCTCTCTCCTGCCTATTGCGTGACGGGGTGGTGCAGGGCTAATGGCGGATGGCGGCTTCGTGGTGGATTGGATTGCCGTGCTTATCGTCGCGGCAAGCTGAGAGAGAGAGAGGGAGGGGTGGTTCGACCGCTGGGCGGTGGGTCCCACGCGCGGGTTCGTTCGGTGTGCGGTCACTGAAAGCGGGGCCCGCTAGCAGCGATCGTGATGTGCGGGCGTGTGGCTCACTGCGCCGCGAGCCTGCGACTGGGGGAAAAGGGGCACTGCGGTAACTTTAGCCAAAAATGGCGCGCCCGGCCCGGCCCGTCGGAAGAATTTTAGGGAAAAAAGAGATACGACAGGAAATTTGGCAAAAAGTTTTTTAGACGCGGCTGAATTTTATTTTTTTAGACGAAGCCCACAGATTAATTTAGAGAATATGAAATAAAAGAACAACAATTACAAGTCATCAGAATCAACCATTAGCCCACACCCACACGACAACCATAAACCACCACAAGGAAGAAACTGCAGCCACTACACTTGCAGTTGACAGCCAACTCACACAAAACAGGTAACTAACTTAGGGAAAGGGTAACAACGATGATGCCTCCAGCAAGGAAACAACATCCGCAAGCACTGTCAACGCCGACCGAAAGCTGGCACAAGGTCTTTCAACCCAAACTCCTCTTAAGATGGAAGAGAAGGCATCACGACAAATGTCCCCGACAAGAAATAAACCTCATTAAGAAGTTGAGTAGAGCGTCAGCCTAAAAAGCACATTCCAGACCATCTCACGCGAGGTTGACGTGGCAACACAAATTACTTTGCCAACATTTATAGTGCAGTTTTCAATGTTTAGCCAACCTAGTTGCGTTTCCGAATCAAGTTCAAATCGGATCTATCATTATATAGTTGCGCCAACGATTTTATCCACCGTGGAACAAGTTGCAACAGTAAAAAAAAGAACAGGTCGGGGTTTAAGCAAATTTTATGCTAGACGATGAATCGAGAACCTTAATTTTGACACTTAAGTTTGATGGTTGTTCCAAATTATAGGTCATTTTGACTTTTCTAGTTTTATAGATATTATTATGCATCTAGATATAGTGTATATAGTGTACGTATACATGTGGAGTAAGCTACGTTGATCAAGCTCAGTCCGTGTATTTATTACCATACCACTCGCGGTCGTCAAATTTCCGGATGCAACATCATCCCCAAACCTTACTCATGGATGCGTGAGATCTTTGAACGATTGTAGAATGTCAGATAAGATGTGTGGCAGACAGAATCACCAGACGTCAACGGGAGAGGCGCGAGAGCTCTACCGTCACCAATCAAAGGACGCGATGAACCTTCGTTGGCCGGACATGTGGTCTGTTCCTCGGTGAAGAAAAATAGCCTAGCAGCTGATGAAAAAATGGTCGGTGACTCGTGTAGGCCTGAGTGCCCGACTCTGACTGACATGAAAAAGGAAGAAACACGACGTCGTGTCTGAAAATCCTGAGATCTCTGAAACATCGCCTGTTTCATGACTAGCAGCAACCAGAGAGATCGCACTGCGTGCCACGGAGGGCGATGACTCGTCCCGGCATGGAGAACCTTCTCCTTAAGGCTTCATTCAGGTCACGGTCGATGATATTAACCTTTCTGTAAATAACATGTGGATGTGGACCACCGGGTGACCTTAGTTTGGTGGAAGGCTGGTATAGCTGCTCACGTGATAACTAAGGCCCGTTTGAATAAGCACCTATCCCATCGGGTATTTTGGATGCTAATTAGAAGTATTAAATGTAGGCTAATTACAAAACTAATTGCACGGATGGAGTCTAATTCACGAGACGAATCTATTAAGCCTAATTAGTCCATGATTTGACAATGTGGTGCTACAGTAACCATTTGCTAATGATGGATTAATTAGGCTTAATAGATTCGTCTCGCAAATTAGCACAGGGGTTCTGCAGTTAGTTTTATAATTAGCTCATGTTTAGTACTCCTAATTAGCATCCGAACATCCGATGTGACGCTGCTAAAGTTTAGCACCTAGTATCCAAACACCCCCTAAGGACAACCACCACGGCATCACTCATCAAAACACCCCGCAACCGCCACGGCATCACTCATCGCATGATGGTCAAAAGCCAGTAAAAAAGAAGAAGCAACTTTTGATTATAGGCGTGTTTAATGGACGAAAGTTAACCTCTTTATGCATTAGCCTATCCAAACTTTAGCCCATCTTCAAAAAATTGCAAAAGCATTAACGGGTGGGGAGAAGCTAATGGGTGTTAATAGCTTGTGAAAAAACAAAAAGGGAGAGAGAAAGGGAGGAGGTGAGTAGATAAAAGGGCAAAAGTGACTTTTCATGAACTTTAGCTCCATCCATTAGCCATGTCTTCGAACGGGAGTACTAATGGATGAAAATACTAAACTTTAGCAATAACACATCCAAACAGACCCTACTGCAACCATGCGAATTACATTGCATAACTAGTGTTGACAGGATGGTTTAATGGAAAAAAAAGCGGTAAGCAAAACCCATTGAATCTTGGAAGTGATGAAATACCGGTAGTTATTGATGGAGCTACCAATTAATAAAGCATATATAAAAACATGCTATTCACGTGGTAACTAATTAAGGACGGAGCTACGCAGCCGGTCTTGCCAACCTTGACGAAAAGCTAGCTGCTACTAACTCCTTTCCTGCGGACAACAAAACAATGACAAGAGGATTGCTCACCCGCGTCCAGTCGTCTTTAAAATTTCGTGGTTACGGTAGGACGGCGAGGCACACGTCCTATCATATCATCAGTTTTTAAGACCAATTGCCATTGAGTTCTAGAAGGAAACGTCGACAAAGCTAAGAGATGCCTAAATCATGGTAGCGAGTGCGGATGTAACCATCATCATAACGAACGCTACCTGGAAAGAAAGGCGAAGGCGCCAATGGCAAAGAGAGTTGGTGGTCAGCGATGAGTTGTTGTGCTCACTCCTGCTATTTCTTCTACAAGTTTTAAAGCACGCAGCCCCTCTCTTTATTTTCCTATCAACCAGTTGACCATTGCGTAGCAAAGATGTTAATCATTCATTATTAGTTTGACCAATCTCAATGCATAGTTTCATAGCACACCATTAATTTTTTTTATTTATTTGACTATTAATCTTTTCTACAAATAGTTATGCAAATAGATGAATTTATAAGTTAAATCTACATTTTTTTTATAATAGGCATTGTGGTACTTACTTTGCTTTATTAAACTAATTCATTAAATAAATATTGTTGTTCAAAGTTTGTTTAAAAAGTCAATGATGCTATAATCTTTTTTATATAAGTTTGAAGTGAGATAAAAAAATATTATAAAGAAATCGATGTGATATATAGCAGCAAGATGGTGTAGGCCCATGTGCCGTAGAAATTTGTACCGCGTTGAACCGAATTCTATGTCAAATCGTCCATCTTGTAGTCTTAGGAGGGGTGTGATTTATAAATCTCGCACCTTCACCGTGAGAATTTTACAAATTTTGCCGGGCAACTTTCTCGATTAAAATAGAAACTTACTCCGTACTTCATCAATCATACTTAATATTAACGAATCATTTTGCTGGGTCTCTAAAACGGGCCGAATCTGCTGAGATGGGACCTGCCGACCTGTGGCCCGTTCCGGAGCGAGTGGGCCTATATTGAAGGCGAGGAACCAAAAGGAGGAGGAGGAGGAGGAGGCAGCACGGGCAAAAGCCGGAAAGCGGAATCACCGAGGCGGAGATGCGCATCGATTCAGCAGCAGCCACGTATGACGCACGCACGAGCGCGATGCCATGCCATCCGCATCCGCCGCTGCTTCGCCGCCCCTTGTTCCGCGCTGCTGTGCCAGGTGCCCACAATACCACCCGCAACCGTGGGATCGTCTGCAGCCGCGTCCCCTGTGGCCAACCTAGCTAAGGCCACCGCCAGAATTCGTTTATGCGCGCAGCAGATGAGCATACGAACATGACGTTTTTTTACTTTCTTTTTTTTGAAATAAAACGTTTCTACTTTATACTAACCTCTTACAAGCTTTAACAATGTGCTAAACTATAGTTTGGTTTAATTTATTCCAAGCTGCATAGGAACTTGGAGAACTTTTGATATGTTTGCCTTATATAAAAAAGATGGTGGCGAATTAGGATACTTCCAGCTATTTTTAGAGATATTGTAACATCAGCTTGGAGCTTGAGGCAATCATACGAGCCATCCATAAGCAAAGATTCGAGTAAGCTTCCTTGGTACACGTAACAATTTAGCTTTTGCCTAAAGATACCAAGACATTTTTTTAGGGGGAAAAAGCTCTAGAAAAACTCGATGGTGGCTGCGGGGTCCACATGTCATCGTGAGTCCTGGCCGGCCGGCCTCATGTGATCACATCAGAGGCCACACACCTCGCCCCGCCTTATATTATCCATCCATCCTGTCTCTTCCGGTCTTCCTCCACAAGAAGCAAAATCCAACCTAGAAGCTCCCCAAGTCCCCATCCAGCCATCCTCTTCCTTCCGAACCCAACACCTCGTCGAGATGGGCCGCAAGTTCTTCGTCGGTGGCAACTGGAAATGCGTAATCGCTCTTCCCCTCCTACCTGCCTGTTTTTCTCGTCGTGGATCGGGTGGGAAGCTTTTGGATTTCTTTTCTGATCCCTTTTCGCGTTCTGTTTGCGGTTGAGCTAGTGATTTTGGGGGATTCGAGGGCGGAAATTGCTAGTGAATTCTACCCATCTCGATTTAGATCGACGTATGGATATTTTTTTTTGTTCTGTCTTGTTTGGGAAGACTGGATGTGTTGCTCCAGGTGCTATCTCTTAAGATCCGGCCAGGAATACAACTGATTTAGTCATTCTCGTACGGAATCAGACAACGTGATGTTGATGGTCTTTGTATGTTTGGACCTAGCTGAAAAGTGCCTGCGTGATTCTTGCAACCCGCCTGTGCTTCGTGCTCAGAACAAACCGTTAAAACCTTGTGTGATGCATGTTTCCAGGAGCGGTTAGAAGTTCGATCTGCCAACTTCTGGAGATCCATATTCATCTGCCACGCAGATCAGCCCCCAATTTACATACTATTCCTCACTGTATCGTTATAAGATCGTGCAATGCTTGTTATAGATATAGCGACTTGAACCTTTATTGTTTTTGTGATGGAGCTCGTAAATTATGGATTTTCTTGTGATGAAACTCGGTAAATTTGAGCTTAGATTGGAGCTTCTTTTGCAAATCGGTTGGTAGTGAAAGAGCCTGTTGCTTTGCCAAATTTCTCATACAAATGACATGCATATCTAGTGAATTGCTTGTTAACTGATTATTGACATGGTCGATCTTCATGCTTGCAGAATGGAACCGCCGATCAGGTTGACAAGATTGTCAAAACTCTGAATGAAGGGCAGGTTCCCCCTCCAGATGTTGTTGGTATGGACTCTTCCCTTTTAGGGGTGACCTTGAACATCGCAGATTTGTGGTACTTCTGAGAAATTTTACTTGTATGATGTACTTAGCTATTTGGAATTGTTGCATTGCAGAGGTTGTTGTCAGCCCTCCTTATGTGTTCCTTCCTGTGGTCAAGAGTCAGCTCCGCCCAGAGTTCCAAGTTGCTGCTCAGAACTGCTGGGTGAAGAAGGGAGGTGCTTTCACTGGTGAAGTCAGGTTAGTCTCTAATTCTCTCCTGGCTGTCCACCCCATATGTTGTATAGCCCTTGTGAGGAAGGATTAATGTTGAATCTGAAATGCAAATTCATGCAGCGTTTACACAAGCACAAGGCTCATGTTCCTTTGACCATTAATGCATGGAGTCTTTTGAATTCACCTTTCAGGCTTTCACTCAATTTTAGTTATTTTCATACTGCTGATGCCATGTTAAGCAGTTTGCATATATAACCTTATTAAGCTGTTTGTACATTGCGCTTCGGTGCATTCCTCATTCAATTTTTGTGTTGGTTGATAAGCAAGCCATTATTGATGCAGTGCTGAGATGCTCGTCAACCTTGGCGTTCCCTGGGTCATTCTTGGACACTCTGAAAGGAGAGCTCTGTTGGGAGAATCAAATGAGGTATGCTCCAGTTCAAATTCAGCATGTCTTTCGTGTCATTTGCATTGTGGTTGTGCTGTTATGCATATTGCCAATCGGACTATGTTACAGTTACTGAGCTGAGACTTGTTCAGTTATTCTTCTTTAATCCTTCCCTTAGACATGAATCTGCGATATATTTGATTATTGATGCACCTGTTCTAAGAATGTTCACATCTAATGGTTCAATCTTCTGCTTGGATGCCAGTTTGTTGGAGACAAAGTCGCCTATGCACTCTCTCAGGGACTAAAGGTCATTGCATGTGTTGGTGAGACCCTTGAGCAGAGGGAAGCTGGATCGACCATGGATGTTGTTGCTGCACAAACAAAAGCAATTGCTGGTACTTCACATTTACATTCAGTCCTGTGATTGTGCATACTCTCTTTTTTATGTATTCACTGTTAGTGTTTTTCATGTGGATTGTTGATTGATTATATCCAAATACTTTTATGTCTATCTCCCAGGCATATAGAACTTCAAAATTATAAAAAAGGTAGCCATACATCTTATGATAAACACTTCGTTTCTAATCTTGTTTTACGCTAATTAGATCCCGGCGTTCAGTTTGGTTAGAAAATGTACTCTTCTAGTTCAGGCATTACTGTTTTTCTCTAGCAGCTGTAGTTCAGAAATTGGTTCCTGTGCCCCCCTGTTGATTGGAAGGATTACGTGTTTATTTTTGCCTGGATTGTTTATTTCATGTTAACTTTGTGCCTTATCTTCAATTTGCCAAGTTAAAAATATTGGTGCCATGTGGAAATTCAGGCTGAAAGGATGTAATGCTTGTTTGTTTTACAGAGAAGATCAAGGACTGGAGCAACGTGGTTGTTGCCTACGAGCCAGTCTGGGCCATTGGAACTGGTAAAGTTGCCACCCCTGATCAGGCTCAGGAAGTAAGTCTCTCTTAACTCTCACAACTCTCTACTGGTTCATACATTTTTCAACATTGGGCTATGCTCTTGCAATTATAAATATCTTCATCTACTACAACGTCGCACAAACACTCAGATTTGCATTATCTTTGCAGGTGCACGCATCCCTGAGAGATTGGCTAAAGATCAACGTCAGCCCTGAGGTGTCCGAATCTACCAGGATCATCTACGGAGGTATACACTTCTCGAGCAGTTGCCTTACAAATGTGCACCAGCTGCTAAATCTTTTTGGTACATGATTATTTGTGCTCTTCTTCCTACAGGCTCTGTGACTGCTGCAAACTGCAAAGAGCTGGCAGCAAAGCCCGATGTTGACGGTTTCCTCGTCGGTGGTGCTTCTTTGAAGGTAACGAAAAATCCTGGAAGACAGCTGATGTCCTGTTAATTTGTAAACCAAAGACTGCAACAAAATGATGGTGTCTGGCCTTATCAACATCCTCTGTTACTGACTGTTTCTTATCCCCTATCTTGTCTGCAGCCTGAGTTCATCGACATCATCAACTCGGCCACCGTGAAGTCCGCCTAAGATGTGTCCCCGACCCTTCCACCCC
The DNA here is from genome assembly GCF_005286985.2 of Setaria viridis. Lineage (NCBI taxonomy): Eukaryota > Viridiplantae > Streptophyta > Magnoliopsida > Poales > Poaceae > Setaria > Setaria viridis. Next base: position 8,053,933 of record NC_048267.2, on the reverse strand, counting down.
TGACGCGGAGATCCGCTGAACAGGAACAGAATTGTTTTCTGTGCTATGTAGCTTTTTCTGAGGCCACAGCTTGAGCTTGCTAATAATGTTTACTACCTCTGGACATATCAATAATGGTTTTTTTTTGTTAGCCCCCTTTTGTGGTGAGTCACATTACACCAGATTCGATGCTGTTTTTCTACATGGACCTTTAGGTTGCTGAATCGTTAGGCTTGTTTTGATTGCATTATCCTAATGTTGTTGGGTGGATGCCGGCTATCCAGCCAAATGCTCTGGCCACGTTAGTAGTGACTCCGTTTGGAACTTTGCATTATCTGTGTCTTTTGTGTTTAATGAGGGCGGATTAGCCGGGCCTGTGAATGCAACGGGTCAGCTAATCTTTGCACGGAGGCAGCAAAGCAGTTGTATGGCACGCTCATCGTTTCACTAAGGCCACGCTCATCGTTTCACCAGCCTTAAAGGTTAGTTTCAGTGGGGTTTTATGGTATTAAATTCTAGGTTTCATGGGCATTAAATCTGTTATATCAGCAATTTTGCTGACTTGGCAATTTGTCAATCTAATTATGAGGAGAGATGGCAATGAGAGATGAAAGGGGAGTTTTATCCTCATGAAACCGTCCAAATCTGTTATATCAGCCGTTTTGCTGACTTGGCAATCTAATTATGAGGAGAGATGAAAGGGGAGTTTTATCCTTATGAAACTAGAATGTTATAGTTTCATCGCTCGCAGGTTATCTATGAAACTGTGTTCTGAAAGTGATAATTTGATTTCATTGATGACATAACAGTATTGGTATGAAACCCTACACTGTCCTAGGACTAGGATTCTTTTCCACGCCTGCGATGATTGGGACGCAGCGTCAGAATTGTACCATGATGGAATGATGCGTTCATTATTGGCCGATCAAACAAAACATTTTGTAGGCACATCTAAGGGGATTAGCGATGCTGCCCTAGCCAATGCACTTTCGGAGAAATGAAAGAGTATCTGTACCTTGAGCTGATTGGCAGGATCAGATTAGGGTGATGATGCATGAAGCCTTACATTTGACGGGGGAAGTGCTAGCTTTTTTGAATTTTTGAACCTATACTATGTTTTGCAATCTTTTCCACAATACAATTCAACAATCTGAAAAGGAAACTGACCCTGGGAATTGTTGGGTTAAAAAAAAAGAAAGAAAGAGTGCCGGTCACTTCAGAATTATCATGTTTTTAACGAATGAAATAGGAAACCAAACCATATTATTCAAGGTTCAAATTTTGCCTAAAATATTGGTACAGTAAAATATTGGTACAGTAAGACCAGTCTCGATGGGAAGTTTTATGGCATTAAATTTAATATCACATCAGCAAAATTGCTGACTTGGTAAGATAATTAATAGAGGAAGTTTCATCAAACGAGGAAGGAGTTCTAGTAAAATTTATATAGCACAGTTACGTAGTTCAGGTAAATGTGCAATGAAATTGTGCTGTGACTGGCCTAACAAATCGAGAGAGAAAATGTGAGAGGAGAGGAGAGACCCCTCATCAAAGTCTCCTCGGTAACAGATCCCGTCACGGGCATAAATTCTCAGCCCCTCGGTAAGCAAGCAAACTCCTCCCCGAGCGAGCGTTGGCGTCAACCGCTGGTGAATTTAAGCCGGTCATGCGTCGCATGGGCCAGAGATTTCCGTTGCCCGCACGGGAAGCGTGACGCGCGCGACGCCGACGCCGACGCGTCCCCCCGGCTTCACCGCCACCGTTGCCTACCGCGCGCGCCTCCATCCCACCAGCCTCCTCCTTTTTCTTGACGGGGAGACGCATAAATGAGCTCGCCGACGCCATTACGCCCCACCGCCGCCGCCGGCGGCGCCAGGAGTTACCCCACCTCGCTCCAGCACCGGCGGCGGGGGAGGCCGGGCGCGGGCGCCGCGGGTTTAAGAAGGCCGCGGGTGCGCCGGTGCAAGATGAAGCTCATGTACTTCCTCATGGACCGGGAGGAGCAGCGCGAGAAGCGCCTCGAGCTCGAGTTCGAGGTCGGTCAGGCCGGCTGCTGCAGAGCACTGACACTGACATGCGCGTGCACGCGCGATGGATGATCGGCGAGCGCCGCCGCTCGACGTTTCAGAGCTGATGAACGCTGTGGGCCTTTGCTGTGTGCAGGTGTCGGAGCTGGAGACGGTGCTGGAGAAGGAGCAGCGGCTGGGCAGGGTCCTCCAGTGCTCGCTGCAGGGGCGCGTCGTCTGCCATTGCTGCCTCTCCACACTCGTTCCCACCAATGTGAGTACCTCTCTGCTCACCTTCCGATCGTCCGATCATCTCTGTTTGATGGGCTGCTAAATGTTCAGTTCCGTCAGTCTAAGTATCTGACACTCAGTGTAAGCTCATGGATTATTGCCATCCCCCATCCGTAGATTGAACTGATGTCCGCACGAGTACCATTCGAGCAAATTCTGCCTTGCAGCTTCCGATATGTTCTTCTTTCATGTTACCTTATTACCGTTGGTAGCTTACATTATCTGTAAACGATACTACAATAGGATACACTTGATAGTTCAGATTATGTAGCAATACTACAATAGGGCACACTTTGCATATGTCTGGAGCTGTGCTTAAAAAGTTGAAGCTGTTCAGTCTGAAGTCTGGACGACGACGAACAAGCATGATTGCCAGCGTACCATCACTGCAGCCGCAGCAGCAGAGGAATTGCCATCATAGCATGCATTTCACTTCACCGCAGCATCTGAACTGAAAGATCACACACGTGACGCTGTCACCCTCGTACAGATGTCTGCAAATCCTGCACCCAATAAGATCACCTACGGTAACATCACGCACGCAGTAGTAGTAACAGTAACAGAGAGCACGGCCATTTTCCTGATCTCCATTCCACGGGCCCAAGATCTCATCAGGGTCCCCGTACCCCGGGTGTGAGAGCAACGCCAGGTGCGGGTACAGTATGTCCTTTGGATTCCTGCCTCCGTTCCTGTCTCATCCGATGTCACCTGGCTCTGACCTCTGAACGAAGGACGCGGAAGTACTGTGTCCGATCTGGAGCGTCGCCGTTTCGAGTCGCCTGCGGACAATCGCTGCCTCCTACCTCTTATCTACCAGATCTGCTGGTTTCCTTGGATCCTGCATTATTGTACCTCCATTAGCTGACCAATGATCAGTGCCTTCCATGGCATGGTATCAGTACGATCGATCTCACGAAGTATTTAACCATGTCAGCATCAGCTGTAAAATTCTTCTTCTGTCGGTAACTCTGTGCTTCTGTGTGCTCATCATGCCAATGGCTGGAAGCCTGGAACCTGACCAAAATGCCTGTCTGCTGAACGTGTTCGCTGACTGACATGAATTTTTCACTTGCTTTGTTCGCACTGGTGTATGTAGGTTAGGGGCCTGCTTGGGGAGCTGGCGATGGTGGAGGACGAGATATTCTACCTGGAGAAGAAGGTCGAGGACCTGCGGCTGCGCCTGCGCCGGGAGCAGAGGTGGACGGACCAGTGCATCCAGCAGCAGCAGCAGCAGAGCTGGCCGCAGAGCCGCCAGCCCCGGCACTCCGTGTCCAGGAGAGAGCTCCAGCTCCAGGGTGCCCAGCAGCTGCCGAAGCTGCCCTGCCCAAGCAGCGACGAAGCTCTCGAATGCGAGAGCAAGGCTTCTGTTGGATCCGCCTCCGCCAAAGGTATGAAATGTTCAGCAAAAACACGTGCGAGTTCAGAGTTCATATGTTCTTTTTTTGTTGCTGCTTGATCATCATGATATTTTAATTAGGAGATGAAATGGAGCATGTCACTGCAAGGAGAAGCAGCCACTGCAAGCCGTCGGAGACGACGCCGACGCCTCCGGAGAGGAAGGTCTGCCTGAGCAGCCCGAACAAGCTGTCGGAGGAGCTGATCAGGCTGATGGTGACCATCTTCCAAAAGCTGAACAAGGCGGGGGACGCGGGGGAGCTGGAGCTGGGCGGCGCGTCGAAGCTCAACATCTCCTGCATCGGGCCTCGGAGCCTCGTCCCCAGGGTCGCCGTGACCGGCGCCGCCGCCGCGATGAGCCCGCTCAAGAACCGGAGGGCGTCGGCGACGGCGAAGGCCGGACATGGCGCGGATAAGGAGACTGCCGCTGCCGGTGCCGGGTGCCACAGGAGGTTCGTCGAGTTCACGAGGGCGTCCGTCGACGTCAGCCGCATATCGCTGTGCCTCGTCGACATCAAGAACCTGAGGTGAGGCTTCCCGTTTGGGCGTGTTGTTGTTCAACGGTCAGGGGAAGCTTCAGGTCTGAATGATAGCGTTTGTTTTGCGTGTGCGTTCTCTTACAGGGGATTGATGCAAAAGCTTTGCACCGCCGATCCGAGCCTTCTGACGAACAAGCAGAAGCTGGCGTTCTGGATCAACATCTACAACTTCTGCGTGATGCATGTACTGTAAGCTGCCCTTTAATTGCATCTCCAGGCATAGAACAATTGCTCGAAAGCAACAATGCTGATTCAGGACAGGTTATTCCGGCATGATTTCAGGCGTTTCTTCAGCACGGTTTACCTCCATCCCCGGAAAAGCTTGTTGCGCTGCTGAATCAGGTGTAGCGTTTCTTTCCACATTGCTGACAAAAAATTTGATGATTCAGATCGAATTCCGTCATCTTTACGCACATTGCTAACAGAAACTGGCATTCAGGCTTCAGTGAACGTCGGAGGAACAGTGCTGAATGTCCTGTCGATCGAGCACCTCATCCTGAGGCACTCTCCCGAAGGCAAGCAGGTATGCAAGATTAGGTTTACACCATCCAACCATAAACTTTCTTGCAGGAATAGGATGCTACTACATCATTTCCCTTCATTAAATTCTTAACAACAAGGTTATCTGATATTCTGATGATGATGATAAGGGGATCATGGACGAAGGACAGAGGGATCTTCTGCACTTGTACGGCCTCGGGTACCCTGAACCCAACGTCGTCTTCGCGCTGTGCAGAGGCAGCCGCTCCTCGCCGGCGGTGCGTATGCCGATCAGTCACTGCCAGAGCTCCTCCTACATACTGGCATTTTTTTTTCTCTGCTCCACAGACTGACACTGACCTCACGTGCGCGGCCGCTGCAGCTGCGCGTGTACACGGCGGAGGACGTGTCGAACGAGCTGGAGCGCGCCAAGGTGGAGTACCTGGAGGCGGCGGTGCGCGTCGCCGGCGGCCGGAGGCAGCGCGCCGTCGTGGTGCCCAAGCTGCTGCACTGGCACATGCGGGACTTCGCCGACGACGACGCGTCCCTGCTGGAGTGGGTGCACAGCCAGCTGCCCCGGGCGTCGGGCCCGCTCCGGCGGGCCATCAGGGAGGTCCTGGGCGCTAGCGGCGGCGGCAGGGGCACGGTGGGGACTCCGGCGCCGGCGGCCAAGATGGTGGAGGTCGAGCCGTACGACGCCGAGTTCTGCTACCTGCTGCCCGTCTGGTGAGCGAGCGTCCGTGCATTGGTCGTCTCGGTCGATCGCTCGAAGGCTCGAAGCCGCTGCGTGCTAATTTTTTGCCGTGTTCTCTGGTCGAGGTGTGATTTGCACCAGCATCTGGTCAGTGAAAGGTGACAGTGTTGTCAAGCCGTGAACTACTACCGTGTGGCACAATGTAAATTGTTGGGGTTGAGCCGTTGGAGTTTGGTCCCGTAGAGTTTCGGAAAAAAAAAAGAGTTTGGTCCCGTACAGGGAAAAAATCAATAAAAAGGAACACAATAGTACCTTATTAATAAAATATTTTCATTTCAGTATGAAATATCTTTAGATTTTTTTATGGTCTCGCTAGCTCCTGAACGTCTGACGCACCGATTTAACCATTAAATAAATAAAAAAACGTCTGCACCCTACTCCCGTCGCGATCCAAAAGCAAAAGCAGAAGAAAACCTTCCAGCGTCCGAGTGAGGTCCATGAGCTACCCAACGGCGAGCTGCCCAACGGCAGTGGAGCGTATTGCTGCTCCGGTTGCGAGCTGCTCCCGCAAATATTTGTTCCTACGTATATTGCAATATCAAATCATTACGAGGCCAACATGTACCCCCAAAATCAACTGCTAAAATACTCTCCGTTGCAAACCAAAACACGTACTCCTTCTGTCCCAAATTACTATTCGTTTTAACTTTTCTACGTACATAACTTTTATTATGTACGTAGATATAATCTTAAAGGTTACATATTTAGAAAAGTCAAAACGAATAGTAATTTGGGACGGAGGGTGTAAGACCCAACTTCTAAAGACACATATTGCAGTAAAAACCTTCACAATTATCTTCTGCAATATTGAAAATTTGCTAAAATCAACACCCAAAGCCAACTTGAAAGACTCAAATCATCCTTACAACATCGAAACATGTAAAATTCCATGCGCCTCAAATCACCTTTTGCAGCAACAAAAATATATCTACTGCGACATCAAAAGTTCCTAAAACTAACATGCAAAACCAACTGCTAAAACAAAGTCTCAAATCACTGCCGCGGCATTAAAACATGTAAAGTCCAACATTTCAAAACACCTTGTGCGAAGCGCACCGTGTGGAGGTTCTCTTCCTCCCACTTGGACAGCCCGTCGGTGTAGCTTTGTAATAGCATGGATGGTGTCGGGGCTGCAGGTGTCATAGATGTTGGTAAGCATGACCTTTACGAACAACATCTTAGGAAAGAGGAAGGGTGGTAGGACGTGGAGCTCGTCGTGAAAGATGAAGATGTGGTTGTGGGCATATACTGGGTCGAGCTAATGCAGGAGTGCGAAGCCCACCTAGATAAGGATGAACTCCATGTCACGACCCAAGCACAGGGTGCATATCAGGAAGTCATGTGTTAGCACAAAGATGAGGGAGACGGCAAGCCACTCGTTTGGGAGGGAGTTATTAAAGTGGAGCACGCCATGAAGAGGCTAGCCACGGGTAATGAGCTCTGGAGTGTGTAGGGGTCGTATGGAGGTATAGTGTGAAGAGGTGGCAGGACTCTATAGTGCTCGAAACGGTTTATCGGACCTCAAAACTAGTGCCCTAAACTAAAATAGGTAAAATTTATGTCTGGCATTCTCAAAGTTGAGTTAAGCCCTGTTTGGAGGGGGGGCCTAAAGTTTAGCCCGCCTCTTTTAGCCCCATTTTAGGCTAAAGGAGGGGTGCTAAACTTTAGCCCCCCTTTTCCTTTAGCCCCTTAAGGGGTGCTAAAATGGGCTAATGGGTGTTAAAAGTGGTTCCAAGGACCATCTTTCCCTGGTTGCCCTCCCGCACCCCCCTCTCTCTCCTCCGCACTGCACTCGCCTCCACCTCGCCGGCCAAGCCGCCTCCGGCCGGCCCCGCCGCCTCTGCCGCCCAACCTCGCCCCCGCCGCCCTCCTCTTGCCTCCGCCTCCGCCTCCGCCTCGGCCGAGTTCTTTGGCGGCGCCCCTGACGCTGGATCCGGGGCGGCCGGCTGCGTGCTCATGGCCTCCGGCCTAGCGCCGTGGCACGCGGAAGAGCTCGCGGCTACCGGCTTAGCGAGAGGTCCGGCGCTCGTCGGAGCTCGTGCTGCTGCATGGGGCTCTGCCATTGCTCGCCCACCGCAGCTCGGTTGTGCCGCGCGGGGCTCTGCCTTAGGCTTTCGTCGGACCTCGAGCCACCATCGGAGCATGCAGAGGGGAGGCGGGGTGGAGTGGAGTGAAGCGACCTTCTGGTGTGCGGGGAGTCGAGCGCGACGCAGGGAGGAAGGAGGCTGGGACGCGGCCGCCAGCTCCCGGCGCGGGGAGTAACGTGAGCTTGGGCACGCGGGCACAGCCACCGGCTGCCGATGCAGGGAGGGAGGGGAGCTTGGCCGCGTGGCCACTGGCTCCCAGCGGGGGAGGGAGGGCAGCTAGGGGCGCGGAGGCCGGGTGGGCGCAGGGCCGCCGGCGTGCGAGGAGGCTGGCGCGGCTGGGGGAGGTGGGGAGAAGAGCGAGAGAAGGGGAAGAGAGAGAAGAAGAGATAGGAGGAAGGAAGGAAGTGGGGGTAAATGAGTCTTTTGTAAACCTAGGTGCTAAAGTTTAGCCTAATTTTCAAACAGCCCAAGGGGGCTAAACTTTAACCCTCCATTTAAGGGGGCTAAACTTTAGCATGGCTTAAAGTTTAGCCCAGGGACTAAGGTAGAGTAAGCCTGGTGCAAGAAAAAAAAGACCAAGAGAGCAAGGATCCGGCATGCCATAAAGCCTCTCTTCGTAAAACCAATCACAAAAATGTTGTACTCTCTTTTGCCTAAGGAAGATGACTCGAGCAGACAACTGACTCCTTTTCCGGTTCTGATCTGCAAAATTTGATAATGTACCATGGGAATTGGGATAAATCCTCTGTTCTACTACATGTACCCGAGAACCGTCCGAACGCCGTCCGAACGAACTAACAATTTTGACTCGATAAGAAATTCGAAAATTGGTGATTTGTAATTTCTCTTGACAATCTTGCTCCCACATTTCAATCCTTGAGTATTTCCCAACCATCCGACTCAATACCCATTCTTCTCATGTGTTACGGGGCCATATGTTGCAGTGCAAAATGGCAGCAATGTGAACCGTTCGATGGTTCTGTAGCGTCGGATGTCGGTTGAGGGTATTTTCATTCTTTCTATATCTAAATCAAGGATCTTGACCCTTGATTTATGCCCCGACTGTTGTAGATATTGCAACAATCAAAACCCTAAGAGCTCGAGTACGCTCCTCTTGTACCGTCCCATGCGCCGCCGCCCGCCGCTCCTTTTTATCATCGCCATGCCTATCGTCCTCAACCCCAACATGACTGCAGACCGCGCTTTCTCCTTCATCTTGGTCGGGCCACTACAATGCTCCCACACACCGCCGCCCCTTCCTATCATTTGCGTAGAACCAACCATGCTTCTCTGGCGGATAGAGCACCCTCCTCTTGTAGCATTCCACATACTGCCACCCCCTTTTTTTTAATCATCGCCATGCCTATTGTCCTCAACCTGACATGGCCGCACACCTCTCCCTCTTCCTTTTGCCTTACTTATTGCGACAATGGACCTTTGCTATCTATGACGAACCAGCATACTGCCCTGCACCGCTCTTCGACGATAAGTCGATAAGACATGCTAGATAGATCTGTAGCTAACCATTCCTTGTGTCACTGCTCCACCACAGTTGCCACCCCAACGTCCATGGAATCCCCAAGGTTCTCTCTAATCCTTGAGACATTGTTGACTCGAGTCTAGTTCATGGGTGCCATAATGATAATCTCATTGAAGGATCATGGAGTGGAAGATGCCGCAACAACCGTTCAAGATGAACCAACTTGTGGGAAAGGATATAAGAGTAAGAAAAACCACTGAATTTCTTTCTATTTTTAATTTTGCTTGCAAAATTGTTAAGATCATTTCTTTTCATCGATCTAGATTCAAGCACCAACCTATGCACTTAAAACATGGATTATTTATATGTTTGTGCTGATTTTAATTTGAATTTACTGAAGAAATTACGATTGGTATGCATTAAGCTGAATTAACCGTTACCTTTTTATCTTGTAAAGAATAATAGCAATATTTTGAAATGACAGTTGTGTAGTAAACAATTTTATTTAATATTGCCTTTTATGTTGTCCAGAGTAATAATAATATGTATGAATTAATAATTGGTTTGTATTTGATTTACCTTGTATCATACAGAGATATGACAGTTGGTTTGATACAATTGTATTTAGTTATTACTCTTTTTCATGTACCGAGTAATAGTAGCATATATACTTAGGAATTGACAGTTGGTTTATAGACAGTCTTATTTAATTATTACCTTTTGTCATGTACAAAATAATAATAGTATAATATAGACATGACAGTTGGTTCCTATAGAATCTTGTTTAACTATTACTATCTTTGTATACAAGCTTATTTACTTATTACCTGTGTCATGCATATATACAGAAAGATTATTTACTCGTGCCAGTAGGGTATGTGCAGTGTGCTGTTTTTTTTATTAAATTTACCAAATGACACCTAGTTTGTTTACAAGCCTATTTAACTATTACTCTTTACGCTATAAGCGTGAATTCCATCCAACTAGAGAAGGGAGAAAATCTACATGCGTTGCCTTTTAACCATATGTTAAATGGGAAGATCAAATGAAATCTTTTGCTGTACCTCTGCTGTAAATTTTCTCCAAATCTTAGTATCAAACTCTTCTGTCAACGAATTATACGCTCTATGAAAAAAGGGGAAACTTTTTATTCCATCATTAATGCATTAACCAAATTAACTATTTTCCTAGAAATTTCAATATTTCCTTTAGATGGAGGTGGGTGGGATTTCAACAGTGAAACGAGAAAAAAAAGGAAAAACATCTTGAGATGACCTAAAGTTAATGAGCCGGATGAACTCGGGCCCACGTAACGCTTCCCAAAGGAGTCAAAGTGTCAGAGTCCCTGACACGTGGTCCCGGCCACCGTCGACGGGCTGAAATGGACCCCACATATCATCGTCCCACCCCGTACCAGTGGCATCTCTCCCGTGCGCCGCCCCCAAAACCCCAGGACTGGAATGGAATGCAGGTGTTAATCCTTGCCCAGTAAAGCTGTTGCCTTTCTCGCCGATTTCCGCCATGCCACCATAAATCCAGCGAGGGCGGCGTCGTTGCGTTCAATCGTGGTGCGTGAGAACGCGATTTCGCCCGGGCTTTATATAGGGCGGGGGTTTCTCCCCCCAATTTCATCCAGTTTCGCTGCCATTTGGAGCGATCGTGCTCCAGTTCGGGGGAAGGTGAGTCCTTTCGGTTCCTCTTTCGTAGTATGTTTGGATCGAAGAACATTTGGGGAGAAAAATCGCGTCGTTCCTGTAAAATTTCGATCAATAACCGCTGTATTTGCGTTCAGGAATCGTCTCTGTTGAATCCCTGAGCTCCGGGGATGGATCTTGACATGGACGACTACATCGACCCCTACGAGGAGGCCGAGGCCGAGGCCGCCGCGGAGGCCGCCGGATTAGCGGACCCCAAATCCGAGGACTCCGACGACGACTCCGAGGACGACTCGGACGCGGAGAGCGACTACGAGGAGCAATCCTTCCGCCTCCTCACATCCGGCAAGCACCGGGTGCGCAACCCGGACGGCACCTTCCGCTGCCCCTTCTGCCCCGGCAAGAAGAAGCAGGGGTACAAGATCAAGGACCTCCTCCAGCACGCCGACGGCATCGGCGTCTCCAGCAAGCACTGCCGCCACGGCCGCGAGCGCGCGTCTCACCGCGCCTTCGCCCGCTTTGTCCGCACCGATCCGTCCTTCGCGGAAGACCTTGTCGGTATCACTGGCATCCTCGGTGCCATTAAGCCCGCCCCTGCTAACGCCAATGGCAGTGGAAGTGCCACCGCGGAGGCGAAAGCCAATGTTGGTCCTACGGGATCCAGTTCTGCGCCGGCGGAGAACGTGGGGCCGCCACGGGAGGTTGAGAGGTATGCTTGGCCATGGGCTTGTGTTCTTGCAGCCGGTGCAGGGTTCAATGCTGAGGAGTTTGCTGGTAGAGTAGCCATGTTTAGTTTTGTTGAGGTTGTGCCTTTGTTTATCGATGAGATAGAAGGCATGGAAACCTTTGCAATCGTGAGGTTTACCAATGATTGGAGTGGATTTAATGATGCGCTTACGCTAGAGAACCATTTTAGTGTGAATAAGCTGGGGAAGAAGGAATTTGAGACTAGGAATAGTGGTCTAGGTGCTGCAGAGGGGGAGGGTGGCGAAGGTGAGGTAAAGGTTTATGGGTGGGTTGCCCGAGAGGGGGATTACAATGGAGGGACTGTGGTGGGAAGGTTCTTGAGGAAGCGTACCATCCTGAAAACAATAGATGAGGTCTCCAAAACTGAGTTAGAGAAGTCAGGGGAGATGGTTGCAAGACTGGCATCTCAGATAGAGGAAAAGAACCGATACTTGCAGGATTTGGAGACAAAGAAGAATGCAACAGAACTCTCGATCTCACGGCTTGAGGAGGACAACAGGAAGCTACACGAGGCGTACAATGAAGGTAATCTGTACAATTTTGCTTCCTTTCTTTCGGCTCTACTTGATGGTTTAGATGGTGACATTTCTAGTCATGGCTGTGAAACAGAAACTTATTTGTAACAGAGCAGATCTCAGATGTTAATTCTATCTTGTACCATTGCATATTATTAGATATTTTGCATGTAAGTCCTGAAGTTAGTTTTGTAATAGTCTTATATTGGACATGGGTTACATAGAGAAATGATGTTGTGGGTTGGTTAGATGAATGCAGGGTTTTTCTGATAGTAATGCCATTCTGCATGAAATTACTCGATTCCTTTTTTAACATTATATTTATCTGTAAAACTACGAATTACCTGATGAGATGAACAATGCTTACACGTATGAACAAACCTCCTCCAATTGTTAACTTTGATTACTTAGCTTTAATTTCTTTGCTTTACAAATTTAACAAAGCAATTTTTCTCTTTTATAAATTAACTCATCCATAATTTTGTATCCTCTTTTTCAGAAATGCGAAATCTTCATCGCAGGGCTCGTGAAAATGCTCTGCGAATTTTCCAAGAAAATGACAACTTGAGGCAAGAATTAGAAAATAAGAGGAGAGAACTGAATTCACGAGCTAAGCAACTTGAAAAGCTGTCAGCTGAGAATGCTAACGACTGGAAGACACTCGATGATGAGAAGCAGAAGGTAAGCAAAACAACTATACGAATGAAGCACTAGGCTATGCTCATGTAAGCTCTGCTGAAATATCATGCTTATGGTGCACTAATCTGGACTAACAGGGTGGCAACCATTCTTTTGGTTAAGTGATTGAGATTACTTTGAAAACAAGGATTTACTGTTGCTGTTTTATATTTCCATTTCAAACTTGTACAGGTTGTTTAAAATTATATATCATCAGTACTTTCACTTTGACAAGGGATGTATTGTTATGAAGTATTTTATCATCTAAGTTCTATGACATTCACAGAATACCGGTTCTCTTTCTACATCCTAAGTGCATGCACCAAAGCTTGCTAGGCTCATAAACTAATGATGACAGTTAGAGCATATTGGTATGATAGCATGATTGCATACAGCAATATCTTATATAATTACTTAAAGTTTCTTTTGAAATTGTGCAGGCGAAAGATGATAATAGTGAACTTGAGTTAGCCAGTATAGAGCAGCAGAGGGCTGACTTCGATGTTCTGAAGCTATTGGATGACCAGAAGGTTTGCCCCTTTCTTACTTATATGTTGCTTTCTAGATGGTCACTGTAGGTTCTGGTGATGAGAATTAATACATTTTAATAACATCAGAGGGAAAAGGAAGATGTATTCGCAAGGATGCTCCAACTGGAAAAGGAACTGCATGAGAAGCAGCAACTTGAGCTCGAAGTTGCACGGTTGAATGGTACACTCCAAGTAATGAAACATTTGGAGGGAGATGATGATGGTGATATTCATGAGAAGATGGAGAAGCTGAGTGAAAGATTAGAGCGTGAGAAGAAACGGCTGGAAGATTTGAGTGGAGATCTTGTGAGGAAAGAGCGTGAAAGTAACGACGAGCTACAACAAGCCCGGAAAGAATTGATTATGGTACCGCTCTTTTTCTATGTACTATATGTTTAGCAATTAAAATGCACCTGATGTGTTCTCTATCAGTTGATGCTCATAAGGTTTTTTCTCACTGATCAAATGGTTATCACAATGATCAGGGCTTGGAGGATGAGCTAAATGGGCGGGCAGCTATTGGGATAAAAAGAATGGGAGAACTTGATGAAAAACCATTTCAAAATGCATGTAGGAGGAAATTTGGAAACGATGATTACCAGGTCAAAGCAGCAGAGTTGATCACAAATTGGCAGGAGGAACTGAAGAAGCCATCCTGGCATCCTTTTAAGGTTGTTCAGGTTAATGGAGAAGATAAGGTATTTACCGTGTTCTATCTGACTGTTGTGTTATCTTTATAGAGGCTAGTATTGGAACTAATAGTTGTCCTCGTCCTTGTTCATTGCAGGAAGTTCTAGATGATGATGATGCAAAACTGAAGTTCCTGTGGATTGAGTATGGTGATGACGTGTGCAATGCGGTGAAGACCGCGCTGATGGAGATAAATGAATACAACCCCAGTGGTCGGTATGTTGTGCCCGAGCTGTGGAACTTCAGGAAAGGCCGGAAGGCGACGACGAAGGAGGTGCTCAAGTACCTTTTCGGGCAGATGGAGACGACAACCAAGCGCAGGAGGGGCTGATGAGGTGCCCTAGGCCGCCTGACTGCAAAGCCAATAAGTAGTCGTGCATGCGCGCCATTGGTGCCATTGTGGGGGCCCTGTGCTGCTCGATCCCCTCCTGACATAGGAGATGTATCCTCTGTGTTAATGTTCCATTGCGTAACGACATTACAAGCGTATGTGATGTGTGGAAGCATGTGGTTGTGCTGTTGCCGCTTCAGGCCCTAAAAACTGATGTGATCGGTGAACTGAATAATACCAACCCGTGGCTTTCGTGCCCTACTTAGGTGTCTGTATATTGTGCAGGTGTACATATGCAGTAGTGCAAGTGATAGCCTGCTTGGCCTTTATCTTGTGTGCTATCATCTGACCTTTCATGCGTAATCGGTTAATCATGCTGCATATTTTCAGCATTTGTACCGTAATTTAGGTACTTGGTGTTGGTTTGATGATACTTACATTCATTTGTTCAGAAAAATCTATGCAAACAGCATTTCCCACTGACTGGCTGAATTAGTGCACTCATATGAGTAAATAATCCATTTTAAATTGGTTATCCTAGAAAATGTTCCCACGAGGCCACGATCACAAATATATTCAGTAAGTTGTTTTAGATTGATGACACAATAACTATAGTAGGCAACTGAAATAATAATAATAATATATATATTTTTCCCTTTTAAGAGTGTTATTGTGGTTGCGGGAGGACAGGAGGCAAGAAAGACAATAAAAGCCCCCTCACTCTTCATCAGTGCCCTCTTCCTCCGCCGCCGTAGCACTCTTCCTCCGCCGCCGTAGCCATGGCCCCCGCCGGCGGAGGGGACGAGACTGGAGAATCCGGCGGGCCACCCATGAACCGTGGCGTTGATCGAAGTGCTGCTGGTGGTGGTAAGAGAAGCCACGGTTTGCCTTTTCTTTTACCTCATCGCATTTTCTTCTTGTTCTTTTTTCTTTTTTTTGTTTTTCTTTTTGGTTTACGAGGGAGCCTGCCTTGAGGGATCTGCTAGTACTACTCCCCTGCAGTTTAGTTTATCTACTACCTCTCGATACCAAGTCTGATCTATGATGCATTTCGATACCAGGTTACTAATCGTTCGTTTCATTTCCCCACAAAGTTGCGACCTTTGGATGAGGGTCGCATACTCTTTCGATTGGAGGCACAAGCCTTTTGGTCCCCAAGCGCATCAATCTGACTATCTGAGTCGTGGGAACTTGTAGGCATAGGTATATTGACGCGAAACAGTTTCTTACGAATAACTGCACTTGAATTAAGGCAAATGTAAAGTGAAATCAACTATGACATTTAGTCAATCAAGAGTGCAAAGTTTCTGAAGGCTGCCACCATATGTCAACTCTAAATTACTTGGATCATCAGTTTTGTCGACACATCTTATTGCTTAGATTTTTGGGAAAAAAATCATTGTGTTCAGTTATCTCGTTTCCTCGTTCCTTTAACTATTTTTGTGTGTTCAACTGTGATGTGTAATATCCACAGGTTGGCAGGAACATTTTGTGATGTATACTCGCATTGCTTTACCTGTCGCAGGCTATCTTGCTTACACTTGCTGAAGCGTTCTTTGTTTTTCGGTGGCAGCAGGTCAGAATCTTGGGGCAGAATCTGGAAGCAGGAAGAGGAATGCAGCAGTTATGTCCAAAGATTTGACGAGTCTGGTTGGCAATGGAGGTATGTGTTACTGAAAACATGCTTCAATCTTTCACTCTTTTCTTCATACCATGGTTTTAATTTTTTTCACCCATGGGCAGAGCATTCAAAGGTAGCGTGCGAGGATTCTCAGAGGATTTTAATGGAGGTCGAAGACCTGAGGGCTCAACTAGATGTGGATGTGAAAGAGCTTGGATACTGTGAGGCGAATCAGAAGCTGAGAGTTGAGCTGGCTCAGAAGGCGAAAGAGATGCAGTGCTTGAGAAAGCAGAATGAGGGAATGAGAAAGCAGGATGAGGATCTGCAGGCCAAGAATGATGGCATGATGAAGCAGAATAAGGACCTGCAAGCCAAGAATGATGTCCTGGTGAAGGAGAATGAGGAGCTGAGATCCAATATAGATGGTATTAGCAAGCAGAATTTGGAGCTGCAAATCAAGAATGGCGGCCTAACGAAGTGGAATGAGGAGCTGCTAGCAAAGAATGGCAGCCTGACAAAGCAGAATGAGGAGCTGAAGGCCAAGGATGTCGACTTGGTGAAGCAGAATGAGGAGGTGCAAGCCAATAATGATAGGATGAGGAAGCGGAATGGGGAACTGCATGCCGAGAATGCTGGCCTAACAAAGCGGAATGAGGGTCTGCAAGTCAAGAATGAGGGCCTGACGGAGAGTAATGAGAAGCTGCAAGCAAAGAATGACAGGCTAACGAAGTGGATTGGGGAGCTGGAAGACAAGAATGACGACCTGGAAGATTTGAACGGAACTCTTGTGAGCAAAGAGCGTCAAAGTAACGATGAGCTACTGCAAGCCCGAAAAGAGCTTACTATGGTACTGCTCCATTATTTTATTTTATATGTGTTGTATGTTTAGCAATTACCATGCACCTAACGTGTTCTCCATCAGTTGATGTTCATAAGATGTTTTCCATTGATGAAATGATTGTTGTGAGCATCGTGATGCTCAGGGTTTGGAGGACGAGTTAAATGGCCGGCCAGCTATTGGGACCAAAAGAATGGGAGAACTTGACGAGAAGCCATTTCAAAATGCATGTAAGAGAAAATATGGAAACGTCGATTACCAGACCAAAGCTGCAAAGCTGGTTGAAAGTTGGCAGGGTGAACTGAAGAAGCCATCCTGGCATCCTTTTGTGGCTGTTCAGGTTAATGGAGAGCATAAGGTATTTGCTGTTTTTTTCTATCCAGCTAAGGTATTATATATCTTTGTCGTTTATAGAGGTTAGTATTTGTCCAGAAATCATAACCAATCCTCGTTTGTTGCAGGAAGTTTTAGACGAAGATGATGCAAAACTGAAGCTCCTGCGGTTTGAGTACGGCGATGATGTGTGCAATGCGGTGAAGACTGCGCTGATGGAGATAAACGAGTACAACCCCAGTGAGCGGCACGTGGTGCCTGTGTTCTGGAACTTCAGGAAAGGCCGGAAGGCGACGATGAAGGAGGTTCTCTACCTGTACGGACAAATGGAGATGATAACCAAGCGCAGGAGGGGCTGAAGAGGCACCCTGATCGGTGTGACCACCAAGCCAATAATCCCTGTTGGTGCCGTTGTGGGAGCCCTGCGCTGCTCATTCCCTCTTGACATAGGAGATGCATCCTCTGCGTCACTGGCAGAGCTTCATTGTGGCCAAGGTGGGCCATGCCCCCCCTAACCTCCTAAATTTCTTAAAGGAACAGCTAATTTAACTACTTAAACACTCTATGTATACTAATCTCCTCTGTTATTGGCCCCCTCTCAGTTTCTCTGCATGCTCCGCCACTGCTCTGCGTTCCATTGCGTAACGACATTACAAGCGTATGTGATATGCTCATGTGGTGCTGTTGCCGCTTCCGTCCTAAACACTGATGTGATTGGTTAACTGAATGATACTAACCCGTGGCTTTCGTGCTCCTATCAGCTAGGTGTCTGTATCTTTTGCAGGTGTACATATGTGGTAGTGCAAAGTCCTGGCATGCGTGATCGGTTAGTCATGCTACCTATTTTCAGCATCTGTACCTTTTTCAGCTACTTGGTGTTGGTTTCATGATTCCTGTATTATTTTGTTCAGAAAAAATCAATGCAATAACATTTCCCACTGACTGGCTGAATTACTGCGCTCTTGCGTTGTTTGAGGTGTCCCATTTGATGTGGTGATGGTTTTGCAGGAGCAAACTCTACTCTGAAGCATACTGATGTGAGTGGAGCATTTGGTTGACTGAACTGGATACCTGCGTTTCCCTGCAAAATCACCATCTAAACACTCTTCTGGCTCTGAAGATGGAGGAGATGAAATGGCTCGAGGGACATACCTTCCGAGGAAGATGAATGAGGGGATGTAATATTGTGAACTGTAACTAGGAACTCGATGTTGCATCCAAACATTTCATTGTAGGCAGTGTCTCCTTTCTCGTGTGAGTGAATAATCCATTTCGAGTTGGTTATCCTATAAAATATTCCCACAACAACAAATATATTCAGTCGTAGTTTTAGAGTTTAGCACAATGATTATGGGGGTAGACAAGATGTCTATGGTGCCTCTAATATTTTCGTGTAAAATGTGCACACTTAATGCTTATGTTATTATCCTACTGCCCACCACTGGAAGCAGATCCCCTGCAGTACCTCTCTCCACACGTTAGCGATTCCAGCAGAAGTATTGTAGAGGAGTCTCATTGCCACCACCACCACCGCCGGCAGCCCTACCGCTGACACCCCTCTCTCTAAACTCATTTGGGAGAGATGACGGGAGTATTTTAGCTTTATTTAATAAGTCGCAAAGCTTTTCCTGAATTGTTTCTAAGAGGTGAGCACCCACCCACCCTGGCCGTGATTGAACACGGGCCGACTTACTGGCAACCGACTAGCTTTGTCAACAATAAAAAGAAAGTATGGAAGGACAACCCTACAACAAATGAGATAATTCAATTCATGGGTGAAAAGTGGGTGATAATTCAATTTATGGGCGAAAGGTGGGTGGCTGAATCGACTTGTCTAAGACTTAAATAAAATATCCAATCGGAGGTAGTATACGATATTCCCACCTATCACAAAGATATTTGGAATTCCAAAATTATTCCCATTTTTTGTTTGTTAAACATTTTTAGCTTTGGTAATCAATATATAAAAATTAAATATATTGACAACGTGAGATTGATGTTAGTAGTAGATATATTCTAACATATAATATTTTTATTAGAAATTTCTAGTCAAAGTTTCTTATAGTAGACCGTGTGGTGTGTTTGGCAACTAACAGAAAGAAGCATGAGAATTAGTGGTTGGAGTTGATGGAGGGAATTTACTTAGGAATATGAATTTTAGCTGGTTCGAACACTTAAAGAAAGCACACACAAATGGAAAACAAAACTCTTAAGGCTTGTATTTCTTAAAAATATGAACCTGTGGTGGTGCCTCCTTTTTTATAGGGAGGCCAACGACTTTTACATACCGAATTTACCCTCACTCAACCACTACATTCTAAGAATATGCTGTACATTTTGGTAAAGAAAGAGTCCTAATCCGATTTGTACACCCTAACCGAGTCACGCTATTCATGCCACCGGGGTCACGTTCACAACGTGACCCTAATCCTTCACACCTTCGCCCAAATGATCTTGAATGGGCCTTGGATTTCGGACATCGAATGTGCTCACAACCTTCGCCTCGCTCTGCCAAGTTTGCCGAATACCTTCGCTTCGTGCCCTCCAGTGCGAAAACCTGCATACACGATCAAAATAATTTTGCCGCACCCTCGCAGGCGAGGTGATGAAGGTAATAAAAGGAAACGAGGGTGTTAGCTTTGAGCGAAGGTGAACATCATTTTGATTATCATTGTGATGATCCAATTCTCTAAAGCGGCGTGCGAGGGTGATGTTAACAATCCAAATCCATATCCCCAATAGTAGCCCCTCGGGGGCGAGGTCCACTCCAGCGGGCTGAACCCTCGAAATATCATTTGATCTCGATCAAGGATTGAAAAACGTCTCCCTGCTCGCTGGATTGGATCTCTCTGCGAAGGTAGTTAAATGACTATTTTGCCCTTGCTTTTTTACTGTTGAGCACGGTTACCATTGGGGGGTGTGGTAACTTTTCTGCACCCTCGCTTTGACAAGTGCCGTCGCTGCTTTCTGATTTCGTGCTTTGAGATTCGTGCATCCCTTTCGATTCATCCTTTGTTGATCTAGCAAAGGTGATTTTCTTTCTTTAAGTTAGCACTGCACTTGGTATGAATTGAATGTTATACAAATTTGTTTTTTTGATAGATAAAGTGGCATGCGTTAAAAGTACTGCTAGATTGATGACTGAGGAGGAGCTGGCTGCTGCCAATCTAATGGATCCCAACGCTCAAGGAAACCCTGCTGCCGATCCGGTGAATCTGATTGCTCATGATATCCAGGTCAACAATCCGGTGCATCCTGATATTGAACCACCTCACGTGGGAGATGAAGACCTGGGCGGCACTCAACATGCCCGCGAAGCTAACAGTTCATCTAAGGGGGGATCTAATGAGGATAGATCTAGCAATTTTGATGATGGTGATACTGCTGAGGGTGTAGGAGAAGAAGAAGAAGAAGAAGAAGAAGAAGAAGAAGAAGAAGAAGAAGAAGAAGAAGGAGAAGAAGGAGAAGGAGAAGGAGAAGAAGGAGGTGATGATCTTGAAGATGTGGATGCTAATGTGAAACATCTGGTTGCGGAAACTCCCACCAGTTGCTTTTTTGGCTGTTCTTTGGTTAGTCAGAATGACATTGACTTCTATGTCAAGAAGGGATATTTCAACACTGGAGATTGCCAGCCCCCTAGGGACGAGGATATTCCTGTTCCACAGCCTAATGAGTGTGTGGTCTTTTGAGATTTCTTCGTGGCTGGGCTAAGATTTCCATTGGAAAAAACTTTCGTAGATGTTCTTGTTGCATACAAGGTCCGAATTCATCAGCTAACCCCAAATTCTATCCCCCGGCTCCTAAACTATTTTTGGTGTAGTCGTTCTTTTAGAGGTGAAATAGATGCAGAGTCTTTCTCCCGCCATTTTGAATTGCATCTCCAAAAGAAGCATATTATTATTGGTGAAGAAGAATTCGAGGTGCAGTATGGATGCTGCACTTTCCGAACGTGGTGGTTGGGTCGAAACATAATGCCAGTTGCCCTCGCCCCAGGCCAGAAAAATAAGTGGTCAAAGAAGTGGGATTCGTATTGGTTCTATGCAACCATTCCTGTTGTTGCTGGAAAAAATTTTGAGGGTAAGGAAATTTTGGAGTACCCTTTAGCCTGCAAGAATTGAGGATATGGAACTGGAATTCGCGCCCACTCTTAGCCGTCGAAGCCGCTCTTCACCAGGGACATCTGCTTATTTCCAAGTCAGTCAAGTTGTTTCTAGTCGAGATGCCATTGAAGAGTTTTTGGCTGCTGGCATCTGGCCCTCGCGCTATGGTTGGAAACCAACTAGTTTTGTTAACAAAAGGATCCCCGACACAGACCTAGAGATTAAATTTCCAAAATTTGGTGTTAAAAAGCCAGATGGGGTATCAGATGCAGAGTTCATGGCTGAAATTGAGAGGCAGGCTGTTCTTCTGATTGGTAACTATTCATTGAAGGAACACGAGACTGCGATGATAGCTTTGAAACACGGTGGATGAATCAATCAGGTGTTTGACGAGATGAAAATTTCTTACAGCCCGCACCTGCGTCCTGGTAGGCCTGCGAAGAAAATAGTTTTGCCGGGAAACGTTGGCTCTCAGATTCCCAAGGTCAAGAAGAAAAGGCTTTCCAAGAAGAAAAAACTGGTCGTTGCTGGGTCATTAGATGTTTCTGAATCCATGAAAGTTGTAACGGCACTGTAGAAACGTAAAAGAGAAATTGAAACTGCTGGTGCCGCTATTAAACAACGTAAGATAATTCCCAGCGCACCGCCAAGTGTTGAGGGCTCGCCTTCACTCCAAGTGCTTGAAACTCAAAGTGTTGCTTCTAAGCATCATGAGATTGAACGCGGAGTTGCACCGGGAGCTAAGGCGACCCCCACACCCGAGCCTGCGGATGCTCCTCATGATAGTTTGGTGGAACTGATGCTCTTGAATGTGAAATTGATCAACATTGAGGCTCGGTTGCTGAATACTATCAGCGTATGGAGGACATGCATTTCAATTTTGAGGCCGAAATGCCTAGCACCTCCGCTACTGCCTTTGCTAGGATGATTGACATTTTGGATCAAGATGAAAGCGTGATTTATTTAGATGAGGATCCAATTGACTGTGACAAAGACACAGCTGTTTTTAGCAAAGTATTGACGCCCGAGTCATGCGGGGCCAAGCATGTTGATGGCTCATCTAATAAATTGCCTCTTAATTTGTCTCCTGTGCTAAATTCTCAAGAAAGCAAAGACAATGAGACCTTGCCCCCTGAGATTGCTGACGAAAGGAATTCTCTTACGTCCAAGACTGATGAGGATTTCTCCTTTCCTAAGGTTCTTGAGATTCCCTCATATGTAAAGGGTAAAGGGATTTGCTCTCCCCCTAAAGGTTACCTTTGACTTGTCTCCAATGTTACTTTGTGTTTTTGTTTTGTATTCAATTTGTCCTGCTATTAAATTGCCTGGCTTGCGCAGATGGTGAAACTGCTGCTCGTGCGTTGCTTTCCTTGAGTCAACTTGACTCAGATGAACTGAGATTGGTTAGAGACATGACGTCATTTGAAACAAATGTTGAAAAAGGGGATTCCTTCAAAGGCGCAGATGTTAACTTTGGTGAGGCTAACACTGAAATTCCGCAATATCAATTTTTCGATTCGAAAGGTTAACACCTTTGCTAATGACGTTTTTATTATTTATTTTTTTGTTTCGCTTGTAGAGAAAATCCTAATGTATTCTTTTTGGCAGCCTTTGAGTCATGAATCGATGGTCTCAATGGACTTGAGCTTTGCTCATTGATGACGACGTTCACAATGAAAGGGATGATTGCTGGAAAACTTGGTTGTGAAAATGTTTTCAACGAGATGGAAGACCTACGCATTGAGCAAGCAGATCTCGCTGCCGAGGTACAGAGGCTAAAGGATCAAATTGCTCAAATGGAAGCGAACAATAAAGACCTCTATGCTGAGGTTAAGTCTTTGACCTTGCGTAATGAGCAACAAGAGATAGCTCTCGATAACCTTCGCGTGACGATTGAGAAAGATGCAGAGTGCTTTCACAGGGTTCGCAAGGAGCTTGTAAATATCAAGATGACTGCGATCACGCAAGCTAGGGATTTGGTGACTAAGGATAAGATAATTTCTAAATTAAGGCAAGTTAATGCGTCTCAAGAGAAAATTCTTGAAGAAAATGAACAAAAAAATTAGCAATGGGGCCTTCACATAAATCACCAATATCGCGGTGCTCTTAACCTGTTTGGCACTGAGCCACAGCCTTTTCCTGGGTCTAGGAACACAGGAACACTCTTCCAATGGCTGTCGGATGAGTTAAAATTCTTGCCTGAGATCTTATCCAAGGTTGGTGATTATGGCGTGGGTACAACTGCTGAGTCCTTGCTTCAAATTCTTGAAGGTGAAGGATGCAATCACTTCAAAAAATTTGGATCATGCGGTTTCAAGTTTCCAGATCACTCTGAAATTCTAGCCCCTAGTCGTAATGTCGATGCCGTGTCAAAGTTATTTCTGAGGGAGTTCTAGATTAAAAGCGGCCGCGAAGGTGTCCGTAGAAAGGCTGCCGACCGTCTCGCATAGGTAGTTTTCTCCTTTAGTCTTTTATTTTTTGCAATCTTGAGAATGCTTTTGAAATACTTTTTGATGCTATGAGGTTACTACCTCATAGTTCTATCTTGGCCAGGAAAAACAGACAATGGAGATTTGCAAGCTTCAAGCTCTTCATTGGGATTCTGCCACTCAAGGCTCATATGCTCCTCCATGTCAATGGCCGGCCCCAAAGCCCAACTGTCAGTCTGCAGAGATGGCGCCCTTGGCGTCTACTGCTCTTGAAACTATAAAACCCTCTACATCATCCGTGCCTGAAGATCCTCGGGTTTCCCAGCCCCAAGAATCATTGCCGCATGATGCACAACCTCAAGATCTGCCAAGTATTGAATAGGAGCCGAAGGTGTAAATAATGTTTGTTAAGTGGAAAAACTATTACTCATTTTGTTGTAAATATCAATTGTGGCGCAGGTTCCATGTGATGAAACTGTGCGTGATGTTGTTCCCAGAACATTCTATCGAGAAGGCTTGTGCGTCAGTAGCCATTCTTGGACGGTTTATCATGCTAAGTATCCCGGATAAGTCCTTTGAAGATTTTTAGCATTTTTGTTGTTCCTATTATCCATTGCGCAGCTATGCACTATGTCACTTGCTTGATTCTACTGGTGGTGGACGGGTTAGTCGATCCCAAGCATCAGATTTTGAATCGTATGCTGCGGAGGTCAAGATCGAAAATGAGTGCCCCAAGGATGAAGAATATTGCTTTATATATAATGGTTTTGATCCTAGCATAGCCTCTGTTCGTGTAGGCTGTGTTGTCGAACTTCCCTTTTGAATTGTAAACTTTTGATTTTCCTCAAGTCTCGATCACTTTCGGAATTTTTTTTACAAAAAAGGTCTTCCCCCTTTCAGAAAGTGATAGAGATGCAGAGGAAACTGTTTCTTTGTAAGCTTTTATAATTGAACATGGCCTGAGATGGATTCATTTAGCTGAAAACCTTCGCAGGTCCAACTCTTGTGTGTGTCGAATTGGCAACCTTTAGGTTGCTTTCGACGTTAATTTCTTATTTTTTACTTCCTAGTTTGTTTTCGATGATCATGATATCTTTCTCTGACACCTTCACATGCCGAATCTCTTCCTTAAATTTTTCTCTTATAGAAAGATGATAAGACACGTCACAAGTGCATTCTTCTAACATCTTGTGCGACGGTGTTTTCTTATCTCTTTCTCTTATAGAAAGACGATAAGGTGTGTCACAAGCGCATTATTTTATCACCTTGTGCGAAGGTGTTTTCTTATCTCTTTCTCTTATAGAAAGAAAATTGGGTGCGTCACAGGTGCATTCTTTTAACACCTTGTGCAAAGGTGTTTTCTTATCTCTTTATCTTATAGAAAGACGATAAGGTGCGTCACAGGCGCATTTTTTTATCCCCTTGTGCGAACGTGTTTTCTTATCTCTTTCTCTCTTTCTCTTATAGAAAGAAGATTGGGTGCATCACAGGCGGATTCTTTTCACACCTTGTGCGAAGGTGTTTTCTTATCTCTTTCTCTTATAGAAAGATGATAAGGTGCGTCACAGGCACATTCTTTTAACACCTTATGCGTAGGTGTTTTCAGACATAAAAGTAAAGTTATCGTGTCACATGCGCGTTCTTTCTGACACACATGCAAAGGTGTTCTCAGACATAAAAGTGAAGTTATCGCGTCACAAGCGCGTTCTTTTTGACACCCCATGCGAAGGTGTTCTTAGAGATAAAAGTAAAGTTATCGCGTCACAGGTGTGTTCTTTCTGACACCCCATGCGAATGTGTTCTTAGACATAAAAGTAAAGTTATCGCATCACATGCGCATTCTCGAGCACGGTTTCAGGGGGAATTTCTTTTCTTCATAATGTAAATGATTACATCAGGATCGCCTCATTAAAAACCTCACCTCCGATGTGGAGCCCCCCTAGTGAGGAAAAGAGTATGACCCATTTTGTAGAAATGTAAATTCGCAAGAATGTAAAATTGCGCTGCCCAGGGATCCGATTGCGTTTATAACTCCATGCTACCGACCCTGCGCTTACATTTTGAGGTAAAATAAATTGCAATAAAGTAAAACTATGCTATTTTTAGGACCTGATTGTGCTTATAACTCCATGCAACTGACCCCGCACCTATTTTTTGCTCAAGGATAGAACTTGCAAAGGTTGTCCACATTCCACGAATGTGGCAGCTCCTCCCCCTCTTCATCGGCCAAATGATAAGCTCCTGGCCTGACGCTGCTCACAACCAGATACGGTCCTTCTCAAGCTACTTGCAATTTGCCTACGGTTTCTGCACTCTTTTTTCTTTTAAGAATGAAATCTCCCACTTTGATGTCTTTTCTGACAACCTTTTTATCTCTCCACTTTCTTGTTTGTTCTTGATATTTTTCTAAGTTCTCGGCTGCCTCAAGCCTATCAATCTCAATGATATATTTGTCTATTGCCTCATTTTCCTCATTTTGCTCAGCTATTACCCTCGCACTCTGGTGTGCTATTGCCTCCAGGCACATTGCCTCAGCCTCGTAGAGCAATATGAATGGAGTGAACTTAATTATTTTGAACTCGGTTGTGTTGTGAGACCAAACTACCCTCGGCAACTCTTTTGCCTACTTTCCCTTTTTCTAATCGAAAAGGCATTTCTTGATTGCGGTGAAAATCTCACTGTTTGCTCTTTCTACAGCCCCGTTGGATCTTGGGTGGTATACTGATGCGAAGTTTAGCTTGGTTCCAATCATCCCACAATACTGCCTGAACTCATAGCAATCAAACTGCTTGCCATTATCGATGGTTAATTCCCTTGGGACTCCGAACCTGCATATGATTTGCTGCCAGAAAAATTTTCTCATGGTTTCGAAGGTGATTGTTGTCAAAGGCCTTGCCTCAATCCATTTGGTAAAATATTCGACTGCTACGGCTGCATATTTGTAATTTCCTTGAGCTGTTGGCAATGGACCCACTATATCCATTCTCCATCTCTGTAACGGCCAGGTGGGAGTGATTAACTGCAAAGGTAATCCCGGTACTCGTTGATGTTTGGTTGCAAATTGGCACGCCTTGCACATTCTGACAATTTGCTCAACATCTCTGATTGCCATTAGCTAATAGAATCCCTGCTTGAAAGCTTTTCCAACTAATGCTCTAACCCCAATATGACATCCGCAGTATCCACTGTGGATTTATTTCAGCAATTCGATTCCCTCTTCTTGTGAGATGCACTTTAGCAACGATGCACTCACTCCCAACTTGTACAAATATTCCCCTTTCATGATGTAGCCTCTCGCTCTTTGCTTCATGTGCTTGAGTTTGTGCTCCTCTACTGGTTCATACTTGCTGCGAAGGTAAGCGATGATTGGGGATCTCCAATCCATGCTGCTAATTGCATTTACTAAACTCATTGGTTGCTTGTCTCGTTTTATCGATGGAGTTGTAATGACTTCAAAGAATACATATGGTGGTAATTGCTCATTTTTGGAGGCTTTCTTTGCTAAATCATCAACCTCACCATTCCCTTTTCTTGGTAATGCTCAACAGTGAAACTGAAAGGATCTAGGATGTCGACTAGAGTGGGGGTGGGGGGGGGTTGAATAGTCGAACTTGAAAATTTTACACAACTTTGAACAAGTTTATAAGCAACATTCGGAGTTTTCAAAGATTGTTCCAGAAATTCCGCAACTTACGGAATTTTCGGAGAAATCTGCGGATTCTCCGGAGAATAATGTGAGTGAACTACAACCCTAAGAAATGCTTGTCCAAAAGTAAATCGCCAAATATAGGTTAAGCGATAGGGTATTCTAAGTCTCTGGGACAAGATAGAACTGCAAGCAACCTTCTAGAAAAGTAGATTGAGCACAAACCCTAGAAATATGTTCCATGCTTGAATATGAACGGAATGAAGAACAACAAGCACAAGAGACACAAGGATTTGTCTACCGAAGTTCAGCTCCACACTTGAAGCCTACGTCTCCATTGAGGAACCCACAAAGGGTGAGCTTTTCTCACCTAAGCCACTTTCCTCACTCTAGCGACCATAAAGATTGAGATAGAGTCACTTACTCAATCATCGGGGTAATACAAACTTCATGTAGGTAGCCACAACCTTGGATGCTCCATGGGCAATGCCTAGCCGGCTAGGAGCTTGAAGCTCCAAGAGTAACCAACACAAAATCACCGGCTTGATGAAGAACAAGGTGCTCAAGAGATGGGAAATCAGCTCACTAGCACACTCTCTTGCCCTTCCCTTGAATCCCTCCTTAAATCTCCACCAAATCTCACTAAGAATGCTAAAGGAGAGTAAAGAGGAGGACTTGAATGCTTTTCTGAAGCTCAGCACGAAGTTAGGTCAAGAGCCTAACTGTGCGAGAGGGTGAGGGGGTAATTATACCCCTTCGCCCCAAAACTAGCCGTTGGGACGTTAAGTTCTGGAGTTTTTTGGAACTTTCTCCGAAAACTCCGGAACCTCCTGAATATTCTGGAGCTCTCATATCAGCACCATTCTAAGTATCCCCAAGTGAAGTGCCAGTGCAAAGATATCTCTCATAGGTTGATTAGGTCATCTTAAGCACCTTTTTCAACGTAATGACCAAAGATTATGTATCCTTCTTAATAGTGCGGCATTCCTATACTCAAAATTCAAACAAAAAATAAATTTAGCCTTCAAGGTATGCCTCATATTCATTCATTTCCTTTTTGAGGGTCATCCACAAGTCCTACATGTCCACCAATCATTTTAAACCTGCTCATGCACTTTAAAGTTCATTAGACACTTAAGCTTGTGTCATTAATTCACCAAAACCCACTTAGGGGGTCAAGATAATCTTCAATCTCCCCTAAAATGCCTTTCCATTCTCCTAACCTTCGCTAAGTATTTTATCAATTCCGGCTCTCTGACCTCGCATTCTTTTTCGATTTGCTCTTTGATTACTTTTGCATCCAATTTTACCAAGAAATTTGTTGCCCTCAATGCTTTAACTTTGCGTAGACCAAGCAATAGTGCCTCATATTCTGTGGTATTGTTTGTGCACTTATGTGATGGATCTGAGTATTGCAGTCTTGCAGTGTATCTGATTTTCACTCCTGATGGTGATGTTATTATTGCAGCGATTCCAACTGCTTTGCGTCACCAGGCACCATCGTAGGTGATATCTCGGACTGGAATGACCTCTTCACCTTCGCAACTATGGTCTGGAGCGGTCCAATGTATGACAAAATCTGCCAGCACTTGAGATTTTATGGCTCCCCTCTTCTCAAAGTCTATTACATGCTTGGACAATTCAGTTGCCCATTTTGCAATTCTGCTTGAAGCTTCTCTGTTTGGAAACAAGTCATTGAACGGTTGATCTGATAGCACGGTAACTTTGTGACCCTCAAAGTAATGCCTTAACTTTCTGGATGCCATGATCACTGCAAAAGCAATCTTTTCCAGTTCAGAATACAATAACTTGGAACCTGACAGTGCCTCTGACACACAATATACAAGCATTTGTTTCATTGCACCTTCGCTTTCAACTTCTCACACTAGGACGACGCTTACCGCTGATTGGGATGCGGCAATATACATGAAGAGATGTTCCCCCAATTGCCAAGGTGATAGTATAGCTATTTTCTCAAGGTAATATTTCAATTCCGCGATTGCTTTGCTCTGCTCAGGACCCCATTCTAGCTTTCCAGCCCCCCTTAGCACCTTGAAAAAGGGCAAACTTCTTTCAGCTGATTTTGATATAAATCTGTTTAGCGCCACAATTCTTCCGATGAGCTTTTGGAGATCCTTTCTGGAATTGGGTTCTTCCATAACTCTGATTGCTTTTATCTTATCTAGGTTTGCCTCTACCCCCTTGGTGGACACAAGACAACCCAACATTTTCCCTTTCTGGAATCCAAAAACACAATTTTCCGGATTCAATTTTAAGTTTGCTTCGCGGAGCCTAGCGAAAGTCTCTGCAAGATCTTGGATGTGATCCTCTCTTTGGTCACTTTTCATGATGATGTCATCAACGTATGCATTATATTTCTATCAATATGAGGTTTCAACACTTCATCAGTCATGCGCGTGAACATTGGCCCAGCGTTCTTGAGCCCCTCCGGCATTTGGACAAAACAATATGTTCCGAATGGGGTGATGAAATTGGTTTTCTCTTCGTCTTCCTTTCTCATCCACACCTGGTGATAACCTGAGAAACAATTGAGGAGTGACATAATGCTGCTCTTGCTGCCGCATCAATCACTTTGTCAACTCTAGGTAGAGGAAAATTATCTTTTGGGCAAGCCTTATTCAGATTGGTGAAATCTTTGCACATTCTCCACTTTCCATTCTTTTTCTTGATAGGGACTGTATTGGCTAGTCATTGGGGATACTCAACCTCTCTGATGACCTTCGCATCGAGCAATCTCTGGACCTCAGATTTAATTGCTGCTACCTTGTCATCTGACATCTTTCTCAGCTTCTGCCTCTTTGGTCTTATTGCTTTTTTGATGCTTAGCTTGTGTTCAGTAATATTTCTGTTGACCCCCACTAATTCATTTGCAGACCATGCAAATACATATTTGTTCTTGCGAAGAAATTCAACCAATTTCTCTTCCTCCTCAGGATCAGGATCAGTCCTGATGATTACTTCATGGCCAAAGACCATGTCATCAAATAACACTCTTTTTGTGTCACAATTTTCCTCGATGTTTACTTTCTCTTTATCTCCTTTGGGCTCTTTGATAACCTTCTTTACTTGACTCTCTGCCTCAAGTGCATTCACATTTCTTTGACCCAGAATTCTCCTCCTTTCTATGTTTTTTCCGTCACCTTGATCTCCAAAAATGGTGATGACACCATGCAACGTAGGCATCTTCATACATAGATAGGGTTGATGAATTGCAGCTTCAAATTTGTTCAAAAAATCCTCTACCAAAAATTCCGAACTATGGATAATACATTTCAACCACATCAAATGATATATACTCTGTTCTTGAATTTTGAACTGTTTGGAACGAGACTGGTTAGGAAATTTTTCCTAATGCATGTATTACTTTTCCTCCGACACCATACAACGGCGTGTCTGGGGGTTGCAACAGATTCCTGTTTAACTCCATCTTGTCGAAGGTGCTGGCGAACATGATGTCCGTGGAAGAGCCATTTTCCACCAAGATTTTTCCAATTCCCAATTTGTAATGTTTGCATTGATTACCATGGCATCATTGTGATGATAGCTTTTCAACTGCATGTCATCCTCCGTCAAGGTGATTGGGACATGAGATCATTTGGTTTTCTTCACTTTGCCTTCCACAAATATGTTGCCTACCTCTCTAAATTTTAATTGTTTCTTTGTTTCTTACTTTCGAATTCCAAGGCTGATCCTCTGGTTATTGGCATAATCATCCCGATTGTCGGCAATGCATCTGATTTCTCTAATTTCCCTTCCACCTTCGTTGGCTGTGGAGGTGCTGATACTCCGAAATATGGTGGTGGCTACGGGATTATGTGGTGTTCATGCAGAGCTCTTTTTTCCACGTTCTGAGCTTGTAAAGTTTGAGATTGCCAAATTGGTTGATGATTGAAAGTGGGAGTTGACTGATAACTGCAAGCTTGTGTGGGTTAATAATTGAATGCATGGGTTGGCTGATAATTGAAAGTTGGTGTGGATGCTGAGCTTGCAAGTGTAGAAGCATGAACTGTTCTTGAATTTACTCCTCAGTAGACTGGGCAATAAGGTTGTGAAAGCCAAGGTGTAGATGTGTGATTAACTAGGTTCATTCTCTCCTTTTGTTTTTTTCTCTTTCTCGAGTATTGCATCCATCCTTTTCTTGTTCGAGCAATATGTGGAGCCATGATCAAAATTTTCCCCATGAAAAATGCAATGAAATTTCCTTCTCTGGTGAGGGGGTTGACCTCTACCTCAGCCTCTTCCTCTTCCTCCACCTCTTCCACCTCTAAATCCTCCCTGGGACTAAGTGTTTGAATTGTTTGCAGATTGGTTGTTTGTGTTAGTAGAATTCTGCTCCATCTGTTTTGACTGATTGTTTCCCTTGACACCAAATACTATTCTTGTTGGTTGGGTGGGAATACTTCTAGGACTGACCCAACCCTTGTTGTTGCTATAGTTTTGTCTTGCAGCCTGCTTTTGTTGAGATTGCTCCTCCATGAACATGAGGTAGTCATTATCAGACCTACAATATTTCTCAAATTCTTCATACAACACTTGGATTGTCTTTGGTGTTTCTCGCATGAGATGGGATCGACATTGCCCTATCTTTAAGCCAATGATGGCCGCTCTGATAGCTACTGAAGCTAACACATTTGGAGCTTGCGCTCTCAAGTGCACAAATCTTTTGAAATAGCCTTGCAATGACTCCTATTCTTTCTGCTTGCAACAAAACAGATCATTTTCCGTCAATTTTAGTCTCTAAAAACCCTGGAAATTTTCCAGTATCCCTAGCTTCAAATCTTTCCACGAATGAATTACCCCTGGGTTCAACAATGAATACCACATAGTTGCTGCATCTTCTGCTGCAATGATAAAAGACTTTGCCAGAACTGATTCATCACCTCCGGCTGATAGTATTGCAGCCTCATAACTCATCAAGAATTTCCTTGTATCAGAGTGTCCTGAGTACTTTGGCAAGGGTCCTAGCCTGTAAGTTTGAGATCAAGGGGTTAGCTGGAGCTCTTGTGACAAAGACGATTTTTGATCCCATGTTCTGGTATGCAAGACTCTCACTTCTTGTGATGAAGGACCTGACTTAAACTATTTAGCCATGATTCCTACCCCAAACCTTGTGTTTCGTTTGCGAAGTTGCTCAGCTGCTTGAATTGCCTTTCTTGATTGGATTGAGCGAAGGTGTTTTGATGATGGGCTTGCCTCTCTTGATTGGGATGAGCATAGGTGTTTTGCTGATGAACTTGCTTTTCTTTGAGTCGTTCCAATTCCACTCACATAATCTCTTGATTTCGTCTCTAGCTAGTTGCACCTCTTTAGCGGCCTGCGATGTTGCTTGATCTATTAATATTTGCCTTGCTTGGTTCAATTCCACCGCTTCTTGCCTGAGCCTAGCCATTTCAATTTCATGTGCAGTCAAATTAATGGAAGCTCTTGTTTCTTGCTGGTCTGTGGTAGTCTCTTGCTGTGGGGGATTCTCACCATTTTCCCTTTGGCTTCTTGATTTATGCTTGCATTTGGGCCTCTAGGGTTTGCTTCTTCACTCGGGATTGATTTGCTTGAATTTGCCATCGTTATCTTCTTCCTAGCAGGAGCCATCGTGAATTCTTCTCGAGCACAAATGGTGGGTGTCGGGGATAGATTCCTAGTATCGGCAAGGAAGGAATAAGATGGATTCCTACTATGATTCCTCTATAATTCCACTAGGACTCATACCCTGTAATTCTAATAGGGCTCCTACCTTATAACCGACTAGTAATCCCGCCCCATGGAGTATATAAAGGGGCAGGGGTACCTAGATCGGCAGAACCATAACAGAGGACCAAATCCTCAACACCAAACAACACCCAAGCGCAGGGCGCAATATACAACACCCTAAACAGCACGTAGGGTATTATCCTACTCTGGCGGCCCAAACCTGTATAAATCTGTGCCTTGTTTCCCCACTTTTACCATCAAGTTCCTGATCCGGCGATTCCTTTACCAACCAATCTACTACCTCGGGATACCCTCGGTAGGTTGCCGAGTATAAAACACCGACATCTGGCGCGCTAGGTAGGGGTGATTGTCGAGATCATCGGGTGAGCTTGAAGGACCTCATCCACAAAATCAATCTATTTGTTGCTCGTCGAGTCCGAGAAGGAGCCGACGCGCATCATCGCATCTTTGGAATTCGCCAGAGTCCGGAAAAAAGAAGTCAGCGTCACTGGTCT
Source organism: Setaria viridis (assembly GCF_005286985.2). Lineage (NCBI taxonomy): Eukaryota > Viridiplantae > Streptophyta > Magnoliopsida > Poales > Poaceae > Setaria > Setaria viridis. Next base: position 8,020,585 of record NC_048267.2, on the reverse strand, counting down.
AAGTCAATTTACAACGGAGAGCAGACTACTGCTATCAATCCGAGATAGATTCAATTTTTTCGGGCCCCGTTGGACCTGGCATCTGTTTCAAGGGGGAGTCAACTTCTTCAAGTCCAAGGCGGAGAGGAGTACTTGCACCAATCGTTAATGACTCCATCTCCACAAGCTACTGCGTTATCGGTAGAAAATCAAGTCTGCAGAAAGTTGAATCAAGTAGCAGCACACACATCAAAATGGAGCAGAGCATGGCTGTTGTCCCTACTGTGCGGCTAAAAATTCAACTAGTTGAAAATTACTACTCACATGCAGAGGCAAAAAAGAAAACGGAGCACAAGGGAAGCATCGAGATCAACAAAGAGCCGCACCTGTTCCCTACACGGTGATTCTCCAATAAAGGTTAGTAACCTCCAACAAATCTCTGGCAAAGCAGTATGCGGTTTCAGCACGCATAGATACATTCGACAAAATTGACCCGCGACTTGCCAACGACTACTTCGACTACTCGTCTCGACTAAAAAACTAGTCAGGGCAGGTCGCACACCATCGACAACTAGTTGGAATCAACTTCGACTAGTTGGCTTCATCAACAAATTGTCGTGGCTTCATCTACGACCGCCATGGCTTCATCGGCAATCGCCCATGAATCAAGCTAAATCACTTTTTTAATAATTATTTTTTCTCTGACTTGTTTTCAGCGTGGTTGGCCAATACGCTGGCTACCTATCTGTGTACATCTCTCGACAAGAATTACCCTCTAGAGCTACACTTCGCCAACTACTCTTGGGGGATGTTGACCGACAGCCATGTGCTTGGTACACAAAATTATAGAGGCTATAGCCACGGGTTTGGTGCACTGAGTTCTGGAGGCACCACCATAGGTTTGGTACATTTAATTTCGGAGGCTATGGCCACGAGTTTGATGGACTGAGCGCTGGAGGCTCACATTGGTTACACCCTAAGGAGGCACAAATATTGTGCATGGCAACACGCGCTATACTCGCCAAAAGGCAGAAAAAGTCTTAACGACTACTTTAAGTGCACTCTTTTTATTATCATAATGCCAACTACTTATTTTCAATGTCTCTTCTTAGCGGTCGCTAATCTCTTCGAGTAGAAAACACCTTAATCCGTGAAAGTCTCGGATCTTCTGTCATGCCTAAACGCTAGGCGACAAAGATCTCCGTAGCAGCAGTGCTAGTACGCGTACACGAGACAAAGATCTCACACGCAGTGGCAATGGCTAAACAGGGACTGAGAGCCTAAATGTAATAGGCTAACTACTCGAAAAAAATATGACCGAAACAAGAGCATGGTACACAACATTTACATTATATTCATCACTAAATAATTTTCAGTAGTTCCAAAATTTACAATACGCTACATAATATATGCATCATTTTTTAGGTCAAGCTTGGGCGATGACTCTCCAGGACGCTCAGCATACCTCCATTGGCTTAGCTAGTTCCTAAACTCGAGGGGCTAAGCACCAATTAGTACTCAGTAATATCTCCAATGGCTCAGCTAGCTTCCAAGCTCGGGGGCTAAGCGCCAAATAACTACTCGATGTGGCTCCTACGGTTCACCCAGCTCCAAAGCTTGGGGTTTGAATGCCGCGAAACTACTCAGATGATAATTTTGTGAAGATTGAAAACCCTCAGATTGATTATTTAATCATTCCAAGGCTCGGGGGCTAATAAGCTACACCCAGTAGTTGATTTTTTCAAGATAAAAGAAGAAGATTCAAGATTTTATTGACCCTTAGCCTGATTCTTCGATTCAACCTAAGGCTCAGGGGTTACTCCATATGGAGTGCAACTTCCGCCGCCCTCCATATCACATTCCAAAGATGAAGATTACGAAATCAAGACGATCAAGGACTTGAGCACACCATAATTTCATGGTAGCTTCAAATAACTTTGAAGATTCAGCTAGACAAATTACTCGAGGAGAACTAATACTACTTGGTGAGGATCTACAAAGTATTTGAAGACTACTGCATTCGACTATGAAGCGCTTGGTGGCTTGTCGGGGATAAATCCCTAGTATCTGCAAGGAAGGAAGAAGACGGACTCCTAGGATTCCCCTGTAATTCTATTAGGACTCGTACCCTATAATTCTAATAGGACTTCTGCCTTGTAACCGACTAGTAATCCCACCCCCCTTGGAGTATATAAAGGAGGGTAGGGGTACCTAGATCGGCAAAACCACAACAGAGGATCAAATCCTCAACACCAAGCAACACCCAAGCGTAGGGCCGCAATATACAACACCCCAAATAGGATGTAGGGTATTACGCTACTCTGGCGGTCCGTACCTGTATAAATCTCCTTGATTTTACCATCAAGTTCCAGATCCGACGATCCCCCACCAACCAATCTACTATCTAAGGATACCCTCGGTAGGTTGCCGAGTGTAAAACACCGACAATGGGCGCCAAAATGTTGGTTTAGAGTGAGCTCTTCAACGAAAACTTAAAGAAAGCACACACAAATGGAAAACAAAACTCTTAAGGCTTGTATTTCTAAAAAATGTGAACCCTTGTACAGTGGGGGTGCCTCCCCTTTTATAGGGAGGCCAACCGACTTTTACATACCGAATTTACCCTCACTTAACCATTACATTCCAAAAATATGTTGTACAAGAAAGAGTTCTAATCCGATTTGTACACCCTAACCGAGTCATGCTATTCATATCACCGGGGTCACGTTCACAACGTGACCTTAATCCTTCACACCTTCGCCCAAATGATCTTAGGCCTTGGATTTTGGACATCGAATGTGCTCACAACCTTCGCCTCGCTCTTCTAAGTTTGCCGAATACCTTCGCTTCACGCCCTCCAGCGCGAGTACCTGCAGACACGATCAAAACAATTTCCCCGCACCCTCGCAGCCGAGGTGATGAAGGTAAGAAAAGGAAACGAGGGTGTTACCTTTGAGCGAAGGTGAAGATTATTTCGATTATCATTGTGATGATCCAATTCTTTAAAGCGGCATGTGAGGGTGACGTTTACAATTCAAATCCAGATCCCAACAAGTCCCATTGCATGTTTGTCTTTTGGATGGAATTAAGAGTAGAAATTTAAGTGAGATTTTCATATCTCTTGTTTTGTGTGGGCTTTAGACTTTAGAGGTGGAAAATTATATCAAGTAATGATTAACAGTGTAGATTCATCTATCTTCCACTTAAAATAAATTTCCACCCCTTTCATATAAAGTGATCGGTGAGAGTTACTTTTCTAAACTCCCATTACTCTTTCAATTAAAATTCCTAAACCCACCAAACAGACAACAAACAATATACTTTTAATTTTTTGCATCTAAACTCTCTCTACCCCCATCAATTGCCTCCAACCAAACCAGCCTTGTGGGTCTCTTGGAAGGTCGAGAGAGCTCACAGAACCCCACCTTGGGCCGTTCCCCTGCCGTAGTGCCGTTAGCAAGCGTGGCAGAAAGGAAGAAAACCCCCTCTTCTCATCGGTGCCCTCTTCCTCCGCCGCCGTAGCCATGGCCCCCGCCGGGGAGGTGACGAGATGGGAGAGTCCCGCGGGTCGCCCGTGTGCCGTGGTGTCGATCGAATTCCTCCTGGTGGTGGTAAGAGAAGAAACGATTTCCCTTTTCTTTTCTACTTTTGTTTGCAAATTGCAAGGGTGCCTTAAGCCCTTGATATGCAACTACAATTTCCCTGCAGTTTAGTTTGTCTACTACTTCTATGATGTTCTTTGCGGTCGAGTGGCGTAGTTTGTATACCTACTAGTGCGGTAGTGCCGTTAACAAGCGAGGCAGGAAAGCAAAAAGAAAACCCCATCTCTTCATCAGTGCCCTCTTCCTCCGCAGCCGTAGCCATGGCCACCGACGGCGGAGGGGACGAGACTGGAGAGTCCGGCGGGCCGCCCATGCGCCGTGGTGTTGATCGAAGTTCTGCTTCTGCTGGTGGTTCCCCTTTCTTTTACCTAATCACATTTTTTTTTCTTTTTGTTTGCGGGAGGGCACCTTGAGCGTTTGATCTGCTACTAGTACTACTTCCCTGCAGTTTAGTTTATCTACTACAGTACTTCTCTACTGTTCTTTGCGATCGAGCGGTGTATTTGGATACCTAGTCTGATCTGTTATGCATTTCGAATACCATACTCTTTCGATTGGAGGCACAAGCCTTTTGGCCTTCAGGAGTAATAATCTGACTATCTGAGCGGTGGAACTTGTAGGAATAGAGGAGTATATTGACGTGATGCTGCCTACAAGGAACAATCGCATTTGAATTAAAGCAAATGCCAAGTTAAATCAACTGCGACAATTAGTCAAAATCAAGCGTGCAGAGTTTCTGAAGGCTGTCACACGATATGTCAACTCTAATTGGTTGCCTGGATCATCAGTTTTGTTGACACATCTTTATGTTTAGTTTTATTGAAAAAGAATCAGTATCTGTTCGGTCATCTCATTCTCTCGTTCCATTTACTGTGTTTGGTTGTGTTCAGCGGTGATATGTAAGGCTTAGGAACAGACTTTGTGATATATTATACGCCTAGTTGTACCTGTGGTGGGTTATCTAGCTTGCACTTCTTGAAAGCAAATGTTTTCTTTGTTTTTGTAGCTGCAGCAGGCCAGGATCTTGGGGCAAGCAGAAAGAGGAAAGCTGCAGTTATGTCTGAAGATTCGAGCAATCTGGTTGGGAATGGAGGTACGTGTTACTGAAAACCCACTTCGATCTTTCACCCTTCATGCCATGGCTTTAATATTTGTTGCCCATGGGCAGAACATTTGGAGGTGGCGTACGAGGATTCTCAGAAGCTTTTAATGGAGATTGAAGACCTGAAGGCTCAAATAGATAAGGATGTGAAAGAGCTTGGGTACTGTGAGGCGAATGAGAAGCTGAGAGTTGAGCTGGTTCAGAAGGCGGAACAGATGCAGTGCCTGAAGAAGCAGAATGAGGAGGTGCAAGGCAATAATGATGGAATGAGGAAGCAGAATGAGAAGCTGCAAGCCAAGAATGATGGCCTGGCGAAGCAAAATAAGGAACTGCAAGCCAAGAATGATGATCTGGTGAAGGAGAATGAGGAGCTGCGAACCAATAAAGACAGCATGAGGAAGCAGAATGGGGAGTTGCAAACCAAGAATGTCGGCCTATCAAAGTGGAATGAGGAGCTGAACTCAAAGAATGCCGGCCTGGTGAAGCAGAATAAGGAGCTGCAGGCCAAGAACGATGGCCTGGCGAAGCAGAACAAGGACCTGCAAGCCAAGAATGATGATCTGGTTGAGGAGAATGAGAAGCTGAGAGTTAAGCTGGTTCTGAAGGCGAAAGAGATGCAGTGCCTGAGGAAGCAGAATGAGGAGGTGCAAGGCAAGAATGATGGAATGAGGAAGCAGAATGAGGAGCTGCATGTCAAGAATGATGACCTGGCGAAGCAGAACAAGGAACTGCAAGCCAAGAATGATGATCTGGTGAAGGAGAATGATGAGCTGCGAACCAATAGACATCATGAGGAAGCGGAATGGGGCGCTGCAGGTCGAGAATGTAAGCCTAACAAAGGGGAATGAGGAGCTGCAAGCAAAGAATGTCGGCCTGGTGAAGCAGAATAAGGAGCTGCAGGCCAAGAATGATTGCCTGGCTAAGCAGAATAAGGACCTCCAAACCAAGAATGACGATCTGGCGAGGGAGAATGAGGAGCTGCACACCAATATAGACAGCATGAGGAAGCGGAATGGAGAGCTGCAAGCCAAGAATGTTGGCCTAACAAAGCAGAGTGAGGAAGTTCAAGCCAAGAATGATGGACTAATGAAGAGGAATGAGGACCTGCAAGCCACGATTTGTAGCCTGATGAATGGGATTGAGGAGCTGGAATCTAATAATGACGGGCTGGAAGATTTGACCGGATGTCTTGTGAGGAAAGAGCGTGAAAGTTTGAAGAGTTGATTGTGGTACTGCTCGTTTTATTTTTGTGAATGTTTTAACAGTTACCATGCATCTAACGTGTTCTCCATCAGCAGATGTTCATAAGCTGTTTTTCATTGATGAAATGATTATCGTGATCCTCAGGGTTTAGACGAGTTAAATGGGCAGAGAGCTATTGGGATCAAAAGAATGGGAGAACTTAACGAGAAGCCATTTCAAGATGCATGTAAGAGAAAATATGGAGACGACGATTACCAGATGAGAGCAGCAGAGTTGGTCTCAACTTGGCAGGAGGAATTGAAGAACCCATTCTGGCATCCTTTTATGATTGTTCAGGTTAATGGAGAACACAAGGTATTTACTGTATTTTTCTATCCAAGTTTGGTGTTATCTTTGGCATTTGTAGAGGCTAGTATTTGTTTGGGAATCATAGTCATCCTACTTTGTTGCAGGAATTTCTAGATGACGATGATCCAAAACTGAAGTTCCTGCTGATCGAGTATGGCGAGGATGTGTGCAATGCAGTGAAGGCCGCGCTGATGGAGATGAACGAGTACAACCCCAGCGGGCGTTATGTGGTGCCCGAGCTCTGGAACTTTGGGGAAGGCTGGAGGGCGACGATGGAGGAGGTCCTCAAGCACCTGTTTGGGCAGATGAAACGTGAAACAACACAGGGTCCTCAAGCCCACCAAGCCACTAAGTAGTAGTGCATGCGCGCCATTGGTGCTTTTGTGGGAGCCGCGTGCAGCTGTGCTGCTGGATCCCCCCTCCTGACTCCTGAGGTAGGAGATGTATCCTCTGTGTTCTCCCTTTGCCTAGAGACATTACAAGCGTATGTGATGTGTGCATGTGGTGGTGTTGTTGCCGCTTTCTGTCCTGAAAACTGATGTGATCGGTGAACTGAATGACACCAACCCGTTGCCTTTGTGTTCCTAGGTGTCTGTATATTGTATTATTGTGCAGGTGTGGTGCAAGTGCTGTGGCCTTGCTTGGCTTTCAATTGTGTGCGATCGTCTGAGCATTCATGCGTAATCGGCTTATCATGCTGCCTATTTACAGCATTTGTACCGTAATTTAGCTACCTGGTGTTGGTCCGATGATACATGTTCATCTGATCATTTTGGAGTATTCATTTTTTTCTTTGTAAAATCAATGCAGTGGCATTTCCCACTGACTGTCTGCATTGGAGAACAAGTTTCTATTGGTGGCACTTGCATTGCATCTGATTACTAAGCCGTTGTGTTCTTGCGTGGTTGAGGTATCTCATTTCAGAGCGTGCATGAGGGGTTATGGACATATGGTGATGGTTTTAGCAGGAGCAAACTCTGATAAGGCTACACTGACGCCTACTGTTGTGAGATGAGCAATTTTTTTGTTTTTTCTTTGAAAAAAAAACCCCAGTTCCATTGCAGGGATTCAGTTTTGCATTCAAACATGGTATTCCATTCCATTGTATATGCAATGTCTTCTTTTCTTATATGAGTTTTTAAATGCAATTTAAATTGTTCTAGAAATATTCCCCACGACTGCAAATGCATTCGGTAAGTTATTTTAGAGTTTGACACAATGATAATGATGTATGTATGTAGACATGTCTGTTCATGGCACCCTCAATCGTTTTCAGGTAAAATGTGCAGTTAATGCCATGCACTCTCTCTCTCTCTCTCTCTCTCTCTTCGGTGTCTCATTTGTAGATAGAGGAGTACTTTGCGTTAAGTAGGCAATCAAAGCATAAACAATATTTTGGAAAGAGAGCATAAAAAATATTTTTTATTGGGGAGAGTGGGAGGTGGATACTCGAGAGACAGGCGCAGAGAGGCAGAGAGCTCACAAGTGACACGTCGCACCCCCGTGGCCTGCCGTTAGCAAGCGAGGCAACAAAGAAAAACACCACTCTTTCCTCCGCCGTAGCCATGGCCCCCGCCGGCGGAGACGACGGGGCGGGAGAGGGCGGCGGGCGGCCCATCCCCCGTGGAGTCGATCCAAGTGCTGCTGGTGGTAAGAGAAGCCACGATTTCTCTTTCTCCCACCTGATCACATTTCTTTTTCTATTTTTTATTTTTGTTTGCGAGGGTGCCTGGAGCCCTTGATCTGCTTGTACTACTTCCCTGCATTTCAGTTTAGCTACACTTCCCTGTTGTTCTTTGCGGTCGAGCGGCGTGGATACCTAGTCTGATCTGTCATGCATTTCGAATACCGGATTGCTCATTCCCTTCATTTCATTTCCTGCGACCTTGGGTGAGGGTCGCATACTCTTTCGATTCGAGACCTTTTGGCCTTCAGGAGTAATAGTCTGAATGGTGGAACTTGTGGAAATAGAGGAGTATAGTGGCGTGATACGGCTACCGGGGAGCAATCGCGCTTGAATTAAGGCAAATGTCAAGTGAAATCAACTGTGAGTATTGGTCAAAATCAAGCATGCAGAGTATCTGAATGCTGACACGATATGTCGACTGACTCTAATCGGTTGCTTGGATCATCAGTTTTGTTGACACTTCTTATTGTTGAAACAAATCAGTTTGTGTTCAGCCATCTCATTCTCTCATTCCTTTTACTGTCTTTGTTTGTGGTCAGCAGTGATGTGTAATATTCTCAGGAACAGACTCGTACTACATTACTCGCCTTGCTGCACCTGAAATGGGGTATCTAGCTTACACTTACTCAAGGGAAATCATTTCTTTGTTTTTGCAGCTGCAGCAGGTCAGGATCTTGGGGCAGAATCTGGAAGCAGAAAGAGGAAAGCCGCGGTTCTGTCCGGAGATTTGGGCAGTCTGGTTGGGAATGGAGGTACGTGTTACTGAAAAGCCACTTCAATCATTCACGCTCTTCTTCATGCTGGCTTTAATATTTGTCACCCATGGGCAGAACATTTGACGGTGGTGTGTGAGGATTCTCAGAGAATTTTAAAGGAGATCAAAGACCTGAGGGCTCAACTAGATGAGGATGTGAAAGAGCTTGGATACTGTGAGGCGAATCAGAAGCTGAGAGTTGAGCTGGCTGTGAAAGTGAAAGAGATACAGTGCTTGAGGAAGCAGAATGAGGAGATGCAGGCCAAGTATGATGGAATGAGAAAGCTGAATGAGGAGTTGTACGACAAGAATGATGGCCTGGTGAAGCAGAATGAGGAGTTGCAAGCAAATAATGGTGGCCTGGTGAAGCAGAATGAGGTACTGCAAACCAGTAATGACGGCATGAAGATGGTGAATGGGGAGCCAAAAGCCAAAAATGGCGGCCTAACTATCCAGAATGAGTTGAAAGCAAACAATGACGGCCTGATGCAACAGAATGAGGAGCTGCAATCCAAGCATGATGGGCTAGTGATTCATAATGAGCAGCTGCAAGCCAAGAATGTCAGCCTAGCGGAGCTGCAAACCATTAGTGATGTCATGATGAAGCAGAACAGGAGGCTGCATGCCAAAAATGCCGGCCTAATGAAGTGGAGTGCAGGGCTGCAAGCCAAGATTGATGACCTGATGAAGCAGAATAAGGAGCTGCAAGCCAAGAATGATGGCCTCAGGAAGCAGACTGAGATGCTACAAGCCAAGAATGTCGGCCTCATGGTGCGGATTGAGGAGGTGCATGCAGAGAATGACGGCCAAAGGAAGCGGAGTGAGAAGCTGCAAGCCAAGAATGGAAGCCTAACGAAGGGGAACAAGGAGCTGCAGGCCAGGAATGACAGCCTAACGAAGCGGATTGAGGAGCTGCAGGCCAAGGATGATGGCCTGACGAAGGGGAATGAGGAGTTGCAGGCCAAGATCAACGATAGCATGAGGAAGTGGAATAAGGAGCTGCAAGGCCTCTATAAGCATGTAAGATTTCATTTAGTAATTTCTTTTAAAGGAAGCGCAGGAGCTCGGCCATTCGCTTAAGAAGAAGAGAATCACAACACTAGACCTGAGACCTCCTATGTTTATTACACTTGTACCATGGATGAAGGGTTAGTTCAATGTAAACCTGGGCTAATCAAAATGAAATCATGGTTCATTAGAAGTTTGTGAATGCTTACTAAGTTCTGGAGGTAGAGTAGAAATGTCTAATTTGCTGTAACTTTTCTTGTTATCAATCAAGATTATGAAGATTATGAAGATTCTGGAAAATGAGATTGACACTAAGAGAAAGGACTTGCTGCAACTTGAGGAGCTGTACAGAACATTCTTTCCAATTCCACAGCCTGAGGAGGTCAAGTCGTCTGTGGAAGGTATACAATCTTTTTACATGCCCCTTTTTGTATGTATGGTGATGGGAAGTTTCTCAAAATTCACCAAAATAGAATCATCAGTTATATTTATGCCATGCATCACATATTTTCAATTGATCCAGTTCCATCAAACCTTCAAAATATAGTTACAAAAAATCCTTAAAAGTATTGATGCTGAAATTTTTAATATAGCTATTATAGGTTACCTGAGTAATAGGGTTTAACCCTTTTCAAGTATTGCCAAATTATTTTGGTCTGATGTGCACTTGTTTATGCAAGCAGGTTGGTTTTAAGCATAGCCAGCCCTAATATTCATTGTTCAGCTTTGTTTTTTTTTGGGCTGTGCACCAAAGGCATTATGACAAAGTTCGTTTTCTTTCCCACTTTCAAACAATTAGACTCAAGCTCCAACTTGGTGTATGCATCATTGGCTGAGAAAATTGGTGTCAATAGAAAAACTGAAGATTAGTCAAAAGTAAGCCAACTGTCCATTGAAGTGTCCATATTTATTCATCTGGAGTATGTGATACATTTTTTAGAAAATTCAAAAAAAAACTTGGCCGAGTAAACTTGTGACTCCATGTTCATCTGTGTATCTTGTAACTCCATTTCATCTGCAATTCTGCCTATGGATTTTCTCTGCGTATCTCGTAACTCCATGTTCATCTGAATAGATTTCAACATTGTCACTGAGCCCATCTCTTCTTTAAACTTTCCACATTCCAACAGTTCAGTCAACTTCTCAGGGCTTGAATGACGGGCTCAATGGATGCACTGATATTGGGACCAAAAACTCCGGGGACATTATTCTGGAGTCTGTTCCGTGCCTCAAGCAAGCAGAGGTATGACCTGTAGTCAAGTTGTTGATCTTTTTCTTTTTCTTACACGTGTTTTGCAGGCAATCCTTTGCCAAGCTGCATCTAACTTCGAGGAGATCGGCCATCTCCAAACTCAAGTGACCAAATCGGAGACTGCCGTTGACCAGCTGATGGCTATGGACCGTAAACTTGTTGAGACCAAGGCAGCTCTCAAGAAGGAGATTGCTGGTAAGGCTTTTTTTTTGGGTATATATATAATTTGTATACATATGATGGCCTTTTCAACCAATTTACTGATCTTCTGTTTGCTGCAAGCCTATGCTGCCTACCTGGAACGCACTCAGAAGAAAATTGAAGAGGCAGAGTCCGAGAAGGCTTCAGCTAAACAGCTGATGGCTACGACACAGCAGGTCCAAGATGTCTCGGATATTGGCTTTGATGATACAGAGGTAGACATGAGAATTTGTGATCTCATGGTTACCGGTCGCAAGTCAAAGTCAAGTTTCAAGAAAAATAAACAACATAGGAGCGACACCAAAACCGGCGGGAAAGTTTCCTCATGAAAGGCTTCTATTGGAATAGCAGACCCGACTTGTCTAAATATCGGTATATCTCGGACGCAATCGAAGATCACAACTTTGTTGGTGTCATGGAGATAGCGAAGCAAGACTCTGCCTCATGCTGTGCAGGTGTGCATATGTAGTAGCCTGCTTGGCTTTCTCTTGTGTGCGATCATCTGATCGTTCATGTGTAACCGGCTAATCATGCTTACCTATTTCTAGCATCTGTATGCTCGGTTTGATGATGCTTACTGTGTATTAATTTGCCACTGACTGATTGAATTAATGACACGTTTCTATTGGTAGCACTGGCATATGATCTAAGGGGTGGTTTGGATACTCCCGTTAAACTTTAGCACCTGTCACATTGGATGTTTGATACTAATTAGTAGTATTAAACATAGTCTAATTATAAAATTAATTGCACAGATGGAGTCTAATTCGCGAGATCTATTAAAGCTAATTAATCCATCATTTACTGTGGCACCACATTGTCAAATCATGGACTAATTAGGCTTAATAGATTCGTCTCACGAATTAGACTCCATCTGTGCAATTAGTTTTGTAATTAGATCATATTTACTCTTCCTAATTAGCATCCGAATATCCGATATGATTCTGCTAAAGTTTAGCAACTTGTATCCCAAACACCTCTTGATACTAAGCAGAGTACCGAGCAACAGACTTTTTGACTGTTGCTGTTCGAATCTCATATCACATCATTAAGATAGCGCTTGCTTTGTTCGTATGGTGGTGGAGGTAGCACGTGAATTTGTTGACGTGATTGTTTTTGCAGGAGTAAACTCTGGTAAGGCTATCCTGACGCCTAGCATTTGGTTGACTGACCCCGGAAGACCGCTACCTATACTCTTCTGGCTCTGAAGATGAACGAAGGGTGTGTTTGGTTGCTTTCGTGTAGGTGCACATCGTACATGCTGGATGAATGGAAGTAGGATGAGTGAACGCTACAATCCTATTCGTGTAGGTGTTTGATAATGATAGCCTACATGGACAGATTGTCGAGCATATTCCTGAATTAAAAAAGAAGTTACAAAAAAGTTGCCATTAAGCCTTAGATAGAATGTAGCATTTGACTGAACTATCTGGCTTCTGCAGAGTGCTTAAAGTTTAGTACAGAGAACTCGACAGCTCGCAAGCATGCATCGGCGTTAGCGTTAGACTTCCGGACTTCTTTGCTAATCGATTGTGATCTCAAAAAGAAAATGGCAAACACGGACAGTTTCCAAGGTTTCTGGCTGCCAGAGAAAAACTGAACCGCATTAACCGATAAAGAAATGCGGAAGCTGGAGGGTTGGGAGGCCAGAGAACAGAGGACAGAGACGAAGTGGCCTATAAAGCCAGCACCACTGCTCCCATTCCACCGCACCTTACCAAGCACCATCTCCTGATGGCCTCTTCCTCCTCCGCTGCAGCGGCGGGCCTTGCCGGCGGAGACGGCGACGGCGAGGTCGGTGTGCTCGGTGACCAGAGCGTGCGCGGTAGCGTCAACCAACCTGGTGCCGGTGGTGGCGGTGGTGGTAAGAGATCGAGGTTTCATCACCTTGCTAGTTTAATTTGTACCAGTCACTCTCGGTCTGCAGGAGTAGCCTACTATCTGCTCAATCTGGTGTTCTGTGTCAGTAATCTAATGCTCCGATATATGATCTTCATTTGTACCTTGCAATCATGATAAATCCACAAAGAACTACTCTGAACTCGTACTCTGATTTATTTGCATGTTTTTTAAATTAATCCTCTCTGACATACTGTAGTTTAATGGCTTTGGATTTTTGTTTTCTGCGTGCAAAAGATGCTGAGTTGCCCAGGAGGAGAACCACTATTCTGAACACTTAACGGCTTGCGACTCTTTTTTTTTTCTTTCTGCGTGCAGATTAAGATCCCAAGATGCCTCAAGAAATGGACTTTCCGACGAAGTTGAACGAGAAGCTCATAACTGACATGGAAGGTTCCCAAAAGGATGTAAGCTTGCGAATTGTGATCGGAACTTTGTTAGAAATCTGTTAACTCTCCTTTCTAGTGTGTAAATAATGCATCATATATTGGTTTAGCTCCTCAGGAAAATGACGTACTCGTATTTCAGTGGATTTCTATTGAAACTGAGACGGTGGAGTTCTAAACTCTAATGTCGATTGATGAAAGCATCATCATCAAGGAATAACTGTGAAATCAAGTTCAGATAAAATTTAGTGATGCATCTTATTTTCCCTGTGTCCATGAAGGTTGTGGATATATTGGAAACCCAGATTGACGTTAAGAAAGCGCACTTGCATCAACTGGAGAGGTCACAAGACACAATGAAACTTGGACATGCACTGCTTGAGAAGAGCACAAGAATGACACAAATGGTTCTACTAAGCTCAGGCTCCAAGTTAATAGATGGATCATTGGCCGAGAAAAGTGGTGTCCTTATGAAAGTTGATAAATCAAAGGTACTCTTAGCGAACTGTCATCAGTGACTCAGTGTCAGTGTGTTTCTTATGCATTGCTAATTTTCTTTCGAGACCTAGTAGCTTAGTTGTTTAATTACAATTTTTTTTGAACAGGAACTGGAGAAGGAAGTAGCAAAGTTGGACGCGGAAATAGGACGTGGATTGCAGCAGCTGCGCAAGGGGGACGGCGGTCGGCCGGGCTAACTGAGGTGCCATGGCTGGTGAATGGAAGCTCTATAGCCTACCAATAGAGCATCAAGTCCAGTGAAACCTTCAATTCCTCCCGTTGTGAAAATGTTAAATAAAGTACTGATTTTAAATCGTTTCTTGTCTTTGTTCGATGTATGTCCGCAAGTACTACTGCTTATGCGAGCTGCCCAGTCCAGTCCTACTGGTGTAGGAGCACATTTTCAGTAGCAGTTGTGGGTAACTTTTTTTTACTGTACTGTATAAATTCCTAGACTAAGTATTTCCATTCGTCGAGTTAGCCTCATGCACACACCGCGAGTACATGATTTTTGTCTCCAGGACACTTCAGCTAATAAAATGATTTGTATGCCCTCCCTCTCTCTTTCTTTGTCCCTTGTGTCCACCCGTCATCCAAGGCGCCTGGGCGTAGAACTCCAGCTACCCAAGGCCAACATGTTGAAGGCTTGATGAGGCAGCCATCACCGTGTACATGATGTACTGCGGCAGCTGCAACACGATGCCCTTGGGTGCCGTCCCGGCCGGGCGGCCCTGCCCTGACGTTGCGAGCCTGCGCTGTGCACCTCGGTGGCGGCTTGGCGCAAGTGGCGAGCGCCACTCCAGCGATCATCGTGCCGTGGTAGCGCAGGAGAGGAGGAAACGAGTGCCGGAGCTTGGCCATCTGTGACGGAGTAGCGACGTGTAGGGCCGGACCGTCGGAGCAGAGGTTGGCGCCTTGGAGCCGTGTGAGGAGGCGGAGCCCCGTCGTGGAGACAGAAAGATAATATGGTCTTTCGAGTGACTATAATGTGTCGTGGACATAGAGATATTTTCACGGTATGTCTGAGACTACCCAGTGGAGCGTGTTGCGCATAAACCCAGCATATCAAGTGCTCCACACACAAAATTTGACCGCCGCCGTTATAACTTCAACTTTTTTTTTTGTTCCCAGTCCGAGGCTTCCAGCCCAGACCACGTTAATTAAGGAATGAGGAAGGCAGCACCGGAGAAGCAGTAATCGAGCACTTCGCTCGTCAGGTTGAACTTGAGGTCGCTCACGGGGCAGATATAGCCCTGCGTATATATGAACACACGCGGACACAACATGTAAAAGTTTGTATTAATCAGTTGACACGGTCAGATAGCCATATTCAATCGTGATTTTAGACAGGTTTCTAGAAGAACTAGAACAATATACAAATTAAGGAAGTAAATTGGTTTCTTGACGACGTAAACAAAAAGGGGAAAGCTGTTCACTGGCGCCTGGTCGTAGAACTCCAGCTACCCAACACGTTGAGGCGCCCATCACCATGTACTGCAGCAACAGCAACTCCACCACCCTTGGGTGCCGCCCCGGCCCTGACGTTCGCGAGCCTGCGCGGGGTGGTTCTATATTTCACTGAAGGCAACAAATCTGCCGTTGTTGCCTTCAGTGACGGCCCACTAGCATCACTCCTGCGCCACCTTCCTCCTCCAGCTCCAGCGGCTCCCGCAGCCGCATCCGCCGCCAACACCCTCCGTCGTCCTAACCTAGCTCGTCACCCCCGTGCCACCTTCCTCCTCCGGCTCCGACGGCTCCCGCCACCACCCTCCGCCACCCTAACCTGGCTCCACTAGGAGCTCACCTCCACCATCATAACCCTCGCCCCGGCCCATCCTTGGCCCACCGGCAATCAAGCCGTTGGACCCGACCGGTGGCGTCCCCGCCGCCGCGCCACACCGCCCCACAACCCACCTCCACCGCAGGTCTCCCCTCCCATCCCCACCCATTTTTCTAGTACCAGCGGCCATTAGACCTCCCCCGGCAACCCCGAAGCTCGAAGCCCCTAACCCTAGCAGCGCTGGAGGTGACCGAAGGGAGAGGAGGAAGCAGCGGGGAAGGGGAGAGTGGATGGGCTCGGGACAGAGGAAGAGGAAGCAGGAGGAACCTGTCAATAACGGGTGGGTCCCGCTGGTATGTGATAGATTGCTATATGTCTCATATGTGACATATAGCCATGGCGCCTGCACTGCACACCTCGGTGGCTTGGCACAAGTGGCGAGCGCCACTGCAATGATCATCGTGCCGTGGCATGGGAGGCAACGATGAGTTGGAGGAACAAAGTAGGTGCAGGCCCATCACTAGGCAGAAATAATAGCTAAGAGTCGCTATCATCGGCGTAGCCAGGATGCCATGTACGCCGGCGCACCAAGGCAACTAGGGGAGCTGCACACGACATAGGCTGGAGGTGCTTGTGGGGTAGGAGGCGAGAGAGGGAGTGGAGCTTGTGGACGGGGAGAGAGTGGAAGTCGAGGGGACAGAGAGATATTTTCATGGTGTGTGTCAATGGATAAGTGAAGCGTCATGTACATAAACCTAACATTATCAAGTGTCCCACGCACAAAATTTGACTATCGTAATTGTAAAAATTTTGTTCCACATCCCAAGCTTCTAGACCACATTAGTTAAGGTGGGATGAAGGCAAAGGGTAGGCATGTTCCATCCCGCCGGAGAAGTAGTAATCGAGCACTTCGCTCATTAGGTTTAACTTGAGGCCGCTCACGAGGCAGATGCAGCCTTGCGTATACATGAACATGTGCGAACACAACAAGCAAAAGTTTGTATTAATTAGCTAACACGGTCAGATAGCCCTGTTCAATGGCGGTTTTATGTGCTTTCCTAGCAGAACCAAGGCCAATGCAAATTAATGAAGAAAATTAGGTAGGGACGGTCTACAAAGAGCTCACCATGAGGTTCTAGCCTAGATTTGTGCTGTGTGGCCACCCAAGCGAATCTACGTCCTCGCGACACTCGCTCAGCTCTTTCACGCGCACATTTACTTAGGCTCGTGTGACTTGCTAGCTGAGGCTTAGAGTTGTTGCACGCAAGGATGAACGAGTGAAGTGTGCTGTGCATAAATCCAATATTAAAGTGTCTCACGCACAAAATTTAACCATCATTATTATAACTTTAAAATCATTGTTCCCCGTCCCAGGCTCCCAGACCACATTAGTTAAGGTGGGATTGAGTCAAGGGGTAGGCACGTTCCATCCTGTTGGAGAAGCAGCAATCGAGCACTTAGCTTCTTAGGTTGAACTTGAAGCCGCTCATGAGGCAGGTGTAGCCCAGCGTATGTATGAACATGTGTGAACACAACAATGAAAAGTTTGTATTAATTAGCTGCCTCTCCAATGGCGGCTTTATGCACTTTCCTACCAGAACCAAGACCAATGCAAATTAAGGAAGTAAATTAGATTGGGTCGGTCCACAAAGAGATCACCATGAGGACCCAGCCTAGATTTGTGCCGTGTGGCCACCCAAGCGAATCTACGTCCCCGTGACGCTCCCTCGGCTCTCTCACATGCACGTTTACTCAGGCTCAAGTAACTTGCTATCCGAGGCTTAGAGTTGTTGCACACAAGGATGGACGATTGAAGTGTGCTATGCATAAATCCAACGTTAAAGTGTCTCACGCACAAAATGTAACCATCGTTATTAAACTTAAAAAAAATTGTTCCCTTCCCAAGCTCCCAAACCACATCAGTTAAGGTGGGATAAAGGCAAAAGGTAGGCATGTTCCATCCTGTTGCAGAAGCAGTAATCGAGCACTTCGCTTCTTAGGTTGAACTTGAGGCCGCTTATGAGGCAGATATAGCCCTGCATATATATGAACATGTGCGAACACAACAATAAAAAGTTTGTATTGATTAGCTAACATGGTAAGATAGCCCTATTTAATGACAGTTTTATGCACTTTCCTAGCAGACCAAGACCAATGCAAATTAAGGAAGAAAATTAGATGGGGGCGGTCCACAAAGAGCTCACAACGAGGACCAGCTTAGATTTGTACTGTGTGGCCACCCAAGCGAATCTACGTCCCAGTGACGCTCACTCGGCTCTCTCACGCGCGTGTTCACTCAAGCTCGTGTGACTTGCTAGCTTTGGCTTAGAGTTGTTGCATGCAAGGATGGACAAGTGAAGTGTGTTGTGCATAAATCCAATGTTAGAGTGTCTCGCGCACAAAATTTGACCATTGTTATTATAACTTCAAAAAAATTGTTCCCCGTCCCAGGCTCCAAGACCTCAGGCAAAGGGTAGGCATGTTCCATCCCGCTGGAGAAGCAGTAATCGAGCACTTCACTTCTTAGGTTGAACTTGAGGCCACTCATGAGGCAGATGTAGCCTTGCGTATATATGAACTCGTGCGAACACAACAAGCAAAAGTTTCTATTAATTAGCTGACACGATCACATAGCCTTTCCAATGGCGGGTTTATGCGCTTTCCTAGTAGCACCAAGACCAATTCAAATTAAGGAAGAAAATTAGGTGGGGATGGTCTACAAAGAGCTCACCATGACATGACAACCCGGCTTATATATGTGCCATATGGCCACCCACGCGAATCTATGTCCCCGCGACATTCACTCAGCTCTCTCACGCTTAGGCTCGTGTGACTTGCTAGTTGAGTCTTAGAGTTGTTGCACACAAGGATGGATGAGTGAAGTGTGCTATGCATAAATCCAACATTAAAGTATCTCACGCACAAAATTTGACCATCGTTATTATAACTTAAAAAATATTCCCTAATGGCGTCATTGACTTGCCTACCGGCAATCAAAGCCAAGGAGCAAAACCCAACATAGTAATATTTTTCCTTCTTGTAATTAGTTTTCTGTACTGCACATGAATAATTCATAAATTTACTCTCATACAATGTAGCTTATCAACCCTATTAGATGGCTCAAAGATGTTGTCAAAGCTCTAGGCGGTACTACTCCTTTAGTGCAATCCGAGGTATTGGTACAAGTAATTTGCTATGAGTTAAGATCTCTTTTGAACTACCTGATTCGAGGAGGACAGGCCAACTCGATACGACCAGGACAGGCCATCTCAATGTTATGAATTGCTGATGGAGTAAGGAAGCACCAATTAGGTAGACTTTTGAAAAGTCCACGCCTGCCTACAACAGCTTAAGGATAATGGGTACTATGTGCCAGACTTCTCATATTTTTGAATAAAGGCGTTCAAGGAGGGAGAAAGCAACGTGATTATGACTACTGAGAGGCTTTGTCAACTAAATCAACATGACATGGTATGGAACATGTCTAATCATTCTTTTTATCTTTAGTTATGTTACATCTTTTAACTTTCATCATGCTATTCTCATCTTTTAGGATCTCTTTGGTCAAACCATTGCAGCAATGAGCTTTCATGCTATTCTGGCTCAAGTCTTGGATGTGTTGAATTATAGTTACACTGATGGAAACCCGGTACGCATCAGAAATTTCAAGCTCTAGGCTCATCTCACTTTCTATAGGCCATATGAGTTTACCTCTCCATTGTTTGAGATTTATGGTAGTGGATGTGACCATCCATGTGAAGCGATAGAGAGTGCACTAATTCATGCTCTAGTTTATATTGATGAAGTTCTTTAAGATTGGAGACTTAAACTATGCCGCATATCTAAGGAAGCGAAGTGAAGTATAAAATATGTAGCGTACATGGATGTACTCATACCCTTTTCATATGGATTTGAACTTATTGTCTTTAAGACCTTAAGTATTGATGTACGAACTTGTGAGGCTTGAATTTGAATGGTTTGATATATTAACGTAATATTATTAGTATATGCAAACGGATACGAATGCAAATTAAAACAAAAGGAAAACAAGTAAATGAATAAAATTTTAGTACCGGTTTGTAAAACCAACCGGTACTAAGTTTAGTGCCGATTGAGCTGCCCGGTACCGGTCGGGCACCCGGCACTAAATGGGGTTTCCCAACTGGTACAAAAGGTCAATCATCCAACAGTGTGAGGACCTGGCCTAGATTTGTGCCATGTGGCTAGTGAATCTATATCTCCGTGATACTCACTCTGCTCTCTCACACGTGCGTTTACTCAAGCTCGTGTGACTTGCTAGGTGAGGCTTAGAGTTGTTGCACACAAGGATGGAAGAGTGAAATGTGTTGTGCATAAATCCAATGTTTAAGTGTCTCACGCACAAAATTTGACCATCGTTATTATAACTTCAAAAAAATTGTTCCCATCCTAGGCTCCCAGACCACATTAGTTAAGGTGGGATGAAGGCAAAGGGTAGGCATGTTCCATCCCCCTGGAGAAGCAGTAATCGAGCGCTTCGTTGAACTTGAGGCCGCTCACGAGGCAGATGTAGCCCTGCGTATATATGAACACGTGCGAGAACAACAAGCAAAAAGTTTGTATTAATTAGCTGACACGGTCACATAACTTAGATTTGTGCCGTGTGGCCACCCAAGCGAACCTATGTCCCGTGACGCTCAATCGGCTCTCTCACGCGCACGTTTGCTCAGGCTCGTGTGACTTGCTAGCTGAGGCTTAGAGTTGTTGCACACAAGGATTCAGTAGTGCTAGTTGCAGCGTCCGCTAGGGCTGCCGCGGCAGCAGCTAGCTAGCAGCACCTATATATAGCAGATGCAGCCAGCCAACATCAAGCCCAGCAGTTGCAGCTGGGTAGAAGTGTGCAGCACTTGCAGCTATATCGGCTTCATGTGCAGGTGCAGCACACAAGGCGCTGCAAATAAGCAGAAGCTAGCTAGCCGGCGTACCATGGACGCTGGCACACCAAGGCATTGGAGCTGCACTCGAGATAGGCTGGAGGCGCTCGTGGGGGCAGGAGGTGAGAGGGAGACGTGATGGAGCTTGTGAACGGGGGAGAAAGTGGAAGGGGAGTGACTATAGTGTGTTGTGCGGGAGTGGATCCACTATGGGGTCTGGACTGCTGGAGCTCTCCTATCTCCATGCATCCCATGAAGCCCCTAAAGACCCCTTAAAAATTTCATCCATGGGTGAATAGGAGGAGGAGGAAGAAGAGAAAGAGAGGAGGGAGTTAGAAGAGGAGGATGAGCCCCCTCCCTGAAGTCCCGGATCCGCCCCTGGTGTTCTGGACAAAGACTTAATTTCACCGTGTGCCGAGACTGAGTGGACAAATGGAGTGTGTTGCACACAAATCCAATATTATCGAGTGTCCAACACACAAATATCCCTAAAAGGTGCCGTTAGAACTTTAAAAGTTTATGATTCCCATCTTCCAGCCAAGATCACATTAGTTAAGGTGGGAGGAATGCGAAGGGTGGAAACATTCTTGTTTCCAACAGGAAGCCACAGCCCACAAACAGATCAGATAAGAAATAGCTATAGTCACTATATATCACCGTTCCCGTGCGTATCTCAGCAATCGAAATCGACAGAAGAAAAGGCCTTTACAATGCCCTCTTCCTCCTCTGGCAACCCGGTCGGCATTGGCGACAAAGCGGCTGCGCACGACAACATGAGCATGCCGCGTTGGTGGACCTGTTGAGGGGAATGGTAATAAATTCCGCGGATCTTTTAATTTTTACCCATTTCATATCTCTAGTACTCACAAAGATATATTTTCACCATGTACCTGAGACTAACCGGACCGGACAAATGGAGCATGCTGCACACAAATCCAACATTATCAAGCGCCCACACACAAATATGCTGAAAAGGCCCGTTACAACGTCAAAATTTTATGATTCAAAAACTCTAATGTCAATTTATGAAAGCATCAACGTGAAGGAGAAATAATTGTGAAATCAAGTTCAAACAAAATTTAGTGGCAGTTAAAGTTTACTACTACGTAGTATAAGGCTCTGGTTAACTATTTACTACAGGTTACCTGATGAGTATTTTCCTGTGTGTTTTTGCGATTTCCTCTGTGTGTTTTACCTAACGCACAAGGAAATGAGTATTTTCCCTGTGGGTTTAACCATTTCCCTGTGTGTTTTTTAATACCGACAAGGAAAAGCGAATTTCCCTGTGGGTTTGGTTATTTCCCTGTGTGGTGTTTGCACACCGACAGGGAAATTGATTTCCCTGTGTGTGCTCAAAAAACCCACAGGAAAATTGAATACACACAGGGAAATTCCGTTTTCCAGTAGTGGTGGATATATTGGAAACCCAGATTGACGTTAAAAAGACGCACTTGCATCAACTGGAGAGGTTACGAGACACAATGGAACTTGGACATGCACTGGTTTGAGAAGAGCACAAAGAATGACACAAATGGCTCTACTAAGCTCAAGCTCCAAGTTGATCGATGGATCATTGGCTAAGAAAAGTGGTGTCATTATGGATGTTGAAAAGTCAAAGGTACTCTTAGCTACTAACCATCCATCAGTATGCATTAGCTATTTTGTTTCAAGCAGGTCAGAGCGGCAACGCTGATCTCTGATTGGCAGGAGGAAGTGCCTTTCAGGATTTTTGACGACGCCAATGGCAAAACCAAGGCATATACTTATATCCAACTTGCAAGGTCTTAATTTCACAATTTGTCAAGCAGCAATATAACGAGTCATCATCGGGGTGTTGCAGAAAGTCGTGGACGACGACGACGACGACGACGACGCGGAGCTGAGAGAGGCGCCCGCGGGACGAGTACGGCGATGGCGGTGAAGACCGCGCGGTGATCGAGATGAACGAGCACAACACCAGCGGAGGTTACCTGGCGCGCGAGCTCTGGAACTTTGGTGAAGGACGGAAGGCGACGGTGAGCAGGAGCGCTGTCAGTGAGGTTGTCAGGCTCAGGCAGCTCAAGCACAAGAAACGCCGGCTGAACTAATTTCTCAAGTGTGGACGGCAGCAGCTACTGCCGGGGCTAACTGAGGTGCCATGGCATGGCATGTTCATGAAAGCCGTTATATAGCATAGCTACCATGCATAGACGATCAAGTTCTATTGAAACCTTCCACCGTTGTGGAAAAATGTTAAATAAAATTTAATGGCTACGATAATTTGAACTACCGGATGGATGGCCAAATGTTTCTAATTTTTTTACAATTTCTAGGATTTATTTTTTTCCTAGTACGTCTCATCATTCTCATTAATCATTAATTAGTGTGTGACTCGTTAAACACCATTTCCTTGTCCTAAACTCTCAATGTCATATTTTGACCGTTAAACACCGTTAAACTCTCAACTGGATTAGCCTAAGATGTGGTTTGACTAATTACAGTCTTCAATGTCATATTTTGACCGTTAATATCTTATATATTATAATGTATATAACCACAAAATACTTTGAAATCGTATGGAATTGGTTTTTTCAATACAAATCTAATGATATCAAATTTCAGTATACTATGTAAATCAGTTAAAATTAAAATATTTGAATCTTGGTCTAGCATGTCATAGTTTGAGATAGTATTGGATCAATCTTGATGGGATTTTCATTCTCATTATATGAAGCGTCATGTTAGTGTCTTTTATGACGTATACGTGGCAAAGAATCAACGAAGAGAGAGATGATGGATTTCATCTAATTGAAACCTATGTACATTGTTTTTCAAAATTCATTTCTTGTATGTAGTCTTGGAAATAATAAACAATAGAATTATGCATTCTATGGAGCTATTTCAACATCGAAATAAATGCTATCTTACTTAGGCCAGTTTCAATGGAAGGTTTTTTCATGAGCATTAAATTGTATACCGTATTATCAATTTTGCTGACTTGACAAGACCATTACGAGGGGAGAGAATAAAGAATTTCATCATATGGGAGAGGAGTTTCATCTCCATGACACTCATCAAGCACAGCTATTAAGTTCTCAGTCTCGGTAACTGTCCAATTAAATTGTGCATTAAGACTGACTTTATGTGATATTTTTGGAAAATAAATATGAAATGTGCATTGGCCTTTGTAAAAGATGTAATTCAACCGTCGGCGTTGCAACTTCAAAAAAAAATTATGGTTTCATGCGTCTAGCCCGGACCGCATTAATAAAAAGGTGGGAGGAAGGCAAAGGGACACAGCCTATATGAAATGTGCATTGGCCTTTGTAAAAGATGTAATTCAACCGTCAGCGTTGCAACTTCAAAAAAAAAATTATGGTTTCATGCGTCTAGCCCGGACCGCATTAATAAAAAGGTGGGAGGAAGGCAAAGGGACACAGCCTGTTTCAAACCGGAATACACAGCCCGCAGGACAGAGAAGAAGTTCTGCACTCAGTAGCTGTTCCCGTGTATCTCCGCAACCGGAATCGAAGAAAAGGCCTCTCCACGATGTTCTCTTCCTCCTCCGGCAACCCGGCCGGCGGAGGCGACGAGGCGGCTGGGCGCGGCGGCATAGGCGTGCTTGGTGGCATCGGTGGAGCTCCTGATATGGGGATGGTAAGAGATTGCACGTACTTCTTTTAATTTTTTACCCATTTCAGATAGCAGTCAATCGACGATTCTACGTCCGCCATTGTTATGCTCGTGGTCGCAATTGATGGGAGCCTGATATACAGTCTCCATCTGTGATGCATTACAAATACTGCCAAGTTGCTGCCTCGTTAAGATTTCATCGCAACGTTGGTGTTCTTGGATTGTCTGGCTGTGGACTTTGCTGGCGCTTTAGATAGATCAGATCCCGGTGTTTTGGGCCGGGGATTATAGCTCAGCTATCTCTGACTCCAGACCAGATACCAGTGTTGTTGGTGATGTTGGATCTAAAAGTAGAGAAATACAAGATTGAAGCTTGAGAGCACTGCAATGTACTGAAGTTTGCAAACGTATCTGCTCGTGTTACAAGTCCTTTTATGTATAGGCTCTTATGTACCACACTTTGCTTTCAATCGAAATGAATCATTTACATGCTGCAAAATTCTAGTACTTGAATGGATCGAGCAAGGCTAACACTTGGACATCGGCATCTTTACAGCCAATTTTACCTTGTTTTGTGATTGTCTAACTGTATCAATGTAATAATCACCTTGTTTGAGTCAATTACACATGACATCACACGCATGCTCTTAGCTAGCTTTACTTAAGTAACGCATGCATCAGGCTTGTGGCAGGGTATCTAAAACCTGCGGATTGGATAGTATTCCTGCAGTTGCACGTGTCAGACAATTGGGAGAGAATTCAGGTGTAGCAAGATAATAGCAGCAGTGGTGTGCACTGAGTTTGATGACTTCAAATCACTTATTATGGGCAATGAAGTTATGTGGGAGTTTAGAACTGTAGAACCCATCATTTTGATCCTCACTTTCTTTTACATGACATGACCTTTTTTTTTCTGCATTTAGAAGATCTGGATGTCTCGTCCCAGGGAGAGGACTCTTCTAGGATCTCCATGGAGATTGAATTCTTAAGGTCTCAGTTAGCTATGAAAAAGAAAGAGCTTCAGTACTCTCAGGAGAACAAGAAGCTGAGGGCAGAGCTGGCTCTGAGGGCAAAAGACATGGAGCATCTAATCAAGGAAAATGAGGAGCTAAAAGCCCAGAACGAGGTCCTCCAAAACAAAGTATGATTTCAAATTTCAAGTTACATCTCCTGGTATCACAAATGCTAGATCTGTACATGAACACAGAAATAAATTATTACTCTCAGGAGAACAAGAAGCTGAGGGCAGATCTGGCTCTGAAGGCAAAAGACATGGAGAATCTAATCGAGGAAAATGAGGAGCTAAAAGCCCAGAACGAGGTCCTCCTAAACAAAATATGGTATTTCAAATTTCAAGTTACACCTCCTCGTATCACAAATGCTAGATCTGTACATGAACAAAGAAATAAATTATGATCTTTTGCAGGGACCTGTAAATTATGGTATTTCAAATTTCAAGTTACACTTCAGGTCCTGTAATGAACATGTCTTTCATGACTACCGCAACTGCCCTAAGAGGCGACAAGCTGCTAGTTCCCCTGAAGAAGAGGACGGAGAGGACTCACTCTACTAGGCTGCAGCCTGTTCACCGCATCCCTTTTGCACCCAAGCATCGGTCTGTTGATACCCAGGAGTTTGCAGTGTCTTTTGTTCCTTGTAGTGAAGGTGGAGCTTACTCTAGTGTCAGGTAGCGTATAAGAGCAACTCCAAGAGTTCCCCAAAAAATTCTTCCCCAAAATGAGATATTGGGGGCTATGCTAAAAATTTTTTCCCCAAAAAACATATCAGCCCACAGCAGATCGCTAAAAACTACTCCCCAATAATTTAAAAGAGGCCACGTCATCGGATTAGGCCCATTAGTATCCGTTGATTTTTTTTTCCCTGGTACCGTGTCCAGAGCCCATCAAAAATTCTTCTCCGGTACTCTATCACACCACCTGCCCGTGCGCAAGAGGTCTCACGCCGCCACCCCCGCGCACGGTGGACTTTGGCAGCCCCTGCACGGCATTCCTTGCCGGCATCCGTCCAGCATCCTCCGTACACCGCGCGGATCAAAGTAATGATTACTTCGCAGCATCATTTTCATTTTGTTTTTTTGTTGCGATCAGCTTTGGCACGAGGATTCTGTCGTAATGAGTTTTTATGTGGCTGTCAATACCTAGGAAAAATAGTTCTAAAAAGGAATTGCTATGAATCGAAGCCTTTCGATGCACCTAGTGTTGGATTCGTCGTCAGATGATGACGATGATGATTTCTTAATCTCTGTTACTCATGTGACCGTGAATGTGAATGAGTCCGATGATGAAACAAAACATCGTGGTTCTATCATAGGTCATCGAGTACTTCAGCGAGACAGACACGCAGGGCATCAAAGGTTGTATCAAGATTATTTTTCAGATGATCCTACGTACGGACATAGTTATTTCAGACGACGGTACGTAAACAATAGATTTATTTCAACCATTTTTTTTCAAAAAAAATTATATTATACATGAGGCGTACACTGTTTGTACGCATATGGAATGCCGTAGAGGAACACGATGAATATTTCGTGCAGAAAAGAAACGCTGCCGGTGTACTTGGCCTTTCTAGTCTGCAAAAGATTACTGCAGCATTTCGGATGTTAACTTATGGAGTAGCAGCTGATGCTACAAATGATTATGTCAGTATTGGTGAGAGTACTGCTATTGAGAGTCTGAGAAGGTTTGTCAGTGCTGTTATTGAGGTTTTTGGAGATGAGTACTTGAGATCACCTAATGAAGATGATACTGCTAGATTACTTGCCATTGGAGAGAGTAGAGGTTTTCCTGGTATGCTTGGGTCGATTGATTGTATGCATTGGAGGTGGAAAAATTGTCCTTCGGCATGGCAAGGTATGTATACCGGGCATGTGCATGAGCCTACAATTATACTTGAAGCTGTTGCAGATAAAGATCTTTGGATGTGGCATGCTTTTTTTGGGATGCCTGGTTCCCACAACGACATCAACGTTTTGCACCGGTCTTCTTTATTCGCACGGGTAGCTGAAGGTCAAGCTCCAAAGGTGAATTATACCATTAATAACAACGAATATACAATGGGTTATTATCTTGCTGATGGCATATATCCCTCGTGGGCCACAATTGTGAAGAGCATACCTGATCCACAAGGTAACAAGAAGAAATATTTTGCAACTGCCCAAGAAGCTTGTAGGAAGGACGTGGAACGAGCGTTTGGGGTTCTACAGTCTCGTTTCGCTATCGTTAGGGGGCCAGCTCGATTTTGGGATGAAGCCACCCTCAGACAAATCATGAGGGCTTGTGTCATTATGCACAACATGATAGTTGAGGATGAGCGTGATGAGGAAGATGATTTAAATTATGATGGAGTGGGAGAAAAGGTGAAGACTTCTCACGATGAAACACCTGAACTCGAGGAGTTTATTAAAAATTACAAGAATATAAGGGACAAAGATATTCACAATCAGCTTCAAGATGACCTCATCGAGCACTTGTGGCAACATCATCCAGACCTCTACAAATGATTACCTATAGTTCAACTCTAGTAATTGTTATTTTCAATAATTTTTGCTACTTTATAAATTTATTTGTAATTGGCGCATTAGTATTCATCATTTAGAAATTAAGGTAGACTAAGGTAGATGTTCATCAGCATGGTATATGCTCCATTTCTAAATTGTTGTAGTGTTCAATATCAAACACGATCTTTTTCTAATTTTTTCTAAAAGATGAACCACCTAAACAAGGCCACCCACACCATCACGCCGGCACACCCCAGGCCATCGTCATGCCGGCAGACCCCAAGCACCATCAGCAGATTCAGCTCAACCCTGACCATTCTCTCTCCTATTTCCAGGAAGCAACGGAAATTTATAAATGACTTTATAGTTCAATATCAAACAGACTAAATCATCGATAGGTTCGAAGTGAATAAAACAAGTATGAAATTGGTAAAGAGTTCCTAAATCAACAGAACACAAACATGATAGTAATTAAGTACTAGACATAGATAGTCGACTCATGATCTCAGCGCGCAAGGACATGTAGTATTTCTTTTGCTCATCTGGCATGGCGGTAAGGTCCATGGTCATAATCCTCTCTTCATCCCTCCTTTTTTGCAATTGGACCTCCTGGCTCCTCAACTCAAGAAGTACTTTTTCATTTGCAACTCGATCCTGTTCAAGAGCAACTCGTTCTTGTTCAAGTGCAAATGCTTTGTTGAACCTCTCCTCTTTTTTTAGCTCTTTCTCCCCATCAGTTTCTTTCTTCTGTGCCCACATATTTTCTAAGGTTGCTGTCACACTTTTTTTCTTCTCTTGCAGCAGTGCTGCTTTTGCCTTCTTCTTACCAATTGGTCTTGTCAATGCATTATCCTCTAGACATTGAACTTCACCTTGTCCTATGTCATTAGGTAAACTTGCACTCGGGTCAACAGTTGAGCTTGTCTTCTGCTTCTTGTTAGATGTTTTAGCAGCAACCAATTCATCAATTTTAGAAAGCCATTTTGGTTGTGTTCTCAACTTATTCCAGCAATGCATGAACTGGAATGATTTCTGATGTTCGTCTTCAGACTTGTACAAAGCACATGCCTCTGCAACCTACACGCACCAACATACAAGGGATATTCATATACGATATATAAAAATAAAATAGTTGAAACAAATCATGGTATTGCGTAGTAAGTACCTTGTCTTTCATTGTACTACCACTCGAACGTCTTAACTCAATCCGTGCTAGACACCCACAAAACTTGTTCACACATTTTTGTATGGTCTCCCACCGGTGCATGAGAGAATTTATGGTACGCTTTGAGGTGCACGTCTTGTGTTCATGGAAGTACTCATAGATACGAGACCAATACTTGCCACCTTTTTGATCTTTGCCTACGATCGGATCCAAGCTTACATTCAGCCACGCTGAAACCAAAACCTCATCTTCGTGGTCACTGAAATTCTTTGATCTCTTATGGTTTGGCCTCGCAGAGGGGGCTACTGGACCCACTTCAATTGCCTGTGACTGTTGGTCAGCAAATGTGTTGCTATAATAATCAGAATCCCCTAGATTGGTTTCATCCATCATCATGTTCGAAAAATATCCATTTCCTGCCCAGTAGGTAGAAAATAAACATCAAAAAATTTAGCATGGGTCTAAAAAATTACCAGTGACATTTAACATCCATCAGTGGCAGCCATCACAATCCTAACCCAACAACCTAGTAAGACTGAGTTAATTCAGTAAGACAATTTCAGTCAAATGGTAATATGCTGCATCAGACAACATCATTGCTTTAATAGGTAAAATTCATAGGACAATTTCAGACAATGTCATATGCTTGCATGTCAAACTCTTACTCATCAACTCTGAGATATAAACTTTAATAAGCCGACATGCATTGCTTAGTCCGGATTACCCTAGAGAATTGAAATGAGTAGCTTATGATTCATACCATTCCCAAATGAGTTGTCGTTGACCACTTGTTCGAAGGCAGCTGAGGGGTCACTGGATACGGAATTGAAATCGTCGCCGGCAAGGGCTGCCATCGGAGGACCACCGGCCAGATCGAGGTCGTGGTCACCGCCGGTCCATTGAGGCATGTGGTCACCGCCGGGCCATTGAGGGTGCTGGCCGCCGACGACCACCACGCGCCGTTGAAGCATCCCTCCGCCGCGTCTTACTTGGCCTTGCCGGACAGGAGCGGTTGGCCGTGGTGCCTGCATCTGCACAGGCAACAAAAGGAATTAAAATCAGCACTTTGATTTTTTGAGGTAAGCTTCATATCTAGCTCATCAAAACTGTACAAAGTATGCTGTAACTAGTGCAAAAGTAATTGCTCTTCAAAAAAAAATGCACAAGTAATTCCACATGATCTGATTGCAGCAATGCTCTCCTAAAGCATTAGTACACGGATGAATAAGAAACTTCTGGAAAACTAAGTTGAGTGCAGTATGCTTAGGACTCTAAATTAAGTTGAAGGCATACATATATTTGTACAAATGGTATGCATCAAACTGGTAACATACCAAACTGGTAAGTTGAGTGCAGTATGCTTAGGACTCTAAATTAATCTGAACCTGTCATGGAAAGGAGATGATTTTGCAATTATTGTATGCTTGAACTTTATAAGCAATAATCATAACTTTTAGGTTCATTTGCGAATAAGCTTCTGTTGGCTGCAGCTCTGCTGTGCAAGATTGGGGCCCTGAGGTCATTTTCACTGGAGAAAATACACTACTGGAGGGAGAGAGCATCTGGCATGAGCTCACTGGCATACTTCTTGTCCAAACATACAATAGATCACTTCGATACAATTATCAAGCCGATCGTCTACCTCTCCACGTTTTACTTCTTTAACAACATGAGGTCATCAATCTGGGAAAACTACGTGGTTCTTCTGGCCCTCGTCTACTGCATGACAGGAATCGGCTACACCTTCACCATCTTTTTTTAGCCTGGTTCTGCACAGCTGGTGAGCTGGCTATCTGTTCAATTGGTTGCATATTTATTATAAGAATTTTTATGCATCCATGCCCCCCAAACATCTAGTGGAGATATTGGTGGGATATACATATGTACATACTACTGAATGTTTGTTTAGAAGAAAGGCTTCCCCGGCCCCTACTACTAATGTACGTTTTGTTTCTGATGACAGTGGTCAGAGCTGCTTCCAGTTGTTCTACACTAATAGCAACCCAGCAGAAGAACAACTTCCTTGCTACAGAGTGTCAGAAAAGTAGATAGCATTCATATAACTAGTTCAGTTTCCAGGCACACTACTGACGAACAAATCGAAAACGATCTAGGGATGGCGATTCGCTCGACCGAAATCGTGAGACATTATCCGCATTGCAGCAAATGGTGAACCTTGAGACGGACGTACCTGTTGCTCGTGGAAGCCGCCAACGCACGGTGGGCGCTCGCCAGGAGAGGAGGGCCCCGTCGAGAGAGGAGGTCCGCGTCCCGGCCCGTCACCGCCTAGCGCTCGCCGGTCGCCGGGAGAGGAGAGCCGCCGCCGGGAGAGGAGGGCGCCGCCGGGAGAGGAGGGCCGCGTCCCGGCCCGCCGCCGCCTAGCGCTCGCCCGTCGCCGGGAGAAGAGAGCCGCCGCCGGGAGAGGAGGGCGCCGCCAGGAGAGGAGGGCCGCGTCCCGGCCCGCCGCCGCCTAGCGCTCGCCCGTCGCCGGGAGAAGAGAGCCGCCGCCGGGAGAGGAGGGCCGCGTCCCGGCCTGCCGCCGCCTAGCGCTCGCCCGTCGCCGGGAGAGGAGGGCGCCGCCAGGAGAGGAGGGTCGCCGCCGCCTGTCGCCGGGAGAGAACCGCCGCCGGGAGATGAGGGCACCGCCGGGGGAGGACGGCGCCGCCAGGAGATAAGCGCGCGAAAAAAAAAGAGCGGGCGCGGGAAGGAGCTCGCGGAGGATTGGGGGAAGACCGCGGCTGCGAAAATATACGGGGTGAGGTGGTGTTTTTTTAGCATCGCTAATTTTTTGGGGGAGTTTTGGGTGGACTGTTGGAGTCCGTTTTTTCTCTTTTTTTTCCCTAAAACAGGTATTGGGGGTAAGATTAGCAGTCTCTTGGAGTTGCTCTAACTAGTGAATTTGCAGCAGAACATGAAGATGTATGCATCTGATCAGTCGCCGTTTTATGTTAGTGTTTGTGATGTTTATGGTTACGCCCTGGACTTTCTGGTTTAATCATCAGTGAACACTTCAGTCAACAGAAAGTTATGTTCTTTTGCATGATGTGTAAGAAACACTTTTATGTGATCACAACTGCAGTTATCTACTCCCTCCTTCCTAAATTATAGTTCGTTTTAGCCTTTCTAGATTTATAGATATAGGATATATATAAGTGCATGATAAAATCTATGAATAAAAAAAAAGCTAAAACGATCTATAATTTGGGACGAATGGAGTAACATAAAATCTATGAATAAAAAAAAAGCTAAAACGACCTATAATTTGGGACGAATGGAGTAATTGATAAGCAACTTCTGCTTATGCTGCATGACTTGTGATTGGGTGAAATTACTTCACCTATTTCTTCGGAAGAAATTCAGAACCTGAAATCAGTAAATAACCCTTCAGGCATCGCTCACTGCTGTTTCCGTATAAGTAAAATACCATGATCCCAAAAATAGCCACCGAGATATAACACGAAAATATCGCCATCACACAGCACGTACATTCCATGAACACATGACACGGTAAGTACAACGTACACCCATAAAAAACAGAGGCAATGCCATCCTGAATTTCAGAGCAGAGCCACACCCACCCAAGTACCCAACCACACGGCATTGAAACCTCGACGAGCAACAAAATTCCCATGTCGGCTGACGAGGCTGATGCCGCCGGAGCAGACGACGCAGGCGAGCTCCTCGTCTGGCCGTGGACCGGCATTCTCTCCACGACCGCCGCTGATGAGGACGCCGACGCCGCGGCCACCCTCGCCTTCCACGCCCATCGGCGCTTCGCCGGCGTCGCAACCACCGCGCTCCGGGAGGAGCCAACCACCCACCAGCATCGCCAGCAACACTTCTTGCTGCTCCACTTCGGCAAGAGCTGGGCGGGCCTCCGGGACGCCATGTCGCTGGCCGCCTACTTCACCGGCGCCGGGAGGAGGAGGTGGCAGCGGCGCGGCGAGGGCGACGCCGGCTGCGTCTTCGGCTGGGCGGCCGTGCGAGAGGACCTCATCGGCGACGGCGCGGTCGGGAGGTTCCTGAGGGAGTCCGGCACCGCGGCGAGGAGCGTGGAGGACATCGAGAAGGACGAGGCCAGCGCCGCCGTCATGCTCGGCGCCGTCGCCAGCGAGTACCAGAGGAGGGAGAGGTTCTTGGCCGCCAAGAACGAGGAGATGGCCAGGGTGGTCCAGAGGATGGAGGAGGAGAGCAACAGGCTCCACAGCGAGCTCAAAGGTTAATCCATGCAAGAAAATGCTTTTTTTTTTAAAAAAAAGGATGGTCCAAATGTCAAATACCATTTTCAAAATTGTATGACCAAAATATCCCTGATTGCTTTCAGAACACGTGTTTAGGATAATTGCATTGGTAATGATCCTAGACTTCTGTCCGAATCTGATGATAACGCAAATGTTCCTGTAATTGTTGGCAGAGCTAAAAGCCGTAGCAGACAATACCCTGCTAGAGATGTTCCGTGGCGCCGATGAGGAGAACAATAAGCTCAGGGCCGAGCTGGATGCGATCAAGGGAGAGGTCAAGTTGAGGGTGGACAGAATCCAGGAGCTCAAGGAATGCAGAACCGAACTGCACTGCAGCAAAGTGGAGAAGGTATACAGAGTTCTATATATCTGCATCGCAGAGTTCAGTATGGATCTGCAGTTCACATAAACATGCATGTGTCTGAACCGACTCCTTGCTGTAGTGATGGATGCTGTCAAGACTCAAGAGTTGTTCACTACAGAAACATCTGTTTACCTTGAAAACTAGAGTCAATGTATCAGCAGTCCATGAACAGTAGCACCAAATCTTCAGCAGCAGAAGCCTGAAAGAACACATTTTACAATTCCATATGATAGTATAGTACCACCTCTCTCCTTCCATTAAAGATTTTATGGATCACTGTCACTGCATTGTCATGCTACACCCGGTTTCCCTGCTGTAGTTAAATTTACAAGCAGCTGGAAACAAAAATAACATCGGTTAAACATCACCTTCATTTACCCCCATGTGTTAGGCTATAGCATTAGTATTTTTTTTCTTTGTTCCAGTATTACACGACGAGTGGTCGCCAAGGCCAATATTGGCAGAACTTGCTTATTACACCAAAAGCAGTCACCCAAGACCAATATTGGCAGAATTGGCTCATTATACCACAAGTGGTCACGCAATCTGTTCCATTTTCTGTGTTTTTTGTCTACCTCTGTCTAACCTTCTCAATACAACATTTTATCTTATGCTGTTTCTGATATGATGGTTCTCTCAGCTAGTTATCGAGGTCAATTCATTGGACATGGCAGATAGGAAGCCCGAGGCGAGTGACCATGCTCAAATGCTTCATGATAAATATAAGGTTTCTTTCCATTTGGATTGAACAGTTAGCAAGACCATTTGCATCAGCTGTTTCACAAATGACCAACCAATTCATACAAATGCATTTACATGCATGTATGCTTTTTAGGAAGAGATGGAAGCCATCAACGCAAAAGTAATTCAACTTGAGAAGCAGCTGGAGCAAAAGGAAGCACAAGAGTCTGCAATATGTCTGCTGAACACGAAACTACAGGCAGAGGAAAACTTGAAGGAAGCATATGGACATCTGCATAGATTAGTGACAATTTCAAAAGAGTGTCTAGAGCAAGAACGTGAAAGGTTTCAAAATGTATACATTGACCTAGCACAACGAGATCAGCTGAACAGAGATGAGCTTCAAGAGACCCGCCAAGAAGTGATCAAGGTAAACGTGTTGTTTTTTTACATTTTCAATTCCACCTGTATGAGCAATGCTATGTATAAAAAGTTCCCTTCGTGGAATGATCATAATGCTCAGTGTTTGGAGAGCATGATGATCAGCGATTTCACAGTTATAGGGATCAAAAGGATGGGACAACTTGATGAAAAGCCCTTTCACCATGCGTGCAAGAGGAAGTACAGTGACAATGATCCAGACGGCAAAGCAGCAAGGTTGGTCTCAAGTTGGCAAGAGGAACTCAAGAACAAATCCTGGAATCCCTTTACCACTTTTTTGGTTGATGGAGAAGAAAAGGTACCTGTTCAATTTATGTACATTGATATCTGGCGTTGCATCTGGAATCTCAATTTTGTTTGAAGAGTCATTAATTAAAGGCCTTGCATCTGGATGATTTCAGGACGTTGTGAATGAAGATGATCCAAAATTGAGACAGTTATGGACCGAGTACGGTGACAATGTCTGCAACGCAGTGAAGGTTACCCTGACAGAGCTCAACGACTACAGTCCTCGGGGACGGCATGCAGTGAATGAGCTCTGGAATTTCAGGGAAGGGAGGAAGGCAACAATGGCAGAGGTGGTGAAGTATATTTTCGAGCAGCTGAAGACAAGCAGTTAATGGTGGAATACGGGTTGAAGCTATGGCACGTCTCACATCTAGAGGTCTCGACGTAAACGTCCTGCAGGGTCTGTCTGTTTTGCTCTTTGCATATAGGACAGGCACCAGTCTGCTATGTATTTGTAAGTCATACCACTGTAGGCTGCAACATCATGCTACTTCTCTCCTAACCTGTAACATTAACGGAACTTTGTATCCCTGTTTCCGTTTTTGTACTATTAGACATCAGTCATGTGCAATTTGGGTCGTTAACACTAGTTCTAGTCCAGTGTTAGTAGTTGCCTCATAAAGGAGATTTCCTTATGAAATAATCATTCCAAAAGATGGACCCATGTCAGAACTTATTTCACTACGGACCTAGTGGTTATCCATTAATCTCTTAATGCCATAAACATGTAGTGACAAGAACCCATAAATAGTTGTGCTATATAAATGATGCAGGAAACCGTAGACATGGGTAGTCTATATCAAGTGATGGGTGTAGACTCTGTCATGCAGTTGAATACTTAGTATATTTGATGGATCAAGAGAATAAAATATAAGTGCAAGAATAAATCCCTGACCTAATGGAACAACCATTGGCAAGAGCAGGGGAACCAGGGATATAAATGGATCCAGATTTAGCATTCAAGTCTCAGTTGATATTTATTGTTTTGCTTTGCTTGTATCATTCCATCAACTTCTGTAACATTTACATCCTTTGACCATCCAAAATAGCACAAAACAAACATAAAATTCTGCTAATAAGACACTAAGATATCCATGTCAAAAGTGGAAGGAAACAATGAAGAGGAATGCTAACCTAGGAAGAAATAGCACAGCATAGACTTGACTCTTGGCTTGGATCTTGTATAAGCATCTTCAGTATATGTGATGCAACACTTTTACTTTAACCAGGACAACTCCTAGTTCCTACTATGGTTGCCTCTATCTCCCTCTCAAAAGCTAATACTTGGGAAAACAATCTAGATATGTACATGTTCCATCTACTGTTCCTTTTTTTTTGGGGGGGGGGGGGGGGGGGGGGGGGGGGGGGTATAGTCACCAAGCCTTCATTCTCTCAACACGAGTTTATGTTTGCACCTCTTTATCTTTGTAACAGAAACTACTGCCTCTAATTGTCCGTCTTTTATATATCCAACTGACGTTCATAATACACAACATGCACAAGAAGAATAAAACCATAGAAGCCATATAAGCATTACCAGAGAATCTCAATGTCAACATCAGCTTCCATTTATCTTTTCCATAGGTATGCTGGCATTAATTCCTCGTTAGAAAGTACATACATTCACCATTAACTGCAAAGGTGAACACAAAGATTTCTAATTGCTTCTTGGCTGTTTGGATTGTTCAGAACATATGATGCAGTCTTTCCAGTGCTTTGGCATGTCAGATTTAATTGATTTCCAAGCTGTGAAGACTGCAGAAGAAGCTTATATTAGTAAACTTACAGTGAGGCTATAAATAAAAAATGAAACATGAATTTAAGCACTTAATGGATGCAATGATAACATGCCAATCATATGAAAGTAAATAGTTTCCCCAAGAAAGTTCTCATTACACTTACAGGAAAGGCAGAGTAAAACTGCTAACATCAATACAGTATATTAGTTGAAAACCAATCAAGGCAATATTGTCACTATCATAATACGCTGTTACAGCTTGTGGTTGAGTTCTGATGATTTTCATGATTTTTATCTAAGAGATTTATAAAAAGTTAAAAATGCTCAAGAGTTGGCATTCGTGCATATCCCGTGCTAATATATATTAAGGTTTTCTCTTAAACACAATTTGTCCCAACTCAAAGTTAAAATAGTGGAACCCTAAGGCATAACAGTAATGTGAAGAGAAGCAGAGGAAGACCAAAATTGACATGGGAAGAGGCAATAAAAGGATATTTGAAGGGATGGAATGTACCCAAAGATTTAGCCCTGGATAGGAGTGCTTGGAAAACAGCTATTCATGCGCCCGAACCCTAATTTGTGGCTCTTGTTGAGTTTCAACTCTAGCCTACCCCAACTTGCTTGGGACTGAAAGGCTATGTTGTTGTTGTTGTTGTCAAAGTTAAAATAGTATCAAATCCAGTGATTGCCACATCAGACACGCATGTGCAGAAAGAGGCTTACCATGCAAGAGTTGTTTGGTGTTTTGCAGCTCCACTTTGAAGTAGGCACACAGCTCAAATAATGGCACCAAGAACAGTGTTGACTAGCATCGAACCCTTGAAAAAGCAACACCAAGCCAACAGTGAACCTGACAACAAAAAAGTTTAGCAAAAGACAGTTGAAACGTAGAGGCTGATTAGATCATTATCATTCTTTTGATCAGTATGATATTTACCCAGAAATTAATATCACTGTAGCAATAACAAAAAGTATGATTTGATATATCTTGAACTTCCGTTTAGTTACGCCCATCGGATATCCAAGAGGAGAATTCTTTTGGTTAATATATCCAAACTGCGGTCGCATTAGCAACACAAAACCAAGACAGAACCCTGATGTAAATCCTCCAAGGTGAGCGAAGTTGTCAACATGTGGAAGGATCCCAACAGCTAAGTTGATGACAATGATCATAACAAGAGTCAAGAGTGCTGCGATCTGATTTTTTATAAACAATAACAGAATTAGAAACATGGAATATGGAATAATTTGTGAAAAGATTGCATACATTTTAGAATCAACCTTGTTCTCATATATAGTCCAATTTGTTATGAGCTCTGACAGCATGGAGCCCAATAGTCCAAATAGTGCACCTGAAGCGCCAACAGATATATTTGACACCATAAATAAAGATGACAGCAAGCTGCCACCAACACCAGAGATCACATACAGTGCACCAATCCTCACTGCAACAGACAATCATTAAATAATGGTCAAGTTATATGATCATCAGGCTTGAAGGAACCATCAACCATCAGACTCCAGATAATGGAAGACGCAGTGTACAGGCACCAAAATGAACTCCAGATAATAAAAAAATGTAGTGTACAGGAATTAAGAATCTGTTTTCCTCAAAAAAGAAGATGACACTTACTGAAACCAAATTCTTTCTCGAGCCTGATTCCGATCAATACGAGACTCAACATATTAGCGAGTATGTGGATAACTCCAGCATGCAACCAAATGCACGTAATGAGGCGCCAGCCTTCATGATCTTTGGTAACTTTACTGGTTTCCAGTGCCCCCATTTTCAACAACCTGGGGAATGACACATATGTTAGTTGAACCTACAAGCTATCAAGATTATATCAATAAGCAGGAGAAAAATCAAAGTACTGCTACCTGAGGGTATAACAAGAAAAAAAATCTCAATAGGGGGAAGTGACCCTAAATACATTATCAAACAATAAGGTTTAACAAAGTTATAGAACAGCACACAATGGTAACTTTGTATGACTGCAATTGCTTCCTCACTGGGTCTAAGATTTGCATATAAACAATTGTTTTATTTTAGGAAGAAAACTATTCAATCCATGATACTGTACATGATATGGATTGACAGGATCTCTCCCATATGCCAGTACAAAGAAATAAAATTTCTTTCTTTGATAAGAACAAGATGGTAAACAAGTAGCTGACTACTAAGATCATCCACTTAGACCACCTTTAGTAATTTAACCCTACGAAAAATAGTATGTAATCTCCAATCTTGTTCAGAACATTACATCAGCCAAGTGTTGCAAGTGTATCAGAAATATCGCATGCAAGTGTATCAGAAATTCCGTTCACCACTGAATAGTTAAACCAGCAAAATTCCCGATCAACTGGCAATTGTTTGGACCAGCAAGTGTATCAGAAATATCGCATTCCAAAACCTCCAACCTCAATTGATTAAAAAAATATTAGTGTTTAGGATATTCATAAAATTCAATACGAACAAACTGTGATGATTATTTAAAAAAAGAAAAGAAAAGGATTTTCGCCGGAAGAGAAAAGGAATAGTGACAGAAATTCCTGTCTCAAAAGACTTCGATACAAGCAATTTCATAAGATATGCGCATTTAAAAACGGAAGGCCATAACGGAAGCACATTTCATACGATCTGCACAATCTCTCACACTGCACGCATCTAAAGCAATAACCTAACCCGAGCAAACTGCAGAAAGATCCAAATTTGGGCAGATTGAATAGTGCATTACGTGGCGGAGGAGGGGCCGACGAGGGGGTTCTCCTTGAACGACTGGAACGCGAACCTGCCGAGCTCCGGCACGAGCCAGCAGCCCTGCGCGGTGGCGCTCTCGCCGACGGATCCCCCTATCGCGGCGCCGGTGGCCTGGGCGTGCGCGGGGCAGTCGTTGACGTACATGGTGAGGACGAAGAGGACGACATTGGCGACGATGAAGAGCGGCACGAGGAACGGGAACCACCGCCGGAACGGGCGGAACGCGGGCGGCGGCGGCGGCGGCGGGCGGCTCCGGTGCTGGTGGTGCGGGCCGTGGCGGCCGTGGTGGCCCGGGCCGTGGCTCCGGTGGCGCTCGCTCTTGGGCCGCTCCTGACCTCCTCCTCCGGTGCCGCCGCCGCCGCCGCTGGTCACGTCAATGGGGACCACCGCCGTCTCGCCCCGCCGCGGCATGGCGCGGCCGGCGGCGGGGACCGCGTGGGCGGCTGGAACCTGGGTGGCGGCGCGCGGAATGCGACCGCGGGGGGCGGGATTCTGCGGCTCGGGAGGGTCGTTGGCGCGTGTTGCCTCGTGGTGGAGATGGCGCGGAGGAGGGGGGAGGGGAGGAGGACGGGGGACGCGGTGGCGACCTGCCGACCTGGGATGGAAAGGACGGAGAAGAAGAATGACCTCTATTTTTAGTATTTTCTCAGCCGGCGGAAATGGTAAGGACTGATCGAGCCTAATCATGTTTAGCGATTTTATTAATAATTCGAAAATATTCAGCTTCGAAATATTTTTTTCAATTGATTTCTTCTCCTTGGAAAATTCATAAACCTAGATCTTAACGTTCTGCGACGACCATTTCACTCTTGCGTGCTTGTCCACTAAGGGCAACCAAAAATAATGAGAGCATAAATTTCGGGTGATATGATTTGAATTTTTTTTAAAAGGATATGATTTGAATTTTGAATTGAAAGATGTACGTATGGCCCATCTCAAATCTCGCCATTACTTTCTTCGTGTACTGACTGCTACGAGATCACTATACCTGCTTTCAACTGCATTAACCGCTACGAAACACACGAATAAAGATGGCCAAACTACCATGTCGCTGTCAGCTAACGACTTGGTCCGTGAACTGCCTTTCCTTGACGTACGTGACAGAGAATATCCCGATCAGGTAGATTTGCTCGTCCTCATCACACTGCGTTTGGTACAGCCTGAAAAAGACTGCCAGGCCATGGTCCATCCATGGATAATAGTAACGCACACCGTTTTATTGAATTGATCTTCATCTCGACAATTGGCAGAATGTGGGTTTCGGTTTAAAATATTTTTTTTGCTATAATGACCACCACATATAAGGCTAAGTGCTGTCAAACACCAGTCATGCAATCGAAACCCCCTGAGACCTTCCATACACAGCAAGATGAAAAATCAAGAAAGCATTATATCACTTAACAAAATCAAGTTACAGTCTGGTACGCGGTAACCATTAAGCACAATTAACCAGTTGTCGCACTATGTTTGATTCATAAGACATAACGTTTCTTCAGGTACAAACAAACGAAACCTCAACCCAACTCAACATACAGCCTGATCGGATCCAGTTAACTTATAAGCATGACAAAACATTTATACAGTATAAAGGAACTTCTCTGCTTGAAAAATGCTATATTCATGCACGCTCATAGTATATGCCTCCACAACTAAGTTTCTGAACCCATCTGTTGCACCCTACCAGACAAGAAAAATACTTGGAGTCCAAGCAATTATTGAATGCCGAGCAATTGGCCCCTGCCTGGTGGTAGGGTGTGCTTCATACTAGCTCAGCAATCCCCCAGCAGGCACAACCATCTTGTGCAGGGGTGCTGCTGGCTGTGTATGCCAGAGTGGATGGTCTACAGGTACTTGACCATCCCACGGCCTTCCACACTGAGCTTCGACGCCTGAAGGTTTTTCTTCTTGGGCGCTTTCAGCTGCTGCAATTTCTTGTTCATCTGCAAATCCAACAAGAACAATTAATTGTTGCTCAGTCAGTCCCACTTTATCAGTTAACAAGCATGGCAGAACCTAAACCAGCTGATAACAGGCAGACAAAACTAAAAAGTTTTGATGATGCGAGGAAGACCTTCAGCCGGCGCTGGTCTTGGACAGCCTGCTTAGCACGAGCCCGTATCTGCTCAGGATCAATTTTGGATTGTGGACGAATGACAAAGTCCAAAGGCGAGGCTTCTGGCCTAGAAGCATGCTGCCTTGAACTACTTTGCCCAGACTTGCGTCTAAATACAAAGCATAAAATAGATTAACCCAAAAATTAGAAAATGGTGACAACCTGCATCCATGCATCAAAGGTAAAAAAATATGATGAATTATCAGACTTACTGTGAGAAGTCAGCATCAAGATCATCATCTCTAGATTCCATTCCAGAGCTACTTGACGAAGGCCTTCATGACAGAAAGGATAACCAGTAAGAATACAACATACGTCTGTAATATACAGGATAAGAAGACTGCAGTATTCAGATGGCCAATAACTGCATGCTCTTACTTCTTCATTTGTGGCCGCCTGTAAGGCGCTCTTTCATCATCATATCTCCTCATATCCTCAAATCTTGTGCTCTTGTTGAATATTGGTCGACTCTGAATTTTTTTGTTTACAAGTACCAATTAGAGAACTCTTGACAGTAAACAAGCGCACAGATGATGTGTGTACTGTGAACACGGACTTACCCATTTGTCAACCAGCTCCTTAGCTAATTTCCTATTTGCAGTAGTCTCCTCATCGGATTTGGACAAAAACATGATGACCTAAACATGCATCATGGATAGGTTTAGCACATAACACATAATCTCAAAAAACAATACATCAGAGCGACCACAGCACCACGCAAGCCAAAAAGAAGTGTACCTTTCCCAGACCACTTTTCTTAAGCTGCTCTCTTCTGTCATGTTGTTCCAGGTCAATTGGAAACTACAAGAGGCATAAAACTTTCATTAGCAATTAAATTTTTAGAAGCCATCAAAACATAAACCAGACAACTAGGTTCTTATGCAAGAACAAGGTTCTACAATGCAAAAATGTAGAGAAGGAAATAGGTGCCTACATCAGCTAATAATTTCAGCACAGCAGATCGAATATTCATGTTTGGCATGCTTCCATCAGGCAACGGCTCGAGCCAATTTTTTAGAAGTGTGAGAACTCCATGATCAAGAAATTCCTGCTGAAGATTCTTCCTGTTCAACAGATAT
This sequence comes from Setaria viridis, assembly GCF_005286985.2. Classification (NCBI taxonomy): domain Eukaryota; kingdom Viridiplantae; phylum Streptophyta; class Magnoliopsida; order Poales; family Poaceae; genus Setaria; species Setaria viridis. The sequence goes on along the minus strand of NC_048267.2, from coordinate 7,977,970 downwards.
GAACAAAAAAAATATTAGTGTTAGCTTTATAAAAATAGCAATAGGTACTGACAATACAAGGCTCCAGATATCTTACTTGGAGAGAACATCTATGAGCAGAGGAAGCTTCACAAGCTTGTTAATGGCTGGTTTTGATTGCCTGTTCAAGTTTGCATCTTCTTCAGCTGCTACCTCAAACTCAGCAATGAATTGTTCCACTATAAGACCAATATCTGCACGTGGGCGATCATTCTTCTTCTTCTTCTTATTACCCTTAAAGAGTCGCTCAATTTCGTCATCCTCCTCACCCTCCTCAGCCTATAGTAAAGAATCAATCCATATTATCAGTGATAATAGGGGGGAAAAAAGATAAACCATCTGGTACTATTCTGTAGCAAGAGTACATATATTGATTTGGACAACTCATAAGATGGCATAGTGTCATGGCCAAGAAATCAGCAGATGTAATCGACCCAACAAGGGTGCAACACAACCATGGTTTTAGCTTTTATCATAAGACTAAACCCCTAAAGCTTCTACGAAATTCAGTAAGATTATGAAGTGGATCTCTAATATCATGCTTTGGTTAATAGGGAACTGCAGCCAATTCCTTTAATATAGTCACTACAGTGATTCGCATGCAACACGACAGAGGTATGATACAATGAACTAATGGACATTTGATTAAACATCTATGAGTACTATGACAATTTGTCTTCAAAGAGTGCAAAAAATATGCTCTGGGGCACCTGAGCAATTAAGAGCATATACCTGTGCATAGCGTCCAGGAGAATGCCGCTCATTATCACTACCATACCGATCAGCTGGATCAACCCCAGTGTCATCAATGAAATTATCATCATCTACAGTTCTAACGCCTTCTTGGTCATCCTGCTCCACCAGATTTAAATGGCATGTGGTGAATGTTAGTATGTCCAAGACAATGGAAGTAGTAGCTAAAAGGAATTAAAAGCTGGTAAAGTGGTATTGCAGCTAACAAGTTACGATGATCTGATTTGATAATTGATATGCACCTAACCTTTTTACACAACCCAATCTGAGTAAGCAATTTTCTATAAAGAAAAAGAAATGCAAGAACTGAGATAAAAACTAATAATGATGACCCACTAGATGCATTATCACCTTAAACCGTATCTCAAGGTATTACAAAGAAGCCCTCAATTGCCATGTCATCTAAAAATAAATCCATAAACAGAATTCAACAGAGCAGCATTCTAGTTATACTATCTTCCTTGGAAATAAGATATCACAAACAGATTATACAGCTCTATAAGTTCTCTCATAAGCAAAATACTAACTTGCAAAATTAATAAGAGGCATATAAATAGACCATCATATAACCAAGCACCACATTTTGACATCTAAATAGCCTACAAAGTTTACTTTAAAAATACTACATGAAAATAGTGGAGATGCTATCTAAAATACACCTGATCACAAAGGACTGGCTATAAACATTACAATAGAAGAACAATCTGAATTCCCTAGGAAACAAATAGCTTCTGGATGAACCAACATCACTGCTATACAAACTAAATCAATGATCGCATCACCATCAAGAAAAACTCAGCCAATGACCACCACTTAACAATTCCAAAGTCAATTGACTGATTAAAATTTCTAGTATATTGCTAGGAAGCATTATGATATCCTTCAAGAGACACGAGTGATCTCTCCGATGTCAACAGAATTTCAATTTTCCAATAGCCTTTCACACAAATCTCAGGGTAGCTCTAACGAGCTACTAGAGATACACACAGAAAGGGCATCCAAGAAGTAAAAAAGTCAACTAGAAGTGAAAATAGCTTAATGAAATTGAGACATAGAACTCAATCAAAATTACCTCCGAGTCACCACCGGCAATGGTATCCCAGAGCTCCTGGATCTCCCTCTCTCCATCATCCTGGACCTCCCCGCCGCCACCCCTCCCCGCTCCTCCTGACCCCCGCTTCTCCCTCGCCATCCCACTGTCCCTCCCCCTCCCGTCGTCCTCCCTCCTTCTCTTCTTCTCCTTCTTCTCCTTGCCAGCACCGCCCCTGGCGAGGTCCCTCAGCGCCGACGAGCCCTTCCTCTTCTTGGCCTCCGCCGCGGGGTCCGCGTCCGCGTCCTCCAAACCAAAGTCCTCCAGCCCGTCGTCGCCAGGCATGCCATCGCCACCGCCGCCGCCCTTTTTGAGGAGACGCTTCCGGGGCTTGGAGGAGGATCCCACCCCGCCGTCGTCGCCGTGGACGGGGGTCGGAGAGCGCTCGCGGTTCCAGTCGTCGCCGTCGCCCAGGTCGTCCTCTAGGCCCACGTAGGGCTCCGGCTCGGGGGAAGGATCCCGCGCATCGGGGTCCATGAGCGCCTCGCCGTCCTCGTCGAAGAGGCTGCGGGGGCGGATCGAGGAAGGGAATCAGGGTGAGACGACGAAACCCTAGGGAGAGAGGGGAGAGGGAGCGGAGCTGAAGGGATACTTACTCGTCCATGGCGACGGCGGCGAGCTGGGATTCGAAACCCTAGGTGAGGTGAGGTGAGACGAGCTGGAGGGAGGCGAGGAAGAAGAGTCGTCGGGGAGAGAGAGGAGAGATCGAGTCGGAGACGGGGAGGAAAGGGATTAGGAAGGAGACGGGGAGGCGGCCGGACAAGGAAGATGGGCTGGACTATTGGGTGTTTCTGACCCGTCGGCCCTCACGGACGGATGGCCCGACCCGCTTGTGACAGGCTTAACACCCCCCCCCCCCCCCCCCCCCCCCCCCCCCCTCGCGGGTGTGTGTTGTTGGATGTGAATCTAAACTAAAATGTTCGGCCTATTTTGGTCGTGGATGGGTGAGAGATGGAATTATTTTGCGCTCAAATCCCCCCACCTGCCAGCCTTTATTTCTAAAAAATCCCTGCCTCCTAGCATGTGCCCACAGGGATTCTGCCACACCATTCCCATCGCGACCGAGCGAGCCACGAGTGCGTCGCCAGGTTCCTTTTCGCGTGCCCCATCGTGAGCAAGTCGCCGAAACGAGGACTACCGCTCACCGGCCTTGCCGTCCTCACCAAGATCCTCCTGGAGGACGTCAAGAAGATCTTCAAGACCACCACCAGCACCACCTTCATTATCCCGACCACTGGTACCTTAATCTTCTTCATCTGCCTGTGTTCATGGAGAGATGCCGATGCAACTCGATCGTGTGAGCACTGAGCACACTCGTCGTGGCTCGCGTTGCAGGGACGGGAGCGTAGGAGAGCGCACTGATGAATACGCTGTCCCTGGGTGACCGCATCATATTGTTCCTGATCGGCCAGTTCAGCCTGCTGTGGATTGACCATCAGCAGCGCCTGAGCTTCGATGTTGACGTGGTGGAGAGCGACTGGGGTCGGGGCGTCGACCTCGCCGTCCTCGACTCCAAGCTCCGCCAGGACACGGCCCACACCATCAAGGCCATTGCTCGACCTGGTGTGCTCGCCAAGTTCGTTTTTGTGTGCGCTCGGCCATCTGCGAGGTCCTGTTTGGCTCCGGCGTGTGTGTGAGTTGTTTTTCGTGACCTTTCTTTTTCGTGACCTTTCTTTTTCGTGTGTGAGTTCGTTTTCGTGGAACAGTTATAGTAACGAAAACAGTTGTAGTAATGCCATAATTTTGGAACATACACACATCCGAAATTCAGCAAGATCCTGAAAGACCAATGCTCATCAGTCATTACTATCCTGTATTTCCACTTACACACCAACTAATGCACAAATCTGACAAAAAACTGGGGAATCCTTGCATCAGTCGATGCTAAGAATCTGACAAAAAACTAGAGAACAAAACATCAGAGATAAGATAGTTTGTGGCAAAGGCTTGTTCAGTTGAACTTATCCATCACAGATGGCTTATGCAACACCAGACACAAGCAGTGTGTGAAGTACAGGTACAGGTAGAAGTGCATGACCAAAGAATACTAATTATACACATCTATTTTGTGATCATCTTTATGCCTTTTGAAATCCAAAATTAACACAAGACAACAAATTGCTCTTGTTACATGCTGACAAACTGTCATCAGTTCATCACTTCTTTAGCAAAGCTCGAGAGTACATCCTCTTGCAGTATGGACTGGTCCTAAGTAGTTTGCGTATGGGTGCTGAAGCAACTGCTACAATTGTGGCATGGCATGGCATGGAGTTCGAGTATGATCTTCGCCTTGTCAGCCTCCTTTAACACTTTCAGGCATTTCTCAACCACATTGCTACTGAACTTCTGCATGCACAAGTGGATGTACCTGCATTCAAACTGCTGTGCAAGACTTGAATTTGCATTTGGGATCTTCAAGTACATAAAAAGGTACATAAAAATGTAGCAAACTGATTCTACATACTGCTTTTGGTAGGGGCGACGGGCCTGGCGGCGCTCGCGAGGGGGCCTGGCGAACGGTGGACGGCCAGAAAGCGGGCGGGGGCAACGGGGACCAGGCTGGCGAGGGCAGGGGCGACGGGGGCCTGGCAGCGGAATCGCCTGGCGGCCCTCGCGAGGGGGCCTGGCGGTGGAATCGCCTGATGGAATCGGAAGGGGCAGGCTGTTTTAGAAGAAAAAAAAGGCTGGCAGCGGGGACTTAAGCGTAAAATAGTCTCACCTCTCACCATATCCATTGGATTGTCATCCTGTGATCCTTATTCCTAGTTTCCAAATTTGCACAGATTAGTTAGTTTGCACCTGGTCCTGATACGTTGCCTTAGTATTATTATTATTTTTTACGCGAACGGTCGGCTCCGCTGGGCTCACAGCCGCCGCTCGAAGTTACCATTCCCACCGCGTGCCACTCGTCGGTCGTCGCGCGCAATCCTCAACCGCTAACGAGATAGGGGTGTTTGGAAAGGGGTGTTAAACTTTAGCACCTCACTTTTAGCACACTTTTAGCACTTGAACTTCCAAACAGGGGTGCTAAAAGATGAGTGCTAAAGTTTAGCACCCTTGTTTTTTTAGCACACCCAAGGGGTGCTAAAAGTTGCTAATGGGTGCTAAAAGTGGTCCCCAAGACTACTTTTTCCCTAGTTGCCCCCTCTCTCTCCTCTCCACTTTTTCCCAAGCTAGTCATAAATGAGGATAATGTAGTCATTTCTCACCCAGCACTGTATCCAAACAACCCCAAGTGCTAAACTTTAGTACTCCATTTGAGGGTGCTAAAAGTTTAGCACTATGCTAAAATTTAGCATTGTGTATCCAAACGGGGCCATAGATATATTTCTGAGGGAGAAGATGTCAAAGGTGAAGTAAAATCACTTCATTGTCCTTTCTGCATGCTTGGAAAATGAATAGTGCTTTCTTCTCTTTATCGTCTGTCATACGAGTACTAGTGTTTTTTTTTTGTCTTACTACACTTTAGTTATGAACCACACAAACCCTAAAGCGGTTACTGAACCACACACACCCTAAAGCAAAGCTTGCCTATGCAAGTAAAGAATATTTGCTCCAGGAAGTAGCACTGGGGTAGTGGGGGTGGGTAGGTAAGCTATACGATTGGGATGACAACAAAATCTGAGGAACGGACAGCACATGCATGCACAGGTGGCGTGGGATTAGTAGGTAGCTGTAGCTTATACAGGGTGTGTTTGCAAGGTTTCGGTTCCTGCAAAAATTGATTCTGGTGGTCTTTGGTTGGCTCGAGTGTAACGTAATCTAATTACTGTACATATATTTTTGTTGTGGTGGTTTGTAATCAATTGACACTGTAATCTAATCCTTTATCTAAATAATATCTATACTATACAAGCTTGTTACCCTTCTTCCCCCACCGTAATCAGATACAGCACCCACACCGTAATCTAATTGCGTTACCAGAATGCAACCAAACAAAGAGTGCAATCACACATTCCGCCACCAAATAACACTATCTAAGTTGAAGCGGTTTTAAGCATTTGGCAGAGCAGACTCTTTTTTTCCATGAACGGATGAAAAGAGGTCAAATATGCAATGGTGTCCTTCCCAATTTGAGTTGGTTGTATACAGGACTTCCATATTTTCCCTCAATTTATAATTTGATTTCACATGATGAATCAGCCTAAATACCTTTTGGTGGAATCTCCAAAAAGGAATTGAGATTATTCTAATTAATGAAAATGGTCGCAGTCAATTAAGTATGCACGCATCCGGTGTTTTTTTAAAATATAATACAGTAGGGGATGGGCATTTATAACAAAATAGTTTATGGGGGAGGAAATCAAACCCCAAGTGACATGCAGGGTGGTTTTTACATTTATATCTTAGTTTAGGTATGCCACACTAACTTTAGACATGTTTCTGAATCAGGCCTTGCCGTGCAAGTTGAGATCTTGCATTGGTTCTTTGTTAAATGATTTTGATTTTTTTCACAATCTGTTTACCATGATGAAATTTGCAACTTGATAGGGATCCTTAGTTCAAACTGTAAATGTTCTCCTTTCTTTTCAACTCAGTAAAATTGCAAAATGTTGTTACAACAGTTGGTAGAAATATAACATGCTGGACCGGCTTCATTTAGCCTGCTCCTGATATATTTCTGTCAGTCTGCTACAGCTAGCCTGCTACCATATTACCTTCTGAATGGTCATTTGATCACATTACATGGACCAAAAAGTGTTGTTGCAGCTGCGGTTGATGACTTTTTCGATGTTGGGGCATCAAATCCTTCAACTTAATTGATGTCTTTGTTCTTTCTTAAGTAGCACGGATCTCTTATGCCTAATTCATCTACCCTGCGTTTGCCAATGATTTTCATAGGTTACGTGAGCACCATGAAGAGAAGTTCTACTCTCAAGTAAAAATAGTATTATACTGAAGCGAGCCAGCTTGGAGCAAAGGCTTCTGAAGCTAAAGACAGTAATGCTGCTAAAAGAAACTACTACCTCCTGTCCATTATGTTTTTCCGGACAGGATTTTTAACCTGCAGCCAGTTCAGATTGCTTGTCGGAAGCGACATATAAAATGAACCGTAGCGAGTCTGATGTGTGCTTCCATGATCTTGAATTGCATTATGTTTATAGATGAAAGTATAACGATCCAGGTGGATGCCAAAATCAGTATGTCACTAGTTGAACACAAGCAGGTGCCAATAGTTGAAGAATACATGACAATATTCTAAGAAAGTAACATACACTGCTGCATAAATGGCCTTCACCGCCGGCCCCAACCCAGCATCACCGCCGGTGCTGGGTTCGGCGGAAAAGGTATCACCGCCGGACCATGAACCGGCGGTGATGCTGATTAAAAAAATAAAAAAAGAACCCCATCCGCATCCCACGCTAGATCCGGTCGCCGGAGCCCCGGTCGCCCCCGCCGCAGTACCGGGAGTGAGGGAGGGAGAGGGAGCCTCGCCGCATCCCGCCGCGCCTTTCCTTGCTGGCCGCGGCCACTCCTCGCCCCGCCGCCGCTCCTCGCCACAGACACGAGGTGAGGGGCGAGCGGAGGTGGGGAGGAGAGGGGTGGCAAAGGGATTTGGCCCGAGAGCAGTGGATCAAGAGAGGGGAGGGAGAGAGAAGGGGAGGCGAGCGGAAGAGGGAGAGGGCAGGCGGAGTGAGGAGAGAGGGAGGGCCGATGGGTGATGGACTTTTTCGTCGCTTTCTGACCTTCTACAGCCTCATTTCCTTTAGAGCCGGCTATCACCGTCGGTTCATCTAAAATCATTTATGTTAATATGTTATTAGATCTAAAATCATTTGTGTTATGTTATTAGGGATAACTGATATACAATTGCACACACCCATCACAATTCACGATACAACAATTCACGATACAAACACATGTAACTTAGACTAGGCAACGGCAATAATCACCTCTACTCCCTCTATCCTTTTTTAAGTGTCGCTCGGGAACCGTGTTTCCCTCACAGTCACGCTTCCCGAGTGACACTTAAAAAAGGACGGAGGGAGTAGGTTGGTGAGGGGAAAAATAAGATGGCAAATATGGTAGGTAAACTGCAGTAAAATGCATCTTATGGATCCAAGGTGTAGTTAAACGTTCGTGACGACGGTGGAACCTCCAAGTGCAAAAATAACTACAACGGGCGCAACGGAGGCGTAGAGGACGGCCCTCGCAAACGCGCGACGGCGGCCGTGTTCTTGGCCGGAGCAGGACAGCCAGAAGGCTGTCGACACCTCGGCCAGCCCGGCGGCAAATATGCCGGCGAGTGTGAGGTAGTAAGCCATCCTGTGGCCCTGGAAGACCACTCCCCGAGGCGGCCTGTACAGCGCCGTGGCTACGTCCATGACGAGCGTGATGAATCCCACGGAGAACAGCGACCGCGCAAGCTGGCTCGAGGTGACGAGCTCGCTCCTCGCATCTTCGGTGAACAGCTCGGTCGTATTTATGTCGATTGCAGCAGCACCATTGTTGCTGTTGTCGAGCTCGAAGGTGGGCATGGTAACGCAGCAGGGATTATGGAGGATGCGAGCGAGGCGATTTTGGAAGAGGGGAATTGCTGGGCGCAAAGCAACAAGTAGTGGCAACTGAACAGAACGAGGAGGCACCCGGATATTTATAAGTACCTGTCCAGCTTACCTCACCGTGGTGACGCCGAAAGCGGTTGTTTAAAATTCCTTTTCCTGTTCAAGTCCGCTGCAACAAAGTCGACTCTTCTCTTTGCTTATTTTTAGCAAGTGTCACGTCAAATGTTTAGATACTAATTCGGAATATTAAACGTAGGCTATTTACAAAACCCATTATATAAGTGGAGACTAAACGGCGAGACGAACCTATTAAGCCTAATTAATCCATCATTAGCAAATGTTTACTGTAGCAACACATTGTCAAATCATGAACTAATTAGGCTTAATAGATTCGTCTCGCCGTTTAGCCTCCGCTTATATAAAGGATTTTGTAAATAGTTTACGTTTAATACTCCTAATTAGTATCTAAACATTCGATGTGACGGGTGCTTAAAAATAAGCAACCGAACCGAACCAGGCCTCAACTTGCCAATCTCATTCAAAGTTGATGATGAATTCTTCCCCTTTCCGAACCGAACCAGGCCTCAACTTGCCAATCTCATTCAAAGTTGATGATGAATTCTTCCCCTTTCCTTTCCGTTTGCTTTTATTCTTATGCTTTCTTACACCCTACTGGTACTGGACGCGGCAGATCATAGGTGCCTCCCTGTTCTCTTTTTCCTGTTCAAGTCCCGTGCAACAAAAGTCGTCGCGAAGACTGAAAGCGGGGTCTGTCTCCATCGCAGGGACCACTAGCTCACTGGATTCTTTTGGGCCCGACGTTATTGCTGGTTTCATTCTGCGCGATGTTGTACCGTGTCGGGCTAGCTGCACGTGTACAGGGAGTATCTTTCGACATTGGCAGACTCTCACAGACAAACCCCGACCTCAGCTGACGAAAGATGGGCTGGGCACAACTATTGCAACCACACGATGACACGCTTGACCACTCCCCGTTTTGCGACCGGGGACATGACATGTGGCATGATAGCGCCATTCCTTCTTGCGCTTGACACATGGAGTTTTTATTTATTTTATTTATTTATTTCCATTTTATAATGAGAGAAAAACTTCACCTTTTTAGTACTTTGCATGGCTCTTCGTTTAATGAAAACAATAAACGACCAAAGTAACAGAGGCCGTATAAGACAGGAAAAGATATGAATGGAGATCACAGGTAGGCTCATTGCATATCATGAATAAAAAACCTAAAAAATACCGTGGGCCTTGGGCCAGCCCAAAGTCATTAAGGATGGTCCATGGCCCACCATGGATACATCCTTGCGGAATCTGTCAACGGCCCAGCCGAGGCCACCAGCCCACCACATGCTACTTAATTTGCTTTGACAGGCAAAGATTATAGATATATCTGTGTGAGCTAGCCCAGGGGTACAGTAGCGGCACCTGGGATATCCCTCTTCCGAAAAAATTATTGGTTTGTCTTCAACTGTTTGAGATTCGTGTGGAGCTATGGATATGTGTCTGCATGGGTGGGTGGCTGCATGCATGGTTAGTTGCTTTTGAACAGTGGTGGATGAGTGAGATTCCTTTTAAATTCGAAACTTTAATCTCATTTTCTCCCAAACCGTAAATATGATTCCGATTGAACCATAATATTTGTTGGAATTAATACTCTATAAAATGAGATCCAATATGTCTATGTTTTGTTGTATTTTTAAAAATTAACATTTTAGATGAATTATCTCAACATTTTTTTTATTAAAAAGAGTTGGTGAACGTTAAAAAAATGTTGGTGGACAGTTGCTTTTGCATAGTGGTGGATGAGTGAGATTCAAAACTTTAATCTCATTTTCTCCCAAACTGTAAATGTGTTCTGGATTCCGATTGAACCATAATATTTGTTGGAATTAATACTCTATAAAATGAGATCCAATATGTCTATATTTTGTTGTATTTTTAAAAATCAACATTTTAGATGAACTATCTCAACATTTTCTTATTAAAAAGAGTTGGTGAACGTAGAAAAATGTTGAGCCAAAAAATGTTGATGGATGTAAAAAAATAGTTGGTGTGTGTAAAAAATTGTTGAGCAATAATGTTGATGAATGTAAAAAAGTTAAAGAAAAATGTTGGTACATATTTTTATAAAGTGTTGATATATTTGTTTTTTAAATCAACATTCAAAAATGCCCTATTTCAACATTTTTGTATAATATTTCAACATAAAAAATGTTGAAACAATTTATATGAAATGTTGAGTTAGATTTCAATATTGTTGAATGATCATAAAATGTTGATTAGTTTATATGAAATGTTGAATGAGATTTCAAACTATTGTTGAATTGAATAAAAATGTTGAATCAATTTACATGAAATGTTGAGTTAGATTTCAATTAGAGCCAATTCCGTTAGTGTCATAGAAATTTTGATGGCTTCCTTGTATACCACAAAATTTTGAGAAATCCCTTCAGTGCTTCGGAATTTTGATTTATGTGCCATTCCATCTATATTTCCATCCATGTGCTTGGGTCCGGAACGAGACGTGGAGGGCAGGCGCAGCGCTGCAGTTGCATCGGCGTGGAAGTAAACGGTGAACCGGGCCTCGTTGCCGGCGAAGAAGCGCTCCCAGAAGCGGCGATCGGAGGGCGGCCGCGATCAGAAAGCGGAGGCTAGCGGAGGGCGGTCGGCGGGCAATTAACTTGCATCACGACGTGTGGGGCCTTTCGTCGGGAGTTAGGGGATCGCGAAAATAACATCGAATGGCGCGCTTATTGTTGCGGAAGACGACCCAGTCAGAGGCCCCGACGGCTTCACCAAAATTCGCCACTTTTGTTTTCCTAGTTGTAGAGATAGAGAAGAGATTTTTCTCATAATTTTAGAAGGGGTGTACGTAAGCCCGTGCTCAACTTTTTCGTTCTGCACCTTGTTGTGTCTCTGTCCTACCTTTTGCTCTGTTTTTCACCGTATATACCTGCTGGCTCACTAGTTTTAGTTTTGGGACACAGGACGTGAGAAAATTACACGGTGACCAAAAAATGATGAGATGAACCAACATTTTTTTTTGTATTGGTTAATAATTTCGAAACCGTATCATCTCCCTCTACGTCCTTGTGGGAGAATGTGATGGTGAGCTCTGAGCTGCGTCAAGATAAAAGCAATATGCGAGACATAAAACGCAAGACGACTTGCATGATTACATTCTTGCACAGCATGACATACACGGGCTTAACATACAGCGACATGATATATGATACAGGAAGAAACACTCTATCGACTTACTCGACCACCAGGACTCGAAACAAGCGCATAAACTGCATTTTAATATCCAACGACCTGGTAGTAGACGATGACGACACCGACTACAAATACACCCGAATGCACAGTAAGCAGGGCGATTGTGTGAAGGCTCTTAATGGCGCCGACATGGACGACGAGCTAGTGTCCGGTGGCCGGAGGCGACACGATGGTCGTGGTGCGACCTTACTAACACTCGACTAATGAAACAATACAATTCAGACATAGAAACAGCAGTTGCATGCATTGTGCATACGTCCTGAACCACGCATGCAGCTGACGACGACACCGACATGATCGTAAGAATTATTCAGCTTCCTGCCTGCCGGCCCCTCGAAGAGAGAGCAGCAGGGGGCCTGCAAACTCACCACAGCAGCAGTGAGGCCACCGAGAGGCCGACAGCGACGGCAAGTGCCGCGACGGAAGAGTAGACGACGAGCCTGCTGCTCGCAGCGGCACGGCGGCCGCTGGGGTCGTCGGACACCCAGACGGCGGACATGACGCCAGCTACCCCGGCGAAGAAGGCTGCCGACAGCGCGAGGAAGTAGGCGTGCTTGTCGAGCCCCGGCGGCGGCCCGCTAACGGCCAGGGCGATGGCCGTGCATGCGGTGAGAAGCCCGAGCACCCAGCGCGCAGCAGGAGTACTCTTTGACGCGGCGGCGCCGACGGCCTCCGGCGCCGCCTGTAGCTGCTGTACAGGAGCACGATCAACGGGCGTCGTCATCTTCAAGACTTGAACAACTTACTGATGTCGCGTTGTTTTGGGATTAAAACAAAGAGTGAAGCTGAGTGATTGGAATGGTGCATGAGATCGAGATGATGACCACGCGCCCACGCCCTTCTTATAAGCGTGCCCGGCCAACCGATTCGCTCGTCGTCGTCCCAAATCAAAAGGCAAGAAAACATGAGTGTATGTACTACAGGAAGCCACGGCGAAACTGCTTTCTGTCGTATAGTGTGTTCCTTCACCGGTTGCGACGATGCTTTCTTTACTTGCACAATTGCACCTGGGACGACGTACGGGGCTCAACGGGGATGACACGGCATGCGTCGTACGGGCCTGCTGCAGGCGTGTGTCCCTCTCCACGGCATCGCCTTTTGACTGCTCAGCCAGTACTGTTACGAGGCGAGGAGAGCAGCAATACACAATCCCGAACACAGTAGTCGATCACTTGACAGAAAAGATCATTTCCCTCCGGAGGCAAAGCTAGCAACAAGCCAGCGACTGTTTTAGGGAAAGGTGCGGTCGGATGCGCGTTATTATAGCGAAAATAAAAGCACTACAAGACTCATCTTTCCCCAATATAAACTGCTCCCTCTGTTTCAAATTGTAGATCATTTTAAATTTTTAGGTACATAGTTTGCACTTAGATATAGTGTATGTCTATATGCATAATAATATCTATAAACCTAGAAAAATCAAAATGACCTACAATTTCGAACGAAGGGAGTAATGCACTAGAACTGTTGGCCATCCTCTATATGCATGTTTTAGTCTGTTGGAGCAATTAGATTATTTAGTAATATCTCATAGTGACATGTACTCTTTCTATTCCAAATTATAGATCATTTAGCTTTTCTAAATTCATAAATATTATTATGTATCTAGATATGCACTATATCTAAGTGCATAGAAAAAACTATTGATCTAGAAAAAACAAAACGATTTACAATTTGAAACGGAGGAAGTATATTTTTAGAGTTGAGAACTATATATCTCTGACCGTTGGTGGTGGCCTAGTTAAATTTGGTAGCGTCTACAACCAAAAGAAAGAAGTCAGAAGTGCTACGGACACTAATGGATGTTCGCTCAGTCTATGCAGAGTTGCCCCGTCGCATTCCCATCAAGCTAGTACGTAGCACGTGGATAAGTGTTTATGTATCACACAGACCAATTGCTAAGGTAGTTTCTACTTCTTACATTAGCTTCTAGGCTAAATCTAGAAGTAGTGCCAAAAAAAAATTCGGAGAGAAATGATTCTATATTGATCTACTGGGGAAGTGACCATTTTTACCGGTCCCTAACCTCCTTCGGTACGGGTTGTATAACCGGTACTGCTATGTCAGTACTGAAAGGGATCCTTTAGTTGGGTCAAATAACCGGTACTAAAAGGTACTCAGACGCCCACACACGTGCATCGCCCCAAGTCACCAGTCACGTAATTTTCACGCATAATATGCGCGTGTGCCCTCCGTGAGATTCAAACCCACGACCTCAAATCTCGCGCGAGCCTTCCTTACCATCTCACCTACACATCACATATGATGGAGGTAGATATGCTTTCCTTTGGAAGTAACCCGTGGAGAGACCTTTAGTACCATGTCATAGCACCACCCAGTACTAAAAGTGACCCTTTAGTACCGGATGGTGTTATGACATGGTACTAAAAGTTTCAGGACCTTTAGTACCGGGTCATAACACTACCCAGTACTAAATGGGTTATTTTTAGTACCGGGTGAGTACAGGGTAGAGTCATGACCTGGTACTAAAAGGCCTCCACCCCTCTCCCCCACAAATTTGAACCCGGTACTAATACTACCATTAGTATCGGGTCAAAATACAACTGGTACTAAGACCAAGAATTAATGCTCATATTTCTAATAGTGAATAATCGGATGGTGGTCCATCCGTCCATGCTTGTAATCCCGGCAGGGATTCAGTTCAGAGCCCTCAGCCCTGGCATGCAGCTTCCCTTTGCACGCACGATCGCTTTCTCGTGAAGAAAAAAGAGCATGCCCTGCCCAGCAAGCTTTTACGTACATCTCTATCACGCACATACATGCAAGGAGGAGGGGATGATCCTTATCTACTAGGTTTAATTTGTTTACGTGACGCCATGCATCGTTACTGGAAAACGCGGTATTAGTCTTGGTTTGTAGGAATTAAAGATCTCAAAACTCTATCCGGGACTAATTATTCGAGATAAAGGAAGATCTTTTAGTTCCGGATCATCCACTCGGGACTAAAGGGAGCCTTTAGTCCTGGTTGGTGTTACCAACCGGGACTAAAAAGTTTCCAAAAAAAATAAAAAAAAGGCTACCGCCCCGGCCGGCAGGCCGCCCACCACCACCCACCTCTGCTCCACCTTGGCCCACCTCTACTTCACCCTCGCCCGCGCCGCATGCGCTGACTGCCCGCCCGCCTGCCCGCGCAGAGAGGGAGGAGAGGATGAGGAGACGGAGGAGGGGAGGGGCCGGTGGAGAGGATGAGGAGAGGAAGAAGATAAGGAGGGGAGGCGCCGGTGGATAAGGAGAGTGCTTTACGAGATAAATTAAAGGAAGGAAGGGAGAGGAGTGCTGCGCATGGGAATGACGTTTTGTCCCGGTTGGAGCCACCAATCAGGACTAAAGGCCTCCTTTTGTCCCGGTTGGTCTATCCGACCGGGATAAAAGATTTAGTCCCGGTTGGAATTACCAACCGGGATAAAAGGGGGGGTTTTGTCCCGGTTGGAATTTCCAACCGGAACCAGAGGGAGGGTGTCGGTACGAGATTTTTTAATCCGTTACAACCGAGATTAAAATGGGGCTTTAGTTCCGATTGATCTGTAGAACTGGGACTAAAGCCTCTCCCGTGGGTGGCCTTTGGTGTCTTATTTTTGATCTGAACCTAAAGGTACTTTAGTGCTGAGTCCAAATCAACTGGAAAAAAACACTTGGAATGTAAGGTCAGTTCCCAATCAGTGCATGAAGCAATGCAGGCTCCGGCAGTACAGAGACAGATTAGAGAGCGAGGGATGCATGACGGTGTAATTCACAAACCTAGCTTCTGCTACTAGGTGGGTCAGTCAACAACGGATCGCGTCCAGATATGGGACTATACGTGGCAAAGTAAACAAGATCGACGAGGAGATAAATATGATGTGACTGGTGGGCATCATCATGCATCCACGTCGTAGTCGTACGTACACGCGCGTGCTGACTTTTGCGTCAGAATCGGGCTGGTGGTGATCCGGCCAGATGCATGGGAGACGGCGAACCCAACGATGATCACTGGTAGGTGTTTGGTTTTGCTGTTGCTTGATGCAAGCAATGTAGCTACATGGTGCGGCTGCCTAAAATAATTGGACCTGTTCGCTTCAACTTATAAGCCGGCTGAAAAGCTGAAACGGCTGATTTGTTGTGAGAGAAAAACACTGTTTGGTGACTGATAAGCCGACTGAATAAGCTGAAGCGAACAGGTCCAATAGTTACACGATCCTCTTTGCTTCGACAAAAGTAAAAATGTAAGATATCCGAAGTGGCAAGTCATTTTGGACAAAACAATAACTTACTCATTTTTGAAGAACTTAAATTTGTTGGGCTTTAGAGGGACAGTGGAGACCTTTTATGGGAAAAAGGCACAATACTCTTGTTTTTCTTTTTGTAATAACCAGTAGTGTGTGATAGATGGTTACATGCCGTTATCACAACTGGTTTGTGGCACGGGAGAATATAACTCTTTGGCTTCCGGTTTATAATCGGAAGTGATAATAACCGAGGCCGCGCGAGGGGATCACTCCCAGATGTGCACTCATGCACGGTACAAGTTCTGGTTAAGCAAATCACAGAGAGTGATGGTTGTCGATGTGCGTGGTGAATCTTGGCACAGTGTCTGACATCGTCGTCTCAATAGTACTCCCTCCGGACATCCAACAAAGGATGTAATTTTAGGAACAGGGTCGTGTCCAACAAAGGATGCAATTTTAGATCTAGGTAGGGCTGCAGGCTAGCTGTTGTGCGACCTGCTGGGGTTAAAAAATCTGAACAGAGACGTGTCAGGGGCTGCAACAAGAGCGGTGTGACCCAGGGTGAGAGAGTGAAGGTCTTGATCCACTTACGTAGTGCGCTTGGGAGACAGCGGGAGACAGACATGGGAGACAGAGACAGTAAGGATCTGCATCCTTTCCCGGACGGAGGCAGTACGTTGTAGTTCTTTCTGCAAGAGATGTAGTCAAGCAAGCTTCGTTTTCCAGATTCGCATGTCAGATATTCGAGATCCACGCAAATCCACACTGTCTCCTTGGTCCTTGGATCACGTACAGTATCTCCGTTCTGCAGTTGGCACAGTGTATGGCCTACTTTGTAGCTACATGTACTGCAGGAGAGAACGACCGTGTCGCGTGACAGCAAAATGCATGGTCCCAGATTGATTTGCTGCTGCATTCAGATCTCAATTGGATCCTCGTAGATTGAATCCACAATAGATATTTTTAGCTGTTAACTAACGGATTGAAATATGACCTAAATTAAGTTATAAGTTTTTTTTCGCTTACCTTAGGTACGGTATATATATGTTTTCTTAAAGAATGATACTTTTTTGAGAGATTTTAAAGAATGATACTCCATGAGTAAATTAGCACTCACCGTTCACGGCTAAGAAATACTTTCTCCGTTCCAAAATGGAGGTCGTTTTGGATTTTCTAGACATATAGATTTTGTTATGCACCTAAGTATAGGGTTATGTTTAGATACGTAACAAAGTCTATATACCTAAAATCGTTAAAACAACCTACATTTTGAAACGGAGGGAGCAACATGAAACTTCATGTAATAAACTAATAACTAATAACTGTAGATTTATGTTTTTCAATTCGTCATGAAAAATACTTTCATAATATATAGTTGGTATTTGTTACTAAATTATACGAATTTCTAATAACTCACGGTTAAAAATAAAAAAAACATGACTTAGAATAAATTTTAAAGGACAACTAATTCGAAACATAGGAAGTAGCATAAACTTATAAAAGAAAACAGACAAGCCCTAATGAAACGGATCGGTCGGTTTCCTATATTATATATAAGTTAAATAAAGCCAGGTCAAAGTCAATATGGACCATGCACTGTCCAGCCGATATTCTCACTAGATGCGCACGTATCCGTGCAAAATCTTCTCTTGTCGATTTTGCGTATCCTCCAACGACCGAGGTGGTGAACGATTCCCTACTCAAAAACATCGATCGAGTCACTGTTTCAGGACTGGCAGCATGAACTTTCCTTGCAACATACAGTCTTTGTCTGTCTCTGAGTCTAGGAATAACAGATCTAAAACTAGCTTAGGCGTACTGGCTAGGCCGAGCCGGCTCCAATGCAAGAATCAAGGACGCGTCACTCACATGAGCAGTAGGCTAAAACGAGGAGTGTCCACGGTATGCTCTCCTACTAGCTAGGAATATTTTGCCCTAGGAATAATAGGACGTATTGTAGCTCGGTAAAACAGTAAAACCATACTAGGACTATATAGCACATGAACTAAGAACCTTACAGCGATTTATTAGCCTTTCACCAGTTGAACAATAATTACATAGATTTTCATGCTATTGCTGAACCGTTAGTGCTATTTCACGCGTGTGAATTATATTGATGACATCTGTTGTCATACAGGGTTTAATGCTCCGTTTTATTTATAAGCTAAATTAGTCTATTTATATAACAGTTGACACGAAATGATTTGTTTTATGCTTATTTCCAACTTAAATTTAGAGTAAGTTTCATATAAACTTACTCTAAATAATAAAGTTTCTTCCTCTTAATATAATGAAAAATGTGCTAAGGCACCATCGTGAAAAAAATAAATCATAAATTTGGTTGTAGAAACGGTTGCAAAATTACACCTTTTAAAACCAGTACCACAAAACTACACTTTTTTTATTCCCAAAAGAAGTACTCTTCTATTGTCAGTTCATGTCATGAAAACTACAAATCTGTGCTCATTCTTACATAACAAAACTACACTCTTTCCATGGCTTGAAACAGTTCACAGCCGTGCCCTAGGATAGCATAATTCTAATACATCCTATGGGGAATTTGTGATATAGAATGACAAAAAATATGTAGTTTTGCAATATAGTGTGGCAATATATGTTTAGTTCTGGGAAGTTGATTCACATTGTAGTTTTGTGAAGACTGAACCTTGAGTTTATTTTCCCTCTATTTGCACTTTTTACAAATCAAAGCAGTGACTGGGCCGGTGCATTGCATTACCTATACTTGTAATGTGGTAAATGAACTTACTAACACATAATTATTTTATATTTGGTGATAACGTGGTTGAATTCTATTTCATCGATCTACGTTTCTAGACATGTGAGAATTACTCTATTTTGTTACATTACGGGTTTTAGATACGTGATGCTCTATTTTTATGTGTTTCAGTTTAGTCACGTGAACTCCGGTGCTAAGCTCAGGTTATATATTTTTTCTCTCTTGGTATAACCTATCCATCTGGATTCGAGTCTTCAGAGATACTCATAGGCATATTCGAGTCTTCGGAGATGCTCATAGTGATAGTGTCGCGTGTGTATTCCTATGTGTGAGTAGTTTATGCAGGCATCCGCGTCTATAGCGTGTGCTTCGAAAAAATCGTATTATTAATATATAAGGTTGACTGTTAGTCGTAAGTTGTTTGAAAAATAATAGTGATAAGTTAAATTAATATATAGGGTTGACTGAATTTATGCTATCCTATCGACATACTCCTACGTGTGACGCTCGTACGTATACTCCTAGGTATCGACATACAAGCTAACGTGGCAAGAGGGAAGGAGGGAAGCCAAAGGCGCGGCATCCCCCCGGCCCGAGCGCGAGCGGAACGTGGGGACGCGCGCGACACCCGTCGAGACGCGGGCCCAACGATGAGGGCCCCTCGTTCATCGGTGTCGCCTCACGAGCCGCTCCGCTCGCGCGCGTGCACGCACCTGGCTGGCTCGTGCTGTCCCGTGGCGGCCGCCGCCGCCGCGGCGGGGTTCGGTCGGCTCTCCGGCGCCGGATGCAGGGTGCGTTGCCGCCCGCCGCGTCTTGACGACGCGGCGGCGGGTTTCTTCCGGTCCGCAGCCCGGCAGCGCGCTTCACGGCGGCGGCACCGGTTTCGGTCAGGAGCCCAGGACCGCGATCTGATCGCTCCTGCGGTTGAAAGGCGGGTTGTGAGCAGGCCAGCCAGGTGAGTCAAGAGCGAGGTTCTTCTCGATCGATTCCCCCCAACCTCTCTCCTCCGGACCATCTTTAGGTTACGACGTCGATGCAAAAGACAAATGCATCCAGTTCTTTGTTCTTCTTCTTACTGAATAATCTGTATCCGGTGACCCCGGGGTTACGGATTTGCTGATTTGCCTTACAGTTTATTACACGCATGGCATCATGCTGGTTCCCTGACTGGGCACTGTGATTTCTATGTTCTCAGGACACCATTTTTCTTATCTAGACGAAATCACCGTGGGCATAATTTTTTTCTTCACGAAATCAGAATTTATTCAGGCAAAAATATGAATGGACGACGTAAAAAAGGGAACCGTGCAACCTGGGTCACCTGATGCTAATCCAATGGATAGGATTAGAGGTGAAATTATTTTGCACTTAAGCCTCCCCGCCGGCCACCTTTCTGAATCCTCAGGCGTCCATCCGTTTCCCCTGCTCTTCCATCGCGAGTCCGTGTCCCACCCCCACCACGCCCGTGCGCCCTGGCGATTCGTCCGGCGCCCAGTGTCACACCGAGCCTGTGGCCCACCTCGTCCGGCGCCAGTGTCGCGCCGCCGCCCGTGGCCCGCCGCCGTGTGCCCGGCGACGGGGTGGCCCATGGGCGCGTGCCCGTACATGCCCATCGGCAGGGCCGAGTGGTGGTGCTTTATGCCCGCGGGTCCGATCAGCATCACTCCTGCGGTGGCGGGCCCGCCGGTGATCGGGGTGCCGGCCACCGCGACCTCCCCCGTTGTGACGCTAATGATGTCGTGGATGCTGGAGCAACGCCGGTCGCCGGTGATCGTAGATATTTCGAGTAGTAATTGGCGCTTAGTCCCCGAGCCTGAGAGCTAGCGGAGCCATTTTGGGTACGCTGAGCATCTTGAAGAGTCATTGCCGAAGCTTGACCTAGAGACGTAAACATTATGTAGCATAATGTAAAAATTTAGAACTACTGAAATTATTTAGTGATGAAATGTAAATGTTATTTATCATGCTCTTGTTTCGGTCATATTTCTCCCGAGTAGTTAGCCTGTTCGTTTAGGCTCTCAATCCGTGTTTAGCCGTTGCCACTACGTGTGAGATTTTTACCTTGTGTACGCGTATTGGCACTACTGCTATGTGTCTAAGATCTTTGTCTCGTGTATGCGTCCTAGCGATTAGGTATGACAGAAGATCCAAGACTTTCATAGATTAAGACGTGTTCTGCTCGAGTAGATTAGCGACTGCTAAGAGGAGACATTGAAAATAAATAGTTGTTGTTGCAAAAAAAACTGCGCAATTGCGCGTAAAGTAGTCATTGAGACTTTTCTACCTTTTGGCGAGGAGAACGTGTGTTGCCGCGCACATGATTTGTGCCTCCTTAGGGTGTAGCCGGTGTGAATCTCCAGCACTCAATACACCAAACTCGTGGCTATAGCCTCCGTAATTCGGTGTACCAAGCCTGTGGTGGTGGTCAACGTACCCCAAGAGTAATCGGCGAAGTGTAGCTCTGAAGGTAATTCCCGTCGAGAGACGTACACAAATAAGTACAAATAAGTAGTCGGCGCATTGGCCAACCACGCTGAAAATAAGCTAGAGAAAAATAATTATTAAAAAAGTGACTGGACGATTATCGATGAAGCCGTGGCGGTCGTCGATGAAGTCGTGGCGGTTGTTAATAAAACTAAGGGCCAGTTTGGATCAAATGGAGGCGCCGCAGGTAGCAAGAAGGGCGAGGAGCGAGCAATAGCGGCAACGTTAGCAAGCATCGAGGTTGTTCGAGCGAGCGAGCACTACTAGAGAATTCACCTTCCATCCAACCCTTTTTGTCCCAGCTGACTTTGGACCCGGGACTATAGTGCCTTTAGTCTCGGGTTAAAAATGAGCCAGCGAAGGGGGGAGGTTTAGTCCCGGTTAGAACGATAGTGGAACGGGGAGGTTTTGTCCCGATTGGAAACACCAACCGGGACTAAAGGCTCCCCCCTCTAATCCGGGTTGGAATTACCAACCAAGACTAAATCTTTAGTCCCGATTGTTAATTCCAACCGGGACTAAAGAGGGGCCTTTAGTCATGGTTGGTGGCTTCAACCGGGACAAAACGTACTTTTGAATCCCGGTTGGTAATACTAACTGGGACTAAAAGTGATCTTTATTCCTGATTGAATGACCTAGGACTAAAGAGGGGACCACTTTATCTAATCCCGGTTGGTCCTTCGGAAACCATGTGGCTTACCAACTGGATTTACAGTAGTGGAGCGGCGAAGGAGGAGAGATAACGTGTCGGTGTCGTTGAGCAGTGCGGCACAGCGCTCGTCCGCGAGCGGCAGATCGGCGTGTGAATGGCAAGCTGCAACAAACCAGCAGGCCAGCAATCCTGAGGTGCCATGGCTTCAATCATCGTATATATGGATGCAATCACGGCGACGGTATCAAGCTCGGCCGTGGGAGTTGATGGCAGAGGATATGGATCATAGTCCCAAGTCCCATCGCGGCTGCGTTTAATTGCCCGGCGGTAGAATCCTCCAGCGATGGA
Organism: Setaria viridis; assembly: GCF_005286985.2. Lineage (NCBI taxonomy): Eukaryota > Viridiplantae > Streptophyta > Magnoliopsida > Poales > Poaceae > Setaria > Setaria viridis. The sequence goes on along the minus strand of NC_048267.2, from coordinate 7,955,862 downwards.
AGCAGACACAATGCAAAACTAGGAAATCCAATTGTGCGGCGGCAGAATTCTCCAACTCGACGATGATTACGGCGGCTTGATCGCAGGCCTCGGCTCTGCAGATCGGCGGAAGGAGCAGACGGATGAGGCCTTGGGGACGCGTGTCGGGCATCTGGGCGGTGTCGCGCGCACAGAATTTTTCTCCAGAACGAACGGTGGCGCCAAAAGCACGCGACGGCACCTGGCGGACACGAGAAAGCGCCGGGGGCATCGAGTCGCGTCGCGTCCATCGGCCCCGTGAGGTGTCGCCCCGCAACTCGTTGGGCCGGGCCACCACTCGCCGCCCCCCGCCCACATACAAATGGACCGGCGGCTCCATCGCTCCCGTGGCCGTGGGCTCCGCCGATCGATCGACGGCTCGCTCTGCCGCGTGCTGCAGGCGCGCGCGTCGCCGCCGCCGGCCGCTTCCCGACGAGCGCTCCTTGCGGGTTGATGGCGAGTTTGCAGGCTTAGGTGAGCGAGGTTCTTCGAAATCCCCAACCGCAATTTCTCCTCCTCCGAGACGATTCATCTCCAGGTTTGCGCAAGCACAATCCAGATCTTTATTATTCTCCTAGTACAAAAAAAATATTTGCAGCCCGCAGGGTATATGCTTTTGCTGCCTAAGTTTACACGAGCACATCGCATCTGGTTCCCCGTCAGAAACAGCGATAGGTTCCTCAGTTCTTGCGAGATCATCTTTGTTTTAATTAGACGCAATCTGCAGTCATCATATAGAGAATCTGTACAAGACCAGAATATGGCCAATGAGCACCAAACACTCAAACAGCAAGCCGGCCCAGCCCAACGTCCACGTGTCCAGCCACGCACGCACAAGAGCTCCTCCAACACAGGTATGCAATGCATCAGCAGTTCAGCACAGACATCTCATGCCAAGGCTATGGTGGCAACTGTTATCTAGAACTCGTGCACTCAAACTCACCAGCACAAGATCGTTTTGGTGCTGCAGAAAGAACCAGCAGCGTTTTCTGTTTATTTGATTGGTATTTAAACTACCTCAAGGAAGATCACGGCAGCTATTCTGCCGGAACGTGACCGTGCCATCCCACGGCCGATGCACACGACGCTAGACGCGCTCTGCCTCACGACGCAGCGTGGCGAGAGCGAAAGACTCGGTCTGCTCCAACAGGATGAGCAGCTCCGACTTACATGGAGAAAAACAAATTATCTGATAAACCAAAAATAAACTAGATTACCTAACAGCAACACAAACCTTGGTAAAATTCCAATATGTATTTTCAAAATAGAATTCCAATTATTATTGATGCCATAAACAGACCTCAAGAACTATTAACTTGCACCTGCTAAATCAAAACCATCAGCTTGCTAGATCGAACTACCAACTGCCTACTGCATTCAGATCTGTCAAGCATTCATTCTGATCAGTTACAGCACCAAACTTTTTGTCATTATAGGTAGGCTGCGTATCGCAACAGACCAGGGGAGCATGGTACTACAATCCCCTCAAGGGACGCTACAGTTTGGCAGATCCAAGCTTGCAGTTGCAGAGCATCATACAGTCTTACAAAAGCCACAATCAGTAAGTATTGATCCCAAGGGGGAGCACCATACGTGCACGCCCCGTTTCGTTCACCAGATGCACCCTGCTTCCGTGCTCACGGCGTTCCTTGCTCCTCACTTGTAGTTCCATTACATTTCTGGCCACTGGTACTCGCTCCGCTGTTTTGTTTCGCCAACATCTGCATCTGATCACCATACCAAAGCAGAAATTAGCATGTCATCAGTGTCTTAATTGCTTTATCAATTTATTCAGAATGACGAATATATATCCTGTGGTTTATCTGACTGATCATTTCAGGCAGCAGGCCACACCATCAAGTTCACAAAAGCTCACGGATAGCTCATTGCCAGTGCTAATCCAGTAAAGCAGTATAACCCACCTGCTGTCTCATTCACACCAAAAGTATCACTGAATTTTCGTTTCAAAAAAAAAGGTATCACAGAAAATTTATTCACAAAGAACAGGTAAAGCAGCATAACCCACCTGTTGTCTCATTCACACCAAAAGTATCACTGAAATTTCGTTTCAAAAAGAAAAAAGGTATCACTGAAAATTTATTCACAAAGAACAGGTAGAAGATGGTTCCTAGTTTTCTACACATTTTGTTCCCAACAGATCGAGTTTCTGACGAGGGTTTTCATGCAAGGCCTCACATTTCTGCACTGAAGAGGTTAGATTGCTCACGCTTGTACAGTAGCATCATGTCTAACAGTACAGTGTTGCCCATTCCAATCCAATGCTATTTCCAGGAAAACTAGCATTTACAGTCATGGTGCTGAGGTAGGCCACACTTTAAAGAAAACAACAATTAGCAACATTCAAAGGAACGTGGTTCCCTGCATTCTTCATTATCAGATTATCAGTAACCAAAATTAAGAACCACTACACATAGTTTGAAATGCATTCGTGTCTATTTTCCCTTGTCTTACTAAATATCAGTGAACAAATGAAGCTTCATCAAACCATACGCTACCTGAAGTTAGCAATATCCATTGAATATAATGGAAAATTATTAATGTTAAAAAATCATCAGGGAAAGTATGTGTCTCGTTGAACGGCCCAGCTTGAGTCAAAAGAAAAATACCAAAACAACTGGGAGCTGCGTCATTATTTTATTTATATCGCCAAAGCTGTGAGATGCTGAATTAGCTACCAAAATCACCACAATTTGGACTCTCTTAACATACTAAGGCTCAAAGATGGCATCAAGAAAACAGTTCCGCTTTGATCTCGTACCTTCCTGGATCTTGTATCCCTCAAAGCATTTCTCAGAAGATTTTCCAGCTTCTCTAGGTCATTGGCATCTGAATCGTCAGCATTGCTCTTGGAAGACCTGCTGGTTTGATGCAATTATTATCATTTTATCATTAACAAAAAAGTAGAGTCAGTAGAAATTGTGATATCCTAGTGTAATACCAGGTTGCAATCTCGCTAAGCGTCGACTGCAAATCTGAAGAAGCTCCATCCTTGTTCTGAACCAAAAACACACCCTCGTCAGCTAAGTTCAGCATTTTTATTTCTTTTATTTTGCATTTGCATAGACTGTACAAACAGAACATTATGTATACTGCAAACCGAGCATGTGTTTGGTGCTGGCAACCGGAAGTGTCACATCATGTAAAGACTGATGATTTCTGTATATATAATCCAAATTTGTGCAGCTGTAGGCGGCGAGCTATGCATTGGAAGAGCGATATAGTGAGGTCTTTACATTGTTTATATTTCGATCTCCATCCTCAGTTTTTCCTGCTCCAGAAAATTGCTTATAGCGGTTATATGTATCTTCTATGCTGAAAAGGGGAAAACAGAAAAGGGATAACATATTAGCTCAATGCATAATGACCTCTTGGAATATCAGTTTATGTTCACCTAATGAAGCATAATTGCAGCTAGTTTCATTGGAGGAATACACCTTATTACAATATATACCCTCTCCTGATACATTTCAAATTTCAAGTCAGAATTTGACGCATCAAATAACCATGCCATGATCCATCACGTTCCACACTGATTCTTTAGAGTTTCATTATTCTACAAAAGTACTATTCTAATCTATTTAGTTCTCATAAAGGTTTTGCATTACTCTGGAAGCTCAAGAGTTTCCATTTCTAGTTTCATGATCACAGAAAAATATAAAAATCTAGCTGTAATATATTTTTTTCCATTCATCCTGTTTAGTTTGTTGAATAAAAGAGGAGCTGGTAGTTAGTTATGGATGTCCATATTCAATGCAATGTCCTATCAAACAAATACACTAATAATGGAAAGATCTAGGAAAACTTCTGTTAACAAATTTCTTCTCATTTGAATTTATTTGCCTTTTCCTCCCTTGAATCAGAACACGGAGAAATCTATTATGTGTTTCAATTACTATAATTTTGAAAATAAGCCATATCTAGTGATATGGGTTCAAATGTAATAGGAATGCTAAATGCTCCATGCATATTGGAATAACTAAGTCTTTTCTCGTTGCATTCATTATTTCTGACAGTAAGTACAAAATTGCCGATGTTAGCACATTATATAGCTAGCTAAGTTGGCGGACACTCTTGGAAGAGCCCTTATTATCAAGCCATCCACCTAGACCGTCTAGGTTTTCTTGTGAGCCAAAAATTAGTAGAGAAATCAGGAACTAGGTGCTTGATTAGGCTTTTGCGCCATCTCTCTACTAATTGGATTTAGCATTTTCGCAAAACTTCTTCCACAGGCTCTAACTCCAACTCCAACTCCAACTCCAATTAAAAGATAATTATAATCATGCCCTCAAACCATCATCGTGCCTTTACGCAACTGGCTAGAGAGGGGAAAAAAGGGGAAAAAGGAAACACCAAACTGCCATGGAAAAAAAAGGAAGGAAGAAGAATTGGGGGAATGACGAGAAATCATGCTAATGTTTAGGTGGGCATAGCTTTGCCTTACATGCTGAAGGCTTTTTTAAGGTTAGAGTGGCCCAGCTAATGCACATGGTACTATACAAGAGGACTCGATGTTATTCCAACTTCAATTAAAGATAATTACAATCATGCTCTCAAATCATCATCGTGCCTTTACGCAAACTGGCTAGAGAGGGACGCAAACTGGCTAGAGAGGGAAAAAAGGAAACACCAAATTGCCAAGACGCAAACTGGCTAGAGAGGGAAAAAAGGAAACACCAAATTGAGGGAAAAAAGGAAACACCAAATTGCAGAGAGGGACGCAAACTGGCTAGAGAGGGGAAAACGGAAACACCAAATTGCCAAGGAAAAAAAAGGAAGGAAGAAGAATTGGGGGAAGGATGAGAAAGTAGTGACGTCATGATGTGCTAGCTGATGTGATAATGTTTAGGTGGGCATAGCTTACCTTACATGCTGAAAGGCTTTTATTAAGGTTAGAGTGGTCCAGCTAATGCACATGGTACTATACAGGAGGACTTGATGTTATTTTTACTGCTATGTGTTTATAAGTGAAGACCCTGCCATTTTTTTTCCCTCTCATCTCTCTATTTTCCTTTTTTCTGTTTTTTCTTCCTCTTTTACTACATGTAGAATTGTTCCTAGCCTAGGTGTTGCCCCTTGCTCGTAGCCACTTGAGGTTGCTGACTACGAGAGCGCATCAAACATATGGGCCGGGGTAAGTCAAGTATATACATAATCTAGGAATAACCTCCAACGATGAGTTTTCGGACAACAAAAAAGGAGCCCCCTGTTGATGCATCCAGAGAAAAAAAGTCGAAGTAAATATGAGCAAATACACATGTGAGCTCTCGGGCATCATGTCCGCATAAGAAAGGAGCTTTCTCAAGTAAAATTTGCATATGGACAACAAATCTAAGGAGAGTTAAAGTGTGTAGATTTGACTTTTAGCTAAGAGGTGGAAGAAGAGAGCGTGATCAAAAGAGTGATTCACCAAATGTTAACTTTTCATAGCATTTATTATCCTTTATCATCTATAGAAAGCATAAAATGTGCTAGATTTATATCAGTTGTAAACCCCTGTAGCGTTATATTTGTTTCATGCGGTTATAATTTATCATTCATTTTTTTGATAAAAATATAATAATTTTAAAATTATATTTTGCATAATAGAAAATTATATTATATCATGACAAAATTTGAACTTGGGTTTTATCTTTCACACGGGGTCCAGGATTATAAAAATGTTTGTTCAACTAACACGTTAACTAAAATTATTAATTGGCTTACTGTAGATGCAAGTGATTAATGGCGGCATGCCACCAACAAAATATGCGTACCAAGTGAAAACAGACAAAAGTGATGAATGCATAACTATGGAGTAATATAATATATATGTAACTACAATTTTATCAAGTTTCTCATTGTTGGTTATAATATGTTTTTGTACCCTCGTTATTAGGTTGGTGCATCTTTTGCTATCATTATCTTGATGTTTTTTATACTCATTTTTATTGTCTGTTTCCTCTTTTCTATGCGGTGGTCTTGAATAGTTACTAATAATTCATATTTAACCATTAGAATTAATTAACTTCAATCATAGAAAAAGTAAATAGAAGTTCCTAGTTACAAACAATAGTCTGGTATATTTGTTTGAGTTAGTATATGATGTATCGACAACATGATAAACAATCTAAAAAAAAGTTTACACTTAAAAATACAAAATTACAACCAAATAAAAATACATCATGGTGATATATACTCATAACAACTAAGCAACTTCAGCATCACCAACATCTTCACCATCACATGCAGTTTTCTTGTTGTACTTGCACCAAATTCTTGTGTCTGGAAAGCTAATTGAAAAATATGTCTCTACCTAATTCCATGTAGGTTGTGGAGTATGATGATGACGCCGTGCAAATAAATGGTGCCAACGGCTCACGAGCACCGGAGCACGCTCAGCACGTGCGCATGGCGAGAGGAGACAGAGTTCGCTGCTGTTGCCGGCTATTCTGAAGCCAGTGGCAGAGCACACCCAGCCGGACCTGGAGAAGAGCAAGACAAGATCCGGAACAGGTGCCGCGCCATGAGTCCTAAAATGCACAGGGCCATGCAATGCAAGGCGGTATCCCAACTCGGGGGACGGTCTCGAGCGCATGGTAGCGCGCAGGCGCGCCGCCGCCGCCGCCGCCGCCGTCCGTAACGGGATCGAAGGCAACAGCAGCTCGGGCGATTCGGGCGGACATCGTGCTTAGCGAGTAATTTCACCCAAAGGGGTGGGGAGAGGGAACCGTAACCTGGTGGAGGCGTACTCGTGGAGCTTGCCGGCGGGGGAGAAGATGATGAGCGCGACCTCGGCGTCGCAGAGGAGCGAGAGCTCGAAGGCCTTCTTGAGTAGCCCCGCGCGGCGCTTGGAGAAGCGCACCTGCCGGCTCACCCGGTCCTCGATCCGCCGCAGCTCCATGCGGCCGCGAGGTGGCATCGCCCGCCTGCTGTAGGAATCCGGTGCTCGGCCAATCACAATCAATCTCCTCTCGCGCCGTCGCTGGGAGCAGAGCGGGTGCGGCGCAGCGGAAGGGGGTTGTTGGCCGACAGCGCCGACTCCCGAGGGGGGGGGGGGGGGCGGTGGGCCCGCAGCTCAGTGACCGTGGCGCCGGGCCTTTGGGCAATGGGATCTTTACGGCGCTCCTCCCCTCCTGCGATGCAACTATATCGGACATTGTTGTCTTGTTGGGGATATCACGTGGTAAAAACTTCCAGATTAGGAAGGAAACCGCGGGCGCAGGTGGGCTGATGATGAGGTGGGCTGGGGGCATGCGCGACAGCCGGACCAACGCGTGGCCCAAGCCGCGCGGCGGGCGTACCTATCCTCCAAAGTCGGCCCAGGCGGGGCCCGCGGCCCTCGTCCCTTGTGTCATCTGTGGTGGTGCTGTGCGGTGCCGCACGAGCGCGAGCGTGGCCGCGCCGGATGCTACTTGCCCGCCATGCAGTGCAGCCGCTCGAAGCCTGGGAACCGCGACCTACGGCCAAGCGGCGTCCACGTCCGCATGGTCACGCGTCCAGCTAGGATAGGACGCCTCCGTGTGCCCCGTCCCTGGCCAAAAATATCGCGGCGCGGATAAGGCCATTCTCGTTGGAGAGTTCTATTACACCGTTCCCGTATCATCTTCAAAAATCTAATTTGATAAATGAAACAGTCTCTCGTCATGTTAGTATTTAATTATTGTATAGTACTGAGATCAATGTACAGTTCATGTCAGTATTTAATTATTGTATAGTGTTAAGATCAAATATGCGATATGAATATGTAACCACTTGTAATTGTATTATTAGTAGTGGCACAATAATCATGACCACACAGGATCGATAAAAGTTATGAATATGAAACAAATTACTTTTAATGGGGGTTTTGAAGATGAAACAAATTACTCTTAACGGTGGTTTCATCATAGTTTTAAAGTCTAGGTAACCGTGTACACAAGATTTTATCTCTATGAAACCTAACTCCTCCCTCTTCATAAATTTTATGCCATGTCACCATTTTTACCTATATGGTATGTTATTTAATGAGTTTGAAACCCTCAGGCTAATCCTAGTGGGAGTTTTATATAGGTTTCATGCACATTAAATACAATGACACATCAGTTTATCTGATGATATGGTATGATAGTTATGAAGTGAGAGAGAAGGAGTTTCATCAAGGTGAAACTGTGTATACACTGTTTCCAAGACTATGAAACCTGTTGAAACTTGCATTGGGGGTTATAGAGTTTCATTTCATCTGACATATTCAATCACATGCCTCGTAATTAAATGTTATGGGCATCCTTTAAAATCGTGAATGAAACTTTGTATCAGGGGGTATTGTTTCATTCATCAACATAAAGTGTTTTAATGATATGTCATTCTTAGAAACTGCGAGATAAAATTTCCCATTGAGAACTTGCATTCGGAATAGCCTAGGGAGCGCCCTCGAGAGGTCGGTTCAAATGCGCAGGGCGACACCGGTGAAAGATTTGGATTGGGCTTCTCTACTCAAAGCAGACTTGTATCTTCTTCACTGCTGATCTGAGATCAGCTTGGTTAAGGCAAGGGACAACGAAGCTGAGATCACCTCGGTTAACGCAAATAGCAGTAAGGTGGTGTGTCGGGATAGATCGTCAGTACCGCAAGGAAGCGAGAAAACCGACTCCTACTGGGGTTCATGGCCCACAAAGCGAAAGGAAATCAAGTCCAGTTACAGCAAGGCTTCTTGGGTCGTTGAAATGGAAAGGCTGTCATGTAACTGGGCCGGACCGCATATGTGCATCACGTAATCATGTGTGTTATCACCGAATTTGACGATTTTTTTTCTCTTCTGCTTTATTTTCGAAGGAGGACCTACGACGGGGACCACGCGGCCGAGCGGCGACGACTGGCAGCGGCCGTGGGTGCCGGCGGCCGCGCGGGCAGGCACGGCGAGCGGGCAAAAACTTGGGTGGCTTGGGGTAGTTGGGTGGCACACTGACACCGAGCACCGATTTCGTCCGTTTCTCCATTTTCATTGCACCGAGCTCGGCAGCAACTCGGCACCAGAAGGACACACTGTTACTAGTACTAGTACTAGTACACAGGGGAACCCATTTTTATTCTGGGCACTGAGCTTCTCTCATAGGACACTGCCGAGTGCCGAGCATCAAGTGTCAACGTCATTGTAGATCGATCCGATCCGATCGATCTGCTGTGCAGTGCACGAGCCGAGCTCGTATAAATAGCCCGGCATTGAGCTGGAGTGAGCGCAAGTCGTGTGCCCGATGTAGCTCGCCAGCTTGTTCCTTCGCCCTGTTCCACACTTCCGCACTCTCCTGAAGCCAGCCAGCCAGCCAGCTCTTCAAGCTACCACCACTTTGCCCACGGCCGGCAGCAACGACGACCCAGGATGCTGGCGGCCTGGGCCGGGCTGTGGGTCTCCCGCAAGCCCGGCGCACGCCGCGCCGCGGGGAAGGCCGCCCTCTACGCCGCGGTCGCCGACGGCCTGCTTCCGGGGATCCGCCGCCGCCGGGAATGCTTGACCGCTTCTGACATTATGATCGGGTTTTGACTGTCTAGGTGGCAAATTCGATTTCCGAAAGTCGTGGTACAAACTGTTACGTAGTCTATCTAGGAGTGTATACGAATCTGCTGTTCGGACAAGCGCGAGGCCCAACGTGCGCACATTTGTTCTGTTTTGCCTTGTGCTCTGTTCTTCCTTCCCCTGTTCTGCTGCCGTCTACTTGTCAACTTGTTGACACTACGATCGCTGCACCCCGCGCTTGCTGTTCATGATCAGGAGAATCGGAATGCCGTGACCATGGAACGAGTCATTGGGGGTTTCTTACGAGGTACGGCTAATAAGCAGCAAGATCTCAGCGACAGTAACGCGGTCGCCGACGGCCTGCATGCTGGAATGTCCGCGAGGATTTTATAGATCAACCGCATCCGTCTCTAGCCAACAAAGCAATTGGCTCAGTTCATAATACTAGTATTCTTGGAATTTCTGGGATTTCCTTCCCTTAAAATCGAGTTTAAATTGAAGAAAATCCACAAATTATAAAAGGTAAAAAAAAGGAGGCCCACTACCTCACTGGCTAACTGCAAGGCCCATGAGGCCGATCAGCCTAGGGCAGCAAACAGGCCAGGCCCATGCATGAGCGAAGTCTGAGTTTGAAGCTCCAACAGTAAGGAACACATGTCACATCTTTGCGTTCACGACTATCCACAGGCATGACCTCACCTAGACGAGAACAGGATCGAGTAAAAAACACGCGCGGCGTGCCCGATCGACGAACGGGTCGTGTAATCGGTCAACGACGCTCGACAGCCTAGGTTTGCTTTTTTTTTTTTTTACTTTCCCCACTTGTATTTGAACGTAACTACTCCATCTTGACTTTTTTAAATACATCACTTTTAATATGTACTAAAAGGTGATTTTGTATTTAAAAATTTGAAATGAATACTCCCTCCGTCCCAAATTATAGGTCGTTTTGACTTTATTAGATTCATAAACTTTATTATGCACTTAGACATACCCTATATCTAGATGCATAATAATATCTATGTATCTAGAAAAGTCAAAACGACCTATAATTTGGAACGGAGGGAGTAGTAATTTATGATGGGGGAAGAGGGAATGACATGCAAATTAATTACTTACGTCAACGTGGTAGAGTTGCATATATTCGTATGTATTATGCAGCAAAAGGAGCCAACAACTTTTATCACTATATATATTAAATGGGTACACAGTTGATCTGCAGCAGCAGCACACGACATGTCAGGAGACGACGATGAAATACGATGAATGGCGTATATATAGAACAGAATCTACTGATGACTCTATTCGACTCCACTGGACACCGTCTCACACACACGGCCGAATGGAACAATACAGCAGCACGTACGGTTTTTTTTTTCCGGATAATGGATATAGAAACACGTAGGACACATCATGGAGACTAAGAACTTTAGTCATCACCAACTTATTGTATCTGGACACAAGAGCGTGGCAATGGCAATGGTGCGACCGTACGCACTACGTACCTGCTGCGCGCGCGGCGCGTGGCAGAAACTTCACCATAAGAGCGTGGCCGCCGCCAGGCCGGCTGCCGCCGTCAGCGGGGCGAGGGACGCGTACACGAGCCTCCTCCCGACAGCGGCGCGCGCGCGGGGGTCGGCCATCACCCAGACGGCGCCGCCGAGCTCTGCGACCCCCGCGTAGAAGAGCCCCGAGAGGGCGAGGAGGTAGTAGGAGCCGTTCGTCCCTTGGAGCGCCGCCGGCGGCTTGGACATGGCGGCGGTGATGGCCGAGGAAGCGGTGGCGAGGCCTGCAAGCCCCAGCGCCGCGGGGAACCAGCTGGTTGCGTTGCGGTCGACGACGCCGTCGTCGTTGCCCTGCACCAGCCCCTCCCGTCTTGCCTGGAGGCTCATGAGCGTCACCATCCTAGGCTCCTAGCTTGGTGTAGCTTGCTTGCTTTGTGCAGTGGCTGCAGCCTGTTCAAGTCGATGCTTTGCTGGGAAGGAGAGCAGCTTTATATAGGCCTGCGACTTCGGGCTGTTTGTTTGTTTAGGGTCACATCGAAAGCTTAGATAGTATTAAATATAAATTAATTATAAAATTAATTGCACAGATGGAGACTAATTTGCGAGACGAATCTATTAAGCCTAATTAGTCCATAATTTGATAATATGGTCTACAGTAAACATGTGCTAATGATGGATTAATTAGGTTTAATAGATTCATCTCGTGAATTAGCCTCCATCTGTGTAATTAGTTTTATAATTAGCTCATATTTAATTCTCCTAATTAACATCAAATATTCGATGTGAGGAGGTACTAAACAACCAAACACCTCTCTACTTTAGGAACACTTCTTTACTTTAGGAACGAGGATGGGAGAAACAGTGGTGTCGCCTTTCCCCAAAAGGTCACATCAACTACGGTCTTGTTTAGTTTCCAATTTGGGATAGGCAAAATTGGCATTTTGCCATAAATGCGCAACTGTAGCATTTCGTTTGTATTTATGAATTATTGTCCAAATATTGACTAATTAGGCTTAAAAGATTCGTCTCGTAAAGTACAACAAAACTGTGTAATTAGTTTTTGATTTCGTCTACATTTAGTCATCCATACATGTACCACAAGTTTGATGTGATGGGGAATCTTCTTTTTGCATAGTGTCAAAGTTGGGAGTTTGGAGCCAACTAAACATGGCCTACAGGCCCAAAAGGCATCTCTAACCGGCGTCCGCAGACGTAACCGGTCAGCCAGATTCTTGTCGGAGGCCTAAAAGGAAAGCTATCAGGGCCAAAAGGAAAGCTAAAGGTTACATGATGGTGTTTCTCCCGTCCTCGTCACTCTACCTGCGCGGAGCGCAGCTGTGCGATGCCTTGTCGCACAGACCCCGATGCTCAGACGCATGGCAGGCAGGAGCAGCCAGCTAGGCATTTTTTCCCCAGCCGCGTAGCCAGCTAGGCAGGAGCAGCCCATCACTCCGCTATTACTGTGCGTGCGCTTCCCTATATATTAGGATTCTTTTACACCATATTAGTAACTATATTAGTACTTAGTAAGTAACTTACACTGTAATTTTAATTTATGTATTGGTATTTTTGCATTTGAGGGGTTTCTCACCATTAGAAATAATTTGTTATCTAACTGACTATAATAAAAATTTGTTGAGTTGTTAATTTTGCATTTTGCATGTTAATTTTCCTTCTCTTTTCTGCATCAGTTTGTTTACTATGTTCTCAGCATAGTTGTTTCTATGTTGTTTTTGCTAGCAATTATTTTCCACCGTTTGATCCAAATCTGATGGTGTTGATATTCAGGTGACAGCACCTCTGCCAGCACCTGAATTTTGTCTGCCTCAAAATCAAGTGTTTCAGCAAATCAGATTGCTTGGGTGATGCTTCCATGAGAAACACCCGGGTGATTGCCTAGTTGATAGGGATGGGCTGGCTACTTGGGAGGACACGTGGAGAGCTGGCGGCCGGGGACTGCGACCGGACGAAAATGTGGCTAGCTTGCGTAGCGCCTAGCGCGTTAACGTTACCTCTCTCTCCAGGCGCACAGGAGGAAAGATCACGGATCCACCCGCCACAAGGATCGAGGAAGCTTCGTGTGGAATGTCCGTCGTCGTTCGTCGATTACCATCATCTACGGCCAAACTTTGGAGGAGTGTAAATGTGCAATCCTGCTCTCGCGGCCGGTTCACACTATTTCATATGATCTTTTTTTCAAATTCGACTGTCATAGGATCTTAATTTCGATTTGAATGTTAGCGGAATGTAATGCTGCCACTCTGCTTTGGGAACCTTCACAACAATAAGCTGCTTCAGTAGCGCCGTGGAGGATGGACCCACCGTTCTCGTTGGCCTTCAGCCGTTGCTCATCCACCGGCTGGTTCACGCCGGCCACACCCACCAATAAGGCTCCTACCTCATGGACGCGTACGTTTGCCTCCCGAGGATCGGAAGAGGAACAGCATCTCGCCGTCGCCAGTACAAGGTCACGTAGGGCGCCTTGAATCAAGACCACCTGACTGCCGTCTTCGTTCACACAGCATCACAGCATCACATGGGGAGCTGCCCACCACCTTTGCCGATTGGGCACAACCGGCCAGTTATATATATTTTAATCAGGAAAGGGCATGCTATATGAGGACTAGTTTATTAATTAATGATATGATACGGACCGGTCAGCGTTGACCTCCACGTGCCCAACCTAAATCATGCCCGATTGCAAGCCATTCCCCATCCGATTCCTTCAGTTCGGCGGTGCTCGATGCTCCCAAACCCTCCTAGCCCTAGACCACAACCTGTAGACAACGGCAATGGGTGAGAATGTCGTTCTGTTTGTACTCCATTTTCTTGTCCTGCTGTAATTTCTCAAATCCCTTCTTTGCTGGACACTTGAATCCTAGATCTCGTCATGCTGCCTGCTAGCTTGTGAATAATGTATTCTCCACACCCGCTAATTGATCTTTGCACAATCTGGAGGTTCATCCATTTTTATTTTTTATATTCTTCTATGTACGACATAATAACTATTAATTTATTTTTTTAATTTTGAGGTAACATCTTAAAACGTCACTTGCGTTAATAAGGCATGAATTCGTGCAAATGCCATATGTGAATGCACTGTGAATCGGTGTACATGCCGTACGTTTTTTCTTTTGATTTACTTTCACGTTAGAAGTCGTCCCACTTACAATTTTTTTTTCCTGGCCCCGCCACTGTCCGGCACATATAGCAACAAGTACTAGTAATAAACATGCAAATCCTTGTTACTGCGCAGCATATGTTCGTAGCGAACATCACTGGCAAAACAATTGATCAGAGAAGTATAACCTTTCGATGATCCAGAACTTCGTTGACCTCCATTGTTGTGTCTTAAGGTAGTGTGGTTGAGGAGCGGAGTGGGATGGAGTCGTTCCATTCTATGTTTGGTTCAGGAGCGGAGGGATGGAGCCATCCTGGTGAGCAAATGTTTGCTCCGCTCGATCACGCAAAATCGAGTGGACCGAGCCGTCCCAATTCGACAGCGTCTCATCCTGTGACTCGAGCAAGGAGCTAAGGACGTGGTGCTGCGCGTGGCAGGAGCTCAGGGCGGCAAGGGGGATGGAGCTTGGGTGGCGCAGGAGTGAAGAATTGAGCGCTGATGGTGCGGATCCAAGCTTGGACGGAGCTCCGGCGGCAGGGTAGGGCGGCGTCTGGCGCTGCGGGGGCGGAGGGTGGTTCCTGCCGTGTGGTAAGGGGTGGCAAGGCTCAGGATGGCGGCGTCCGGTGTGGAGCGGAGACCGGATTGAGAAGGTGTAACGGAGAAGGAAGAAGGTGGAAGGGAGGAACCATGGTCAGGGAGGTTGGGAGCCCGACGGCGCGGGGGACGGAGCCCAGCGACACGGGGAGGGCAGCGCCCGGCGTCGTGGAGGTGGAGCCCGCAGCACTGGAGAAGGGGGCGGAGGCGGAGCCATGGCCGAGGTCCGATGGGAGCTTGGTGCGCTCTGGTGGAGAAGATTAGAGGAGGAGAAGAGGGTGGGGTGACTGACAGGCAGGTCCCACATAACAGTGGTTAACGGAGCAAACCAAAAAAACGGAACTGTTCTATCCCTCTAACCAAACATCTAACATGAAACCATCACATTTCTAAAATCAATCGTTCCATCGTACCTCACTCTCCAACCGAACGCTACCTAAAACGTGCGTAGAAATATGGGCAAAGTCAAACGCAAAATAAAAGACGGTGATGTGAAGCGGTATTGCAGGCACGCCGCACGCAGGCTGAGTAGGACACTGAGTCAACGGCCGGTAGGTGCGTACTTGACATTTAAGGGAATCACAGTTTGTCGGAGCTCAATAGAGATCTTATGTGAGGTTGCCAGTCAGTTTAACAAATCTTCGGATCATCTAGATTAAGAGACAGGCATAAACAATGGAGGTCAACAACCTTAACACACTATAACGAGTAACACCTGGAAGTGCCCGCCCTTGCATCGGGTGAGTCCTTGCTGGAGGTCGCGCTTTAAGAACTGGGATGCAGATCAGCTCAAGAAATGGGATGGACCCAAGACCTTTCTGCATCCGCGAATAAATCTATCTGAAATTCTGAATATACTAATGTTGGAAAATAAAATCTAACATCCGTGAAAATCACCAACTTAAATCACCCACTAAAAAAAGTTGTTTTCAAAATCTTTTTACCGTTGAGCTCCTGAAAATCCCACCTTCCCAGCGATTTCACCGTCCCGGCACCAAAAGCCGACAACCATCATTTTTTTATCCTCTCCGCAAATTCCGCCGTGTGCCGGTCGACAAACCGCCACGCGTGCTCCGACCGCTTTCCGCAATCACCGCCGACTCTCCCTTTCTTTTTCTCATTTTCCCATATTCCTTTTTCTCTTTTCTTTTTCTTCCTTCTCTTTCTTCCTTTCTTCTTCTTCCTTCCTCCTTTTTTCTTTCTTCTTCCTAGCCGCATGCGCCTGTTTCCTCCCTGCGCACCGCACAACGCCACCGGCCCCTCCCCTGGCGCCTGCTCCTTCCCTAGCGCCTGACCACCCCGGGCCCCCTCCCCTAGCCTCACAGGCCTCGCCTCTTGCCCCAGCTTCCCGCGTGCGCCGACGAGACGCGCCGGCCGGTGCCCTCCCCCACGTCGGCCTTCGCCACTATGCTCCTCGCCGCACGAGCCCGATCCCACCACGCCATCCACGCAGAACTCCACCTCGCCACGCCACCACCCTGTGTTGGCCGAGAATCTCGGCCGCCATTAACGCTGCTCACCGACCCCGGCCCCCACACCGTCGGCCGGCGCCCCGCTGTGGTGGAACTGCCCAAATTAACCTGACTAAAATGCACTTATGTCACCTGGCACGCGATCATGCACTTTAAGCAAGTCAACTTGATCGATTGTCGGATTTCATCCGATAAACCACTTACTCAGGATCGAGAAGCATTGCTCACATGAAGGTGAGTGGGCACAGAGATTACAACATTCCCATTACATTAACATAGTTCAACAATTTATTACATCAGAGTTTTTGAAATTCAGACAAGTTTGCAAGGTGATAAACAACGAAGATGTAGAACAAGCGGAAGCTAAACGTCGATACACGATATCATGACGAAGCCGATCATGACATCAATGATCCCTGCCCTCGTCGTCCGAGGAGGGATCCCACTCGACTGTCCAACCCGGAGGGAGCTGGGTCGGCCAAGTGGTGCCAGCAGCCACACTATCGATATTACCTAAAAAGTTAAGCCACCAACAAGGCTGAGCAACTAATACTCGACTGACCCGACAGGTGATAGCTAGTTCACCAACTCCTAGACATGCAATACTTTTTGACTGTGGGTTTGTTTTGCCAAAAGCGTCTACAATTGGTCCTTACTTTCAATATTTTAGCTCAAGTTCTAAGTTTATTAACCAATCTAGATTAGCAGCTTATACTAAGCAAGCATTGTTTCCAAACAACTAGAGATCAAACATCAAGTTTAACATCCTCAAATTTCATCTTTACTCAGTGCAGAATAGCGATCAAGTAGTCCCAAACTGTGAGAGGTAGACAAATCGATTCAAATTTATTAACCATGCATGGCGATCCTAATCTCATGACATTTGTGCACCACAAAGGGTCGCTTCATTTGTCAGCCGTCCCAGTCGATCCCTTAGGCATGTGTCAGGTCCAAACTTCCTTTGGCATAAAATGCTCCATAGTCCCGACCTCTGCTGTAATGTGACCGCACTTGCACCCACATGATGCACCATGGGAACGATGTTCCAAGGACAGCAGGGGGGTATGACACGCCCCAGTTCAATCAGGTACTAGGCTTCCCTATTCCATACTAGGTATGAGATTAGTACTTTCAGACACTTGATCACGAACGCCGACACGTTTCGACCTTAGCATGTTCATTGCTAGACAGACGGGGCAAACTACCACATCGGAATCATTCCCGGTCCCGTCCGTCATCCTTATAGTTGTAGAAAGAGTAATCACACAACTCCTATAACTCGCGAGTGACAGACAATCACTCGACTTTTACCGAGTCCTATTTAGCACAACAACTACTCGACCTTAGCAACTAGTGATCAAAATAAGGTACTACGTTCATGCATCTATGGTTTCAATCAACTCCTACAACGTAAATGCACAATCATAAGCATCAACATATTTGCATCAATTTTAAATAGGGAAGCATGCACCGGGGCTTGCCTTCAGGAAAAGTTAGCGGTTCTTTGGGGTCTTGATCTAGCTCGTGCTCAACTTTCGCGTGATGTAGCTCTGCGGTGGGTTCCTCTTCCAGCATAGGGTGGAGCTCGTAGGTTCCATCGGCGATATTAGCTTCTACACGACATGCACATGCAAAGAGTTTAGATTTTTCCATGCAAAGAGTTTACATTCCGCGATTACCCTTACTCAACCACTACATTTCTATAATATGCTATACATAAAGGTCTTTTGGAGGTAACTTGTACGACTTAGTCTCCTCCACCGAGTCGCGCTTCTCATGCCTCCAGACAATCCCGTGAATCACGCTCTCAGACAATCCCGAGAATCACGCCTTCACGTTTTCAACGCCTCCACGCCTTTAATCTCGCACCCAAAGCCATGTTAGCCTCATGCCTTGAAGTTATCTTAGCCTCGCACTAGAGAGGTGCCAGCCTCATGCCCTGGTTCTTGGCTTGTTCATTCCAACGACCCTGTGTGAGACACAGTAAACAACTCGACGCTCGGGGTTAGCTTCGAGTACTCGAGGGTAAGCTTTGTTATAGCCTAGTGATCAGCGATTATCTCTTGGCTTCGAGATTGAATTTACAGAGGCGACGTGAAGCTAGCACTACTTTCACGCCAGACTAGCCCCTTGAGATTAGGGACCCTCGACCGAAGTTAATTATTTTACGAAGCTAGGTGGTTCGCCCGAAGTTAATTATTTTACGAAGCTAGGTGGTTCATGCTGAACAAAACAACCTCGAGGATGACTGTCTTTTTGGGCGTCTGACTTCTAGACGTCTGTGCCATCTTGCCATGCCGCGCAATATCTTCACAATGAAACTGTTTGCACAGCCCAGGCATTCTTCATGGAGGAAGCATGTTTTAGTACCTGGAACAATCCACTTCATCCGTTTGACCTTATCTACAAAGTATCGACTCAATAAGTGCTCCAAACAATTCAAATTGGTCTAAATTCACCCTAAATAATTTTTTCTCCGTGTGCAAGTTGTGTTTCATATTCAAATTTTGGTAGGGTGTACTTGGCATTACATGCTATTTTCAAACTATTTCAGACTTTTTGCTATTAATAATTTCATATGTTTAGATAGTTTGATATTAGTTTATTTGTAAGATATGAAAATGCATGGAATTTAATGTAGATTATGATGCCGGATATCATCTCATGAAATTGGAACCCACAACACAACACTTATGGGTAGAATTACATAAAATTCGTTAGATTATAATTTGGAAACTTTGAATTGTCTACGGAATGAGTGGAATGAGTAAGTAGACCTGAGCGAAAGTTGGACTGGATCGGGCTGACAAAAGGAGAGACATTTTAAGCTCAAAATACCTAATTAGGCCCACCTGTGAGAGCTATCGGGGTGTGGTTTTTGGGGCAGGCTGGGCTGCACATCATTTTCACGTGTAATAAAAATAAAAAAATAAAAAAGTCGGTCGGGCTCCCATTTTAATATATGACGATTAGGATCCGCTCAAATTACGACAAGATAGTTCGACTAGCTTGTGTTAAACGCGTCCATAAATATACGATATTTAGGACAAGGTAGGTAGTTCGTTCTTATCTTAAACGTTATATATTCACGGAGGGAGTATGGTTGTAGCATCCAATTCATTTAATTCTAGAAATGACTAAGCATTACTTCAGCTATGTGATCAGCAAAGATATATATGATGCAAAATGCGTCCGATTTGATTATAAGGTGGTATCGGTAGCAAATTTGGCAAGCAGGTAGCAGCTTGATCAGTGATAAATTCTCTCGAACCTCGTAATGGCTCACAAAATATGAGAAAGCTGTGGCAGAAGCATGTTTTACTGTAGAAACCAAGAACATGGATCACTTTGCAGTTTAAGCACGGAACTCATGATCTGTTTCTCGCACCATGAAAAAGTATTGCATGAATGTTTTTTCCTCACATGAACACTTATAATCATGTGAATTATGCGCTTGACAGGTTTCTTTGTGGTGCCCTGCTTCCAACCCAGTTTGTAGGAAGCAGGGCCACAAAGGCAGCCATCTAAAACCTAAATTATTTAAAGTCTACATCCAGAGAGACAGCAACGTCCGACCCAACGCAAGCGACAGCAACGTCCCCTCTCAGGCGAGCCGGCAGCCGGACGGAAGCTATTTCACGCGCCGGCGGCACGCCCCGGCGTCCGTGCAGCGCCGCACCGAACCCCGGAAACGAAAGGCTAGCACTCTCCTTTATAAGAGCAGGCTCATCTCCCTTCCTTCCTCGCGCCTCCTCCCATGCATTACTTTCCCCGAGAAGAGCCCTCTTGTTCTTCCTCGTCTCCGGCGTCCGAACGCGCCGGCCGTCTCTCCTGTGTGCGCCGCCGCGCAAGGTGAGCGTCTCGTCGTCTCGGGCAACCAAAGCACCAACCTGACCCCCATCGCCATGGTGATCACGTTCCGGTTCATCTCTTTCTCGTTCCAGGCCTGGAGACGCGAGGGGAAGCACCAATCCGTGGCGGCCGTGATCTTTCCTCGCCGGTAAATCCTTTGTGGAAATTAAAATCAATGGATTTTGAGGTGAAAGTGGTAGAGTCTTCATTTGTGGCGCCGAGCGAGCCGACACCGAGGCAGGGGCTCTGGTTGTCTTCCCTGGACATCCTGTCGGCCAATAGAGGCCACACGCCAACAGTCTACTTGTTTCACTCCGATGACACCGCTTCCGATTTCTTCGACGTGGCCAGGCTCAAGGAGGCCATGGCCAAGGCCTTGGTGCCCTTCTTCCCACTCGCTGGCCGCCTCGCCGTCGATGGCAGCGGTAGGGTAGAGATCGACTGTAACGGCGAGGGCGCACTCTTCGTTGTCGCTCGCTCTGATATCACTGTTGACGACGAGATCAAAGACGTCAAGCCGTCGCCGGAGCTAAGGAGGCAGCTTGTTCCACGCATCGAGCCATCGTCCGTAGTATTGGCCGTACAGGTCTGCAACTTCTCCTAAATTATATTAGTGCTTCCATGCTTCCTCAATCATATGTCAATTTGCATCGGTACATGATGTGTGTATGTGTGTGTGGATGCATGCTTAATTGCGTTGCAGGTGACGTTCTTCAAGTGTGGATGGGTGGCGTTAGGGACGGCCCTCCACCACGCCGCCATCGACGCCATGAGCGCGATCCACTTCTGGAAGACATGGTCGGCCTTCTCCAGGGACGGCGAACGCGCCACCGTGGAGCCCCCCTGCCACGACCGCACCCTCCTCCGCGCACGGTCCCCGCCCACCGTCCACCCCGACGCTCTCTCGACGTTCTACCCCAAGCTCGCCTTCTCCGATCCGTCGGGACCTCTCGCCACCAAAGTCTTCACCATTTCCAAGGACCGGATCGCCTCGCTAAAGCGCCTATGCGGCGGCGCGAGCACGTTCCGCGCCGTGAGCGCCCTCGTGTGGCGGTGCGCGTGCGTCGCACGGCGGCTCCCGCCGGATTCCGAAACCCGGTTCACCTCCCCGGTCAACATCCGTCGCCGGGTGAATCCGCCCCTCCCGGAACGCTACTTCGGCAACGCGTTGGTCGAGGTGGTCGTCGCCGCCGCCGCGCGGGATATCACCTCGGAGGCGTTGGCGTCCGTCGCCGGCCGCATCGGAGCCGCCATCGGTCGGGTGGACGACGAGCTGGTGCGGTCCGCGATCGACTACTTCGAGATGGCAGGTATGGGCAGCCAGTCGGCGGCGAAGGGCACCCTGCCGGAGACCGATCTGCGGGTTATCAGCTGGCTGGGCATGCCGATTTACGACGCGGATTTTGGGTGGGGGAAGCCGCAAGTGATGTGTCGTGCGGAGTCCAACCGCGGCGGGTTTTTTCACCTCATGAGCAACAGGCCGGCAGACGGCGCCGGCGGTGTCAGCGTGCTCATGTGCATGGAGGCTGCAAATATGGAGGAGCTGGAGCGGCTGCTCTATGAAGCTCTGGCCAGATGCTAGTGGCCTTCATGCGGAAGCTTATTGGTATTGTAATTGTTTCTCTCAGTAGTTGTTGTGCTCATTCTGAATTTTTTTTATATAACTAGGAGGATTAAATAATCAATCTAACAGGCTCACAAATGAACAAGGTAACGGTCTCACAGCTGGGAGAGACCATTATATTCGTGGGGTCAGGTTACTCTAGGCCAAGAAGGATAAGGGCAGATTAGGCGTAGGAAAATTATCTCTTCCTAAATTTCCAGTCTGTTTGCATTTGACAAAAAAAAAAAGAAGTGACGGCGATGGCACTCTCTAACTCAAATTTGACTAACGAGTGGTGTGAACCTGGCCAAAAAAATCATCTTCTATTGGAGTGCCCGAGGGATGTAAAGTCCACGTAACACCCCCCCTATCAAGATTAAACTACATCACCCCCTCAACTACTGAGATGTGGCCATCTGGCACGTGGACCCAACTCGTAAGTGGGCAGGTGAGGGTCCCACTCTTCTCCTCCTAGCTCCCATGGCTGCTCGCCTCGGCTTGCTCGTGCTGTGCGCCTTTGCCTCACACGGCACCTGAGTGGCCGAGTCTGGCCTCAGCGCGCACGCGGGCGAGCACGTTTTGGCACGCACGCGGCTCACCTGGCTGTGCACTGCTGCTGCTGACTTGATTAACGCTTTAGTGAAGAAGATCAGGGAAGGGAAGAGATGGCCTTCTATGGTGTATGGATTGAATTGTGCAGGGGGACAAGATTGATGTGGGCTGCTTGGATTTGGTGGCTGCGATTGGAAGGAGCTTGGAGTTGGAGTTGGGAAAGTGACCAGCGTGCAGCAGTTGTGGATTTGCTATTTGGAGAAGAAAAAGGAAGATGCTTGCATGGGAATTGGGAAGGAAAAGGAATTGTGACCAGCGTGCGCTTGGAGTTGGAGCACGTTTTTGCACCAGGACCTTTGGCGGTGGACGGATTCACGAAATCTCGACTCGTCACCTCCTTGCGGGACGCCTCGCCGACGCCGGCATTCCTCAAGCAACTCGTGCCAGGCCCCCGGCCCCTGCCGCATCTCTTGATCTGGATGTGCCAAGCCCAGCCGTATTCCACCCATCCGATGCGGCGCCGCCGTCCTTCTTCACATCGCTCACCGGGCGCGCAGACGACAGGAAGCTTCTGTTCGGCGGCCCTCGTGGAGGCAGCGGAGATGGCGATAGCGGCCCCGGTGGAGGCGGCGGAGATGGCGCAGGCAGCGCGGATGACGACTTCACGAGAGAGCAGGAAGAGAGAGATTGGCGAGGGGGTTAAAACTGAAAAGAAAATAAATGCACCACTTACATCTGGGACTACATGCCAACTTGGCTAACCGTGTCAGCGTGGCTGGCAAAACTGCTTTAGGGTGTTAAGCAGGGGGCGATCGTGCGGATGCTAATTAGAAGGACTAAACATGAGCTAATTACAAATCTAATTGCACAGAGGGAGTCTAATTCGCAAGATGAATCTATTAGAGCTAATTAATCCATCATTAGCAAATAGTTACTGTAGCACCACATTGTCAAATCATGGACGAATTAGGCTTAATAGATTCATCTCGTAAATTAGACTCCATCTGTAATTAGTATACAAACACCCGATGTGATAGGTGCTAAAGTTTAACACGGGGTACCAAACACCCGCTTAGAAAACCACTTCAGGGGGTGATTTGAACGGTTTTAGATACTTTAAAGGTCACAATACCCACAATACCTGGTTCTCTAGTTGAGGGGGTTATGTAGTCTACCATCAATACACAAGTTTTTAGCATCACGATTACTAACGAACTGGCGTACGAAAAGAACATATAATGAAAGGGCATTCCATCATAGCTTACATTGTGATGCCTCACAAATGTGCTTTTACCATCAAAGCTGCGACAGAAATGAGCACACAATACTCCGGTGCGATTCAGACTGCAAAATATGCCAGATCAACATCAAGATAAATACATTAATGTACAAACTGTTGGAAAAACATGTAATAATAATGTGTAGTTGTTATGACATGGTTTCCAATCAAGACAGTGATGATAATAAATACCCTATTTCATACCAAGATATTGTGTTGTCAGTGAATTTCAACAACTTTTAATTAGTTGATTCCCAATCTTGCTCCCATCCATCAAAAAGTTTGAAAGCAACCTCCCGCAATGCACTCTTAAGCAACTTAACCACATGCACATGGAATGCTGGTGTAAAGCTTACACATTATAATCACATTATCTTCACAGCTCCAAACATAGACAACCCACCGGTGCTCCACCAAACTAGGGAAGAATAGCTTTATACAAAAATTTGTTCAAATCATCACAGCTTATATAGAAAATGAATGAGTTATGGAAAGGAACCGTGAGCATGCTAAGCATTAATATGGTAAAAGTAAGAAATTTAGATGCATATAATAAGAAATATTATTGAGCTGAGGACTGACCATCTTGCAGTGGGGGACATCATAGCCGACCAACAAATTGTTCGCATACGGAGGGGTCCATGATATCGAATGACCCATCAAGTATGGATCCCTGTGAATTGGCAGATAGTAACATAACATTAAATTGTTACAAAAGGGATTCAAAAGAACATTGGATCAAAATAATGGGTGGAAATGAAACTCATTGTGCCATTGATCAAATTGATGAAAAGGGAAAACACCACAATGTTATAATAATAGTGAACATGCCACAAAGTCAGATTCAACAAAATGTCTCCAACAAGCACAAGGTTGGCCAACACATAATGCATCATCTAGCTGCTTGAAACGCCTCAGGATCGCATCAAATAAATCCATTGCCATCTCTGACTGGCCAATAAATTGCAATTTGACTGCAACTGTCAAGACCTCTATGTACTTTGGAATATAATGAATGAAGCATGGCCTACATAAAACGGGAAAAAGTGGATGAGAGCGAGTAAATGCCATAACTACGATATATTGGAGTAAATATAAAAAAATGTACAAATCAATTATAGAAATAATTAACCAAATGAGAATAACAGTAACTGGATTGTGGTGAGATAATGTACATACATCCTATCATTGACACCATCATCCACCAGCACCACCTTTTCCATTAACAATGATGAATTAAGATAGGCATTGCTCGGCTGGAATCCCAGCTGCCAAGGAGTCTTGGAATCTATGATAAGCAGGACAACCTTTCTAGGAGCATAGTCATCAGAAGAATCCAGTGACTGCAATGTGACATTGAGATCTATAGAACCACAACTTGGAATGATGAGCACCCAAGTATAATGTAGGCATTGCTTTCGTGATCATACAATGGGTGCTCAAAGCATTGGAAAAAATGGGATCAATCTGCTTTGATAAGTCTATCGTGGACGATGACATCATGTTATGGCGGTCAGTTGATGCTTGGCAAGATGCGCTATCCTGATGACCATTGTGCTCTGTACAACTGCTGAAACGGGCTTTTTTGCCAACTGGATCTGGTTGGTCAACCAGAGAGACACCCTTCATATCAGAACATAGCTGTCTCTTAGCGGAACAGCTAACGGAAGTTTCACTAGCTATTTGGACATCAAAAGGCTCTAATGCGGAGGATGTTACAGGGACTCTCAGAGCATGTGCCGAGGATGTAGTTGCCTCACACAAAGCCATCTGCTGAGACATAGGATGGCCAGTGCCATTGGAGTCCTGAACAGCTGCCCAGTGGTAACATAAACCAGATGGTGCCCGCAGCTAAATTTGCAGAGTAGAAAGCAATAATAAGTTCAAGTTGAATACTTCAAAACAAGCTACTAATTGCAACAAATAGATAGAATAGAAGAACAAAATAAGAATATCAAACGTGCCAACAACGAATCTGACCTTGCTATTACCAAAATCAGATTCACTACAGTCATCAGGACCGGAAAGAGTATCACCAAGAATCATAGATTTCATTGTTCCATCATTAAATGGCCGGATACGTGGGAGTATGTTGTGGTCCGTAATCCATATGCTATCAAGGTACAGGCCCTGATAACAAAATAGGTATAGAGAAATCAACAAAATGGTATAACAATAAAGATAGAATGGGACGAGCACTGTATTGTACGAGATATAATTGTATACCTGCAGGAATAGAGTACATCCCGTGATGCTCGGGACTTTTAGGTTACTCTTTAGGTCAGACTTGAGTTTCAGAACAGCATACAGCAGTCGTTGAATGACATCTTCTGACCAGTCAAATGTATGTATAACCAAAGGATCTCTAAGCGTATTCCAGTAATCCACAGAGGCATGATCATACTTTGCACC
The DNA here is from genome assembly GCF_005286985.2 of Setaria viridis. Classification (NCBI taxonomy): domain Eukaryota; kingdom Viridiplantae; phylum Streptophyta; class Magnoliopsida; order Poales; family Poaceae; genus Setaria; species Setaria viridis. Next base: position 7,929,964 of record NC_048267.2, on the reverse strand, counting down.
CGGAGACAGCAACAAAGACATCACATACACTACAAATGCTGCCTTAAAAGCATTTTCTTCACTCGGTGACATTGACCCACCATAGTCCCGCTCAATAACCGCCTGTGCCGCCTTGATACTAGGTTGATCCTTCGCCTCAACACCAAGGTATTCAGCTTTTATCTTAGAAACAGTTTCCTTCCCTGGCATTCCATTTTCGGCTACACTCAAGCCATGGCTGGGAATACGAAACACACGAGCAACATCTTCCTTATTAAACTGTATTTTCCTTGAATCATTGATAACCAACGTCTGTGACAACGGATCAACCCTGCTCATAATCCATAGCGCAAACTTCCTGTTGGTTTGCCTGAGAGAGGGGAAATAGAGGATACCTTCAAAGCCTATTGACTTCACTAACCCCCTCTTCCTCTCATCAAAACCTCAAACCACATCGTGTAGCTGCCTGATAGAGGACTTCGCGGACACGGTGGTTACCTCTAACCGATTGCTTGATTTCAGTAACTTTTAGGTAGCCGCGACGGGCGATTTCTTCCGTGGGAATTTCTGGACCAGCATTTGTTTCAGGTGAAAGCCGATCGAACATCAATAAAGATTGAAAACGCAAGGCCAAAATGGTAGTATATACTGACTGTAATCTGAAACTAATGTGCTTAAAGTCATAGGAAAAAGCGATGCGGATCGAACCTGCGAACTCTGCGCTCGATCTGGAGAAACGGAGCGGCCAGCTTTCTCACTCGAGCCGCGATTTGTGACAGATTGGCGCCGCATAGTGAGGAGTAACGGCGAGATTGAGCAGAGAGAGTCCTTGGGGGGTCCGAAAGGGCCGCATTTAATTTGGGGGAAGAAGAAGAAGCGCATCCGACGCTGCATTCACACCAGCGGCTTTCTGGTAAGGAGCACTAGGGAACCAGGGAATTCTTCGGACTACGTGGGGGCCAAAAGGTCTTGTTTAGTTTACCCTCAAATCCTAACTTTGACACTATGTAAAAAGAAGATTCCCCATCACATCAAACTTGCGGTACATGCATGGAGTACTGAATGTAGACGAAATCAAAAACTAATTGCACAATTTTATTGTACTTTGCGAGACGAATCTTTAGGCTACTTTGACACTATGCAAAAAGAAGATTCCCCATCACATCAAACTTGCGGTACATGCATGGAGTACTGAATGTAGACGAAATCAAAAACTAATTGCACAATTTTATTGTACTTTGCGAGATGAATCTTTTGAGCCTAATTAGTCAATATTTGGACAATAATTCACAAATACAAACGAAACGCTACAGTGTTGCTACAGTAATTTGGACACCCCAAAGTTGGGCAACTAAACAAGGCTAAAAATACTGCTCCCTACTGATCAGAACAATAAGAAGGAGTTTCATGTGTGAATCGGGGTTTGCCTTGAGGTTGACCGTCTCTGCTTATATGTATCTTTTTTTTTAATATTTAGGACCTGTTTGGATACACACTCATAATCTTTAGGACTTCACTTTTAGTCCACTTTTAGGACTTGTGCATCCAAACATATGTTATAAAAGTGCATTCATAATGTTTAGGAGTGTTATTTTCATTAGGAGCACCAAACCATCATAATGGGTCATTTTTCTTCTAAAAGTGGTCCCCAACCCATCCTTTACCCCTGTTGCCCCTCCCCTTCTCTCTCCACGGCGCTAGAAACAAAGTAGGGGTGGAGTAATTAGGGGTATAAAAGTCATTCCCCCTCTAACATCCTAAAGATTATGATTCCATCCAAACAACCCACTCATAAATTTTAGGACTACCAATTTCTAGCTCCTACACTTTATGAGTGTCCTAAAGTTTATGAGTGTGTATCCAAACAGGCCCTTACAAGCTTATGTATCTTTTGCCACACGGACCTCGGCCAATGCAACCTCGCCGGCAACAAAGATATAACGGTAGTAAGCGAGCTTGTGTCGTGCCCAAATCCTGATGAGCAGCAGTGTGAAGAACACCAGCAGAAAGAGCAGCCGCTCAGAGATTGTATGGTGGTTGTTGTCGAGCTCAACTGCTCGAGCACAGGGTGGTGGGACATGGCTGGGCGGGGCAGCAAACTAAGGATTGCTGATGAGAGTGGTGGGTGCAATGCAAGTGTGAGTGTTGCCATTCTCAGAGATTGGAAGGACCCGTTGTCATTTTGATTTTTCTTAATTTGTAAATATTATCATGCACTTAGACATACACTATATCTAGATGATACCTATCAGTTAAGTCACTGCACATACAGAAATGACATCAGAAGCGATAGGATGTTTCCTTCTGCAAATAGCTTCACAGCTGGTTAATTGCACTCTTCTTCACATGTAACTGGGAGCCACACGGGCCAACCCGTAAACTGGTTCTATGTTTAACGTTTCGTCCTTTGAGCCTTTTGCTTCTGATACCCCATCCCGACAGTAGTGCCAGTATACTACATAAAAAGGAAAAACATCATAGAAAAAAAAATTTAACTGTACTTTTATGTTTCGTCCTTCTATGCTTATAAACTGGAGTACAAAACGACCGTAAAGAACTCTTTTCCTTTTCATGAATGGGGGAAAAAGACTTGTATATAACTCTTAGACGTATATATGACAGACGCACAAGTGAACACAAGATAACAAAATAACAAGCCAGAAGCAGGAAACGACACATGCATGCAGCTGCTTATTGACCTGACCTGAGTACCTGACCCACGCAGCTGAGAACAACACATACAGTACATAGTAGACTTAAAGCAGTTCACTACTCTAGCTGCAACATCTTCATGAAGTATGTATTCATAGATATGTAACTCCAGGCAGGTTAATGGGCGTGTTTTATTTGTGGCATATTTACAATCGGACAAGCCCAGGGCCATCTGAAAGTTGCAGACTAAACCACTGAATTGCGACGAAACAATCTCAACCATTCCAAGTTTCCAACCTCACGAACCTCAAGAACTTAGCTACAAAAACATGCTTCGGCTCAACATGATGCCTAATGTAAGCTTCAGAAATCTGGATTTCTATACGGACCTGGTTTTATTTCTTGTGAAAATAAAGCATATAGAAAATGCTTCTCGCTACCCAGTGGAAATTCTGAAGAACAATGATAAGCAACAGGGAATGGGGAACATAACAGCTTTATTGATCAGTAGACAGGCTACAATGGTAGGATAGAAACCCTACTCGCCCTCCCTGGGAGGCTCTGAGTGCTAGGATCTATTTCTACCTACCTAATCTCCTGTCGTGACCTTGGCTTATAAGAAGGCCGGCCATAACAAACTCTCAACTATTATGATCTTATCTCATCTCTATCTGATCTTATTTGTATCCTGATCCAACTAACTACTGACCCAGCCATGATCCAACTAACTACTGACCCAGCCATAAAACATAGGAATTAGGCACCACATCAGCCACTAGATGGCGCCTTCTTCCTCCTGCTGTACACCTTCCTAATGAAAGAGTCCACAACAAACAAAATGTTTGAAAATTGCAAAGTAGCTACTGATTTGAAGGTCTTGCTTAGATTTACAGGAAGTCCCATGGCTACAGAAAAGATACAGAATACTGCTGCCATTTATTTAGACTAGAAAGTTCTATATATTAGCTTAAGTGCTTTCTTTCAAGGACCTATCTGCAGAAGAACAACTAAGTTAAAAATCTTCAGCCATGTGCTAGGCAGAAGAACTGACATAAAAAAACATGCTCAGTAGGGCGCCAGAATTAGTCAAACCACTTCCTTCATAGATAACCTTAACACAAACATGGACTATGATAGTCAGAGATCACTAGTGATTCTAAGCAGAGACCAAGAATTGAGCAAGCCTGCACCGTGGATAGATGCTATTGAGCATGAGTTGCACTTCTACAATTCATCTAGAAACTAAAAAAAAACGGACTTAAACATTTCAAGATGTTGAAATTAGACTCCAGAAGGCACAACACCAGCACAGGCTGCGGCATAAGCATCCACAAGACCAGGAACAGAGTCCTTGTGAGTTGTGACAGTCGCTGAACTTCCATTTGAAAGTCTACCCCCCGATTTGAGCTGTTGTGTAAAAGACTAAAAGCCCACATTGCTATTCAGCATCCCTTTGCCTGCAGGACCTTTCTGATACAATGCCGGCCACTAGCCTCCTCTCCAGGCTGTAAGTAGATAGAAACCATAAGACAAACTTGGTCTCTGAGTAGTCCAAGATCATTAGTGTTTCTATTGCAGAAACCAGAACACCAAGGACTGCTGCCAATAAGCGTGAGTTGAGTCACCATCCGTCTAAAATACAAAACAGATTTGAACATTTCAAGATGTTAGAATTAGATTTTAGAGGGCACAACACCAGCACAAGCAGCAGCATAAAAATCTGCAAGCCCAGGAAGAGAATCCTTGTGACAGTCGATGAACCTCAATTTGAAAGCCTTCTCTCCAAGTTTAGCTAATGAGAAAAAGCTCATATTGCTATTTAGCAATCCCTTTTCCTGCAGGACCTTCATGACACAATGCCGGGGTATCATTCGCTTCTCCAGGCTTAATGTAAATAGGACGGGCCTTTCAACAATGTACTGCGGCTTCAGTCCAACCTCATTGATCAGGAACGCAATCTTGCGTTGAAGGCACTCCTCAGATAGTCCTAAAATGCTTGGCAACTTGGACACTGTTGTGGAAACTTTACTCTCGCAGCAACCAAGAGTACTCTTCAAAAAATTGAGCCTGGCAGCAATGTTCTCTTTGGTGTTATTTGCGACAACCAACACCGCCCGCCAGAACATTCGCGAGCTGCGAGGCACCCCAAGCTCTTCCGCACGCAGCACTACCTCCTTGACGCGCTCTGGGCTGAAGGTAAGCACACTCCTTCTGACTGAGCACAGCTGGGCAATATCTCCAACACTTAGGCCGCACTGATGAAGAAGCACGATGTTAGGCTTGATCACCCTTTCAAGATCCGACCATAGGATGCTGCTTCCCTTCTTCATAACGTGGATGAACTTTTCGAATGAGCCGTGGAGGGAGATGAAGAACTCGAGCCTTGGACCGACGTCGCAGTTCCGGAGAGAGCGTGAGCCGACCAGGAGGAAGGAAACGATTTGGGGAGTGGACAGACCGAGGCGGTCGCGGAGATCGAGGAGGCGGGGGCCGATGTTCTTGGGCGATGACCGGAGGAGCAGCGGGTCCGCAGCGACGACGGCGGTGATGTCGGCGTGGGAGAGGCCGACGCCAGAGAGCAGGGCAAGAATGGCCTGGGGGTTGGAGGCGGAGTTGAGGCGGGACCAGGAGAGGTCCTCGAATGCCTTCTTCCTTGGTTTGGATGATTCATCGAACGCCTTCTTCGCCGTCTTGCGGGCTTGAGCTGGGGCGAGGCCGCAGGCGGCGACGAGGTACTCCTCGAGGGAGAATGGGGCGGGGGAGGTGGCGAGGAGGCGGGCGCGATGGTGCATAGGGGAGGGGAGCGGGGTGGCTGCGCGGAGGAAAGGGAGGAGGTGCCGTCGGAGGAGCATCATGGCGGCGGCGGAAGGGGCGGCGGCGATGCCCCAGTTGAGGAGGAGGGCTGCAGAAGCGAGTCCGCCCGTGAAGATGAATAGTCGTAGATTGAGAGTGAGAAGGCCGGCAGAGTAGGAGGCTTACCGGCCCAGCCCAAGCGCATGGCGCCATGGCCCAACATGCCTTTCACGTTCTTTTTATTTACTCTGTTTGTGTGCCCTGCTTTTGCTCTGTTTTCTGATCCTTCTCGTTTAGTTCCTGCACTCGCATTATCCACTAGGTTCGTCGTCCGCTAAAAAAACTCGAGAAACGCAAGATTTTCAGTCGATTTGTCATGAGTCAACAGCATGATCGCCCTCCATTAACCTTGGAGATCATGGCGTCGTGAACATGAAGCATTGATGCAGCGCCGGCGGCGGCCTCCTCTTCGCACCAGGTTCTTCCGAGAGCCATCTCCGATCCAGTCCGAGCGAGCGGGGCCGAGGCGATGGAGAGGAGGGGCGCGGCTGGCGACTGGAGATAGAAGAGTGTGCTGCAGGACAGGTGCTCTAGCTAACTGCGAAGATTAACTAGGGTAGCGAGCCCACCACGCCATGACGTGGAAGCAACTTACCCAACGCGCACGAATCTTCCGAGGTCTCCATCCGGCCGGTGGAGCGATCACCATTATTTCAGTTCCAGTTCTGGCCCTGGCACAAGCTAATATCTACGTCGACTCCATTATCCGGGCAAGCGACGTCTCCATATATCCTTGCGACTTGCGAGCGAAACGCCGATGATCGGTGTCTGTATGACAGGTGGGGCCAAGCTAAAAATCCAACGCCACCATCACCGCGCAAGCAGACGCCAGTCGACCACGCGAACGCGCATCATCGATGTCTCTCCGACAGGTGAGGCCACCGGCCACGTCTCTCTCCTCCTGGAATCTCTCGTCTTGACTGACTTGCGTGTTCACGATGTCGACGACTTACGTCATCGTCTGCCGTTGAAGCGATAGTGCGACGTCCTCCGGTGAAAGCGACCCTGCTAAAAACAGTTGGCCGGTTAAAACAGCATTTGTTGCTACAACAAATAGCCATTTGCAAGAGTAAGTACTTATTGTCCGCCCCTACGAAGTCGAGCCACGTCATCATCCATCTTTAGAAATGTTTATCTTCAGGAACGGGTAACACCATGATCTGTCTTTGTAAATTATTTTTCAGGTGTGGATGACGGCATGACCTACCCTGAAAATGTCATTCCCGCCAAAAAAAATTCGGGCATTTTTTTAAAAATTTGCCGGTACTGTTTCCCGCTAGTTCTTTAAATTTTTGGTTTCCACTAATTTTCTCTAACAATCTAGGGTACGACCGAATAGAATATGTTACATCATAAATATAAATTAACGAACCCAACGCCGAGCCCTAGGGCTAGCGCCACGAACGTGTCCACGCTGGAGATGACGTGGCAAGGCTGGGCGTAAGGGCATCTAACGTGGAGTAACGGACCTCGGCGTGAGTTTAAGTGCCTTTTTGGGAGAGTTTTCTTACCAACTTCTCCACCGGCTTTGAAGAATTACACATAGCATTCAGCATTCCGATTTGCACGCACGCATTATTAAATTCCCCGATTACACGATGGCGCTCAGAAACCACAAACTTGTTTGTGCCGGATCAGTTTAAGTGGCTGAAAGATCCATCGGGAAAGATGAGCTTGCAGGGCATAGGCATCGTTCGTTTTCTTCTTCAGCAGTCCAACAGCAGCCCAGTTCGCAGCATCTCTTCACTATATTTCTATGTGATTGCAGTCACTCATCTTTCTGATCGTCGACAAGCCAGAAGACAATGCAATCCGACTGCAACATAGCGTACATCAAGCATAATGCCAGCGATTTCGTTAGCGTCAGGTTTACAACAGAGCGCAGGTTAGCATTTGCGCAACATGGTAGCTGTAACAGTTCCTTTCGTACAATAACGCCAACATTTGGTAGTTTTGCTTCTTCAGCTCGCCTCGCCTAGCTCGGCAAGGCAAAGCTTGCCGGCGCAGGAGAGTTGTTTTGGCTCGTTCAGCTTGGCATGAAAAAAGCTTGAAAGCTCAAGCCCCGAGACAGCTAGCTAGCTGACCAAACGTCCGGCGTCTATCCTTACCAAGTTAGGCAACACAGTAACCAGCAAGGGTATCAAACACACCCTAAGCAAGTTCAGGAATTTACAGCACAATGAAAGAAAATGATGTCAAATTTGTTCAACCACGTACAAACTTCCCAAAAAACAGTCGGTTACTCTCACTGCATCTTCATGACGTTTATAGGCCCGTTCGGCTGGACTTATAAGCCGGCCGAAAAGTTGAAACGGCTGATTTGTTGTGAGAGAAAAACATTGTTAGGTGGCTGATAAGCTGAAGCGAATAGGCTGTATGTTCATAGAGATGAGAGTTAATGAACATGTGGTATAATTTATGCTCTACATATGCTCTGTTCGCATTGTTTTTTATATCTGAGCACTTATATTTTTAGGGATTCTTTTAGATAATGAATAGTACCATTTTGGGGATAGACCTGGTTATTTCTCAAGAGGAAAGCAAAAATGAATAAAAAACTAAGACTGAATTATCTCTCCCGCGAAGTTGCAGAACTTGACGGTGAGCAAGGTCGAGAAAATGTAGTGACTCGCGTTTGGACCAGTAGTCCAGTAACAGGGCAAATAACGAATTTTACAGTACTTTAGTGCAACAAGATGGGTGATACACTGGACTCTAGAACTCATTCGGCAATTGGAATAGTATAAACCGAGACTAGCATGACAGAGACCCAACTAAAATACATGGAATGGAACAACCGAAGAACACATACAGCCACGCTGCTTACTGAACCACGCAGCGGACAATAACAGGGACCATGCAAGGCATCCACACTCTGACACTCGCATCAAATAAATCCAGCTCAAGCGAGACGCCGACAACCGTGGCGGCTCAAGTCACTGGAGCAGCGAGGCCACCGCGAGGCCGGCGGACACGACGAGCGAGGCGTACACGATCTTCTTCCTCCCGGCGCCGTGACGCCGGCCGACGGGACCGTCGGAGGCCCAGACGGAGGCTGACACCTGGGTCACCCCTGCAAAGAAAGCACCCGACAGCGCGAGCAAGTAGGCGGTCTTGTTGAGCCCCGGGGGCGGCTCGCGCACGGCCATGGTTATGGCGGAGGAGGCGGCGGCGAGGCCGAGCAGGCCGCGGCCAAAGGCTTCCCGGTGAAGCTTTGGCGTCCCGCCAGCGGCCTCCCCTTCACGCCTGTTGTTGGCCGTGTCCGGTGCCATCTTGAAGCCGATGCTGCTCAAGCCCAGCACCGGCGCCGCTTCCTGTCCTGAAAACTGAAATCAATGAAGGGGGAGGCTTGCAATAGGGAGCGTGGTGGCAATGGTATTTATACTGCTGGTTGCCTCTTGCAGCCGTGCTGCCCGACTGAACCATCACAGGCGGGCCCACGCCCCTCGACAATGAACGGAGCCGCGGTGGAATGAGCAGCACCGATGAACACCGAAGAAAAGGGAGGAGGTTGAGGTTGAGGTAGGTTGAGGGACGGTCCATCTGACACTGACGCGGATGGGTTTCTAATAAACCCGCTATGTGGATCGAGTTTCTTCGAAGCACTACAATTCAACAATTCGAATAAACTAGAACTCTGAGTCGAACCCGCGCGTGCCGCCCAGGTCATGGCCACGGACGGACGCGACGACGAGGCCGGGCCGAAATTAGCTGTTCCGGCCGATGACATTTGTATTCTGGGCTACAAATGTGAAATGTTTGTCTGCAGTGCGTGCGTGCGTGTGTGCGTGACGGCTCAATGCGACGGCCCAATACGCAACCTTTGGTTTCATCTCCGGAAGTACTAGCTCCCTTACTCGGGGCCTCCTATCTTGCTAGCGGAAGCTAGTTAAGTAAGATGGCTTTAAAAGCCCACTAAAATTCTACGAGGCCCAACTGCGGTAGTGCGTTCCTTGCTATTTTCGTTTCAACAGAAACTACGGTGCGGATTATTTTTTTTATTTTTTTATTTTCTGCTACCAATCCGTGCTTCAATAGATATTCGATTTTTTATTCTGACGTCAGAATGCAAGTCGCCTCAACATTTTTACTATGTTCAACATTTTCTCAAACTTAGTTCAACAATTCAAATACACTAGGTCAACATTTGGTGTGAAAATGTTGAAGCAGTATGTTTAAAATGTTCAAGTAGTTGTTCAAAATGTTGAAATAGTACAGCCTGAATGTTGATTTTTACAAATATATTAGAAAAATGAAACTATACTTATATTGGATCTTGTTTTATTGCATTAATTCAAAATAATATGGTGGTTCAAATGGATTTCAAAACGGATAGACGGTCTAAGAGAAAATCGCGTTTGAAGTTTGAAACTCAAATTAGATTTCCATCCGTCTCCCCCGCTCAGCTGTTGGCACATGTCCATTGGATTTTCACCCGTGCCCACGAACTTGCTTTGTGCCTAAGCAAATTCACAATCTCAGTCGTTGCACAAATCTCCAACAATGGAAGCCAAGTAGGAAACAAAATTCTGGAAGCCACATAGTTCCCGCCCTTACTCTGCTTTGCTTTTGGTAGATGATGTAAAGATGTACTCCTTCCGTCCCATGAAGAGTGCAAATTTTAACTTTTTTTCAGATAGATAAACAGTGCAAATTTTGTGGGATTTTTTTGAATCCTAGAATCGCACGATTCATGGTATGGAGGGAGTATGCTCTAATGCTCACGTAAAATTTGGGGTGAGAATTTGTTTATGTAACGACAAGAAAAAAAAAGACAAATCAGCATGTGAAATTTGGGCTGAACTGAAATTCTGGGCTCCAAAGTAGCTAGCTGCTCTGCCCGATTATGTTTTTAGTAACAATATTCTGGGCTGCTAATGCGAAATGTCTGTCCGAACTGCAGTGAGCCCAAGTAGCTTTGTGACTCAGAATGCAAATGTTACTACTACGAAGATGTGGCCTCTGATTCTTGTGTTGCCATTGCCCATCCCGCTATCCAACCACTGAAATCCGCCAGTTCTTCATTTGTACGTATTAAAAGCAACGAAAACACTGGTAACAGTCAGGCGACTGCTTCCGTTTCTTGTCGCAGTCGATGAACTCGGTCCGCCGTCTGATGCTGCTCCGACAGCTCCGCTTACTAGTTGGTGCTAAGTGACCAAGTTTTTCATTTGTATTTCAGTGGCCTGATTGGGGGCACTCAAGAAAGCTAGGCATTCGACAGAATGCAAACGCATTTTTTTTAAGAAAAAAGGGGCTGCAAACGCATTTTGCTGAAATTGTTGCTATGCGACGGGACCTCGTAGAGTTGAAACCAAAAGCCGACAACTTGAAAAGTAACCAAGAGTGATCACTCCCAACAGATGAATGGTCGATCGATGCTTGCGCGGAACAAGCGCGCCCAAAAGCGATGCATGGACGACTAGACGAGAAAGCTGTAATAATTAAAAGGAGGAGGAAATGTATGTGCAATGCCCGAAAGAATTAATAAAATAAGATGAGCTAAAAGAAAAACCGAAATGGAACCTCGTAGCCCCCGTTTTCTTAGATGCATCGTGTGTTACGATGATGGCCTGAAAGCTGGCTTAATTAACATGATCGGTCTCAGGGACGGGTCGTCGCGCCACCTGATCGACGAAGTAGTAGGAGTATTTAGCCTGGCATGGATGATCGTACGTATCATACAGCGCTGCTGTAGCCGTATCACAGTCGAGTGAGCGGCCTGAGGGGTGCGGTTATGGATCGCACAAGGTGACAGCCTTCAGCTTACCTGCAGCTTGATTGGTGGATCGCGTGAGGATTGTTGGACTTCACGGGAAAATAATCGAGTGGACTACCAGTTCGTTGGAGTTGGTGATGTCATCCACATACAAGCAGATTCAAAAATTAAAAAAATCATAACTCTTGAATCAGACCTTCAAATCAACGACACTCAACGGCCTTGGTTTGCTTCTTTTTTTTTTACTTTCCCCTCTTCAATTTGAACAGTAGCTACTCCATCCGTTCTAAATTATTATTTGTTTTAACTTTTTTAAATAGATAACTTTTGCTATTAGATGTATCTAAAAAGTGATTATGTATCCAGAAGAGTTAAAATAAATAGTAATTTGTGATAGAGGGAATAACATGGAAATTAATTATTTACGATAGCGTGGTAGGGTTGCATATATTCGTATATATTATGCAGCACAAGGAGCCAACAACACATGTATGTTTTATCACTATATATATTAAATAGGTACACAGTTGATCTGCAGCAGCAGTACACAACATGCCAGGAGACAACGACGGAATATGATGAATGGCGTATATATAGAACAGAGTCTACTGATGACTCTACTCGACTCCACTGGACACCGTCTCACACACGGCCGAATGGAACAATACAGCAACACGTACGGTTTTTTTTTTCGGATAATGGATATAGAAACACGTAGGACACATGGAGACTAAGAACTTAGTCATCACCAACTTATTGTATCTGGCCACAAGAGCGTGGCAATGGCAATGGTGCCGACCGTACGCACTACGTACCTGCTGCGCGGGCGGCGCGTGGCAGAAACTTCACCATAAGAGCGTGGCCGCCGCCAGGCCGGCTGCCGCCGTCAGAGGGGCGAGGGACGCGTACACGAGCCTCCTCCCGACAGGGGCGCGCGCGCGGGGGTCGGCCATCACCCAGACGGCGCCGCCGAGCTCTGCGACCCCCGCGTAGAAGAGCCCCGAGAGGGCGAGGAGGTAGTAGGAGCCGTTCGTCCCTTGGAGCGCCGCCGGCGGCTTGGACATGGCGGCGGTGATGGCCGAGGAAGCAGTGGCGAGGCCTGCAAGCCCCAGCGCCGCGGGGAACCAGCTGGTTGCGTTGCGGTCGACGACGCCGTCGTCGTTGCCCTGCACCAGCCCCTCCCGTCTTGCATGGAGGCTCATGAGCGTCACCACCCTAGGCTCCTAGCTTGGTGTAGCTTGCTTGCTTCTGCAGTGGCTGCAGCCTGTTCAAGTCGATGCTTTGCTGGGAAGGGAGAGCAGCTTTATATAGGCCCACGCCCCTCAGACAATGAACGGAGCCGCGGTGGAAAGAGCACAAGTGGACAACACAAGAAAAGATAGAAGGCTTAAAAATCAGTAGTGGCACCGATGACATTCCAGCGTGTTTATGTTGAAAAAAAAACGACATTGGTGCCTCCAAACATCCCCTTACTTTACTTTGCGATAAGGCGCCTCCAACGGATTGCGAAAGGCGGTCGCCTCCACCGAGGTCTATCTCCCGGATTACATGGGCCTCTCTCAAAACGAAACAAGCTAGAAGAGGCTTGCTTGCTAAGAGTAGACAGTGACAGGAGGAAGGCTGCGTACCTCTCTCTCCAGACCTTTCAAATTCGACGGCCATAGACGAAACACGAAGTGCTGCCATCCCCCTCCAACGCGGAGGCTTAAGCCAGTCCCCCGCCAGGAGTCACAGGAAAACGAAACAAGCGATCAACCGAGGCTTAGTCACCCCCGCCAGGAGTCACAGGAAAACGAAACAAGAGTCGCCATCCCCCACCAACAAAATCTTCGCATGCAGGCACGGCACACGGCTCGGCAGAGCTCCCCTGATCACACCTTCGGCCTTTTCTTAACTTCTCAATATAAACAAATATATTTCACGTATATAAGTCTAGTTAACATTCAGTCAAATTCCATATGGTACTAAATCAGATAGTATACATAATATTTAATACGAGCTTTAGAATTATTTGATTTAATTAGATAAAATATTGGGCTTGGCCCACATTAAGACCCCGTTTGAATACCCCATGCTAAAGTTTAGCACATGTCACATTAGATGTTTGGATGTTAATTAGGAGTATTAAACATAGGCTAATTATAAAACTAATTGCACAGATGGAGTCTAATTCACGAGACGGATCTATTAAGCCTAATTAGTCCATGATTTGACAATGTGATGCTACAGTAACCATTTGCTAATGATGGATTACTTAGGCTTAGTAGATTCGTCTCGCGAATTAGCACGGGGTTCTGCAATTAGTTTATAATTAGCTCATGTTTAGTCCTACTAATTAGCATCCGAACATCCGATATGACACTGCTAAATTTTAGCATCTAATATCCAAATACCCTCTAATCCACAGCAGCCCAGCCCAGCTCCTCCTAGATTCTTACGGTGAGCTGGCTCTGATCGACTCGTTATGAGAGTAGTGTTTGTTTCAACAAAGGTGGAGCTAACGACAGGAGAGTCGTGTTTGTTTTTCATGCAGTATTGGTCGTCAAAGGAATGACTGCATCATGTCAATGTCTCAACGTACCTATGCATCTTCCGTGCACTTGCTTGGCCTGGTTTCCATACCATCTCTTCTCTTTGTTCTGCGCTCGCCGGCCGACTGCTGCCACGCGCTCTCTTGTCGTGCTTTGCCTTCAGGAAGAACTGCATGCAAGGCCATGCTGCCGCGTCCAATTTAGTTCCTTGCGTTGGTTGATTCTCTTTGAGACCTTGAGTTTTCGACTCCTTGATCATGCAAGTAGCAGCGGGGTTTGTGCAGTAAAAGTATTATCCGCTGCTACAAATCTTAATTTGGTTAAGAGTAGATATGATTTGCTAATTTCTTAGATTTATTTGTTTCTTTTTTATGGAACAGTCCTATTTAATTTCTCTCGATACATTTGCTACTCCCTCCGTTCCAAATTATAGATCTATTTCGTTTTTCTATATTCATAGATTGTTAAGTATCTAAATATATACTATGTCTAAATACATAGAAAAAAATTGTGTATCTAGAAATGTTAAAACGGCCTACAATTTAAAACCTTCTTTAAAAATTTAGACTAGGTAACACGTTTCATGAACTCACTAAATGCCTTTTGCTTTGTGATTAAATTCATAGAACATAATCTCAATTGATCTTGTGCTATTTTTCGATTTTTCCTTAATAGCACGCTCGGATCATAAGGAGTTGGAGCAGATGTGCAATCACTATATCCAAAGCGATTCAACATCTTTTCCACATAGTGGGATTGCACAAGAGTAACCCCACCATTTCCTTCTCTCAGTAGCTTTATGTTAAGAATAACATCAGCTCCACCCATATCTTTCATTTTAAAGTTACTAGACAAAAAATCTTTTACTTCCTTGATCATATTGACATTATTTTCAAAGATTAGTATATCATCCACATATAAGCACAAGATCACACCTTCTCCCCACCATACCGATCATAAACACATTTATCAGCTTCATTCACAATAAAGCCAGATGATGCTAAATTTTTATCGAACTTTTCATGCCACTGCTTAGGCGCTTGCTTCAGGCCATACAAAGATTTCAACAACTTACACACCTTACCCTCTTGACCATTTGTTACAAAACTGCCAGGCTGATCCATATAGATCTCTTCCTCAAGCTCTCCATTCAAGAAAGCTGTCTTAGTATCCATCTGATGAACAAGAAGACTGCGTGAGGCAGCCAAGGAAAGTAACACTCATATGGTCGCCAAACGGGCAACTGGTGAATAAGTGTCAAAATAATCTTCGCCTTCTTTCTGGGTGAACTGCAGAGACGGCGCGATAATCCCAGTGGATTGACACTAGACCTTTAGGTGAGGTGCCCATAATCCCAGTGGTGCTAGAGACCAAAGCCTAATACTATGGTAGGATGCAAGCGGCTCAAGACACGGCACGTGCTGCTCGGCTCGAGGAAGAACGACGTGTCCGCCAACAACAAATCTATTTGAAGGGCAAGGAGGATGAACTGCAGAGACGGCGCGAGCAGTTAGGTGCTCGAGAGGCAGCATTGAAACGGTAGGAGGAAGAATTCGAAGCTCATCAGGTGCAACTCCTCCAGGAATAAGAACGATATAAGAAGATGAAGAAGCAGGAGGTAGAATGTTCCTCCAATGCAGCGAGGAAGAGGAAACTTTCCCTGTTCACCTAGTAGAATGTTACTTGTCCTCCACCGATTTACATTACCTAAGGCATTTTATCCTAGTGAATGTGCTCTTTAGGTTTGCCATGTTGGGCACCTCGGATGCTATTGTACTATTGATTGTACTGTTATAACATTTCATCTTCATGCTTCGAGTACTGAGATTCCATACTATGGCGAAACCGCCCAAATTAACTTGTCTAAAGCACACTTAAGCCGCTTAACACGCGATCATGTACTTTAAACAAATCAACTTGGTCGTCCGTCGGATTTCATCCGATAAACCACTTATCTCAGGATCGAGAAAGCAAGACTCGCACGAAGGCGAGTGGTTATAGAGATTACAACAGTCCATCTCAATTAAACAAGTGCATCAAATTATTACAACCTCAAGTTCGAAATTCAAGCAAGGTTAGCAGAGTTCTCAAATAACAGAAATAACTGAGTGGAAGCTAAATATCATTGCAGGATATCATGACAAAGCCGATCATGACATCAATGATCCCGGTCCTCGCCATCCGAGGAGGGATCCCACTCAACCGTCCAACCAGGAGGAAGTTGGGGAGGCCAAGTACCACTTGTAGCGAGCTCAGGGGTATCAACATCACCTGAAAAGATGTGCCACAACAAGGCCGAGCGACTACGCTCAACAAGATTTAACCGACCGGTGGTACTACTCCACGAACTTCTAGACATGCCAGGCTTTTTGACTGAGGGGTTTGTTTTTGCCAAAAGCAACTAGTGTAGGTTCTTACTTTCAATAGTTTAGCCACCAGTTCTAAGTTCATTTACCAGTCTAAGTTAGCAACTATACTAAACAAGCATAGTTTCCAAGCAATTAATGACAAGCATCAATATTAAGATCATCATCAAGTTTCATTCTTACTCAGTGTAGCATAGCGATCAAGCAATCCCAAACTGTGAGAGGCAGACGAATTGATTTGAATTTCTTAACCATGCATGGCGAATCTAATCCCACGACATCGGCGCACCACGAGTGGTCGCTTCATTTGTCAGTCGTCCCCATCAATTCCCAGACCCGTGGCGGGCCCACTTCCCTTGGTACAAAGCTCCATAGACCCGGCCTCTGCCGTTCTATGACCGCACTTGTTACCACATGCGGCCGCAAGGGAACTCCGTTCCACAGAGAGTGGAATGATCCGCTCACATTCCGGTTCAATCAGGTACTAGGCTTCCCATCCCATACTAGGTATGAGATTAATACTTTCAAACACTTGATCACGAACACCATCACATCTCGACCTTAATCCAATTTCATGTAGACCGACGGGGCAATCCACAGACCACCAAAACAGTTCACAGAGCCCTGCCCCGTCCATCATCCTTATAGTTGTAACAAAAGGAAATCAAACAATTCCTATAACTCGCGAGTGACAGTCAATCACTCGACTTTTACCGAGTCCTATTAAGCATTGCAACTATTCGACTTATCATACTAGTATTCTGATCAAAGGGGTACTAAATCATGCATCTACAGTTTCAATCAACTCCTAGAACGTAAATGCACAATCAAGCAATCAATTGTATTGCAAGTATTAAAAGATAGGAATTCATACTCCGAGGCTTGCCTTCACACAAGGAGTTAGTGAACTGGTCCTCGGCTTGCTCCGGTACGGGCTCGGCTCCGACTTGATGCAGATCAGCAACGACTCCTTCTTCTAGCGCCAGGTGAAGCTCGTACATTCCGTCAGCAAGGTTCATCTCTACACGAAATGTAAATGCATCAAGTTCAACTTCCATGCTTTCTCATAGGATGCAATACACGAATTAGCACTGAAGTATAAATTATATTATGACCACATTCACCTAAACAAGGTTCTACACCTTCTTTATCTGCATAAGGTAAGGTGTGTTATGGTATAAAATCCGGGGTTGACTTGATGGTGATTGTGTACATATATACACTTAACTTTATTAAACTTTAGATCAGAAAGTTATCCTATTTCTGAATGTTTTTTTACCTCTTCCGCAAAAGACTATTAATCTTTCTTCCATTTAAATTGGTTCATCTCCAAATTTTATTTCTATTATCAACAGTAAGCTATGAAGTTGAAACTTTACTGGCAACTCAATCTTGCAATGATTAAGCTACTGCACAAATTTGAGGCTTATTAGTGTTGCACAAAAACAATTAAAATTGTTTCATTATGATAAAGTAGTGTGTGCTTAACTATTTTTAAGACAGAAACCATAATAAATCTGGGTATGAACTTTTAACAGTAGGTTCCAGAGGTGAAATAGAGCCTTTGGTGAATTTTTCCTAATTTTTAGTGAAGGGCATCCTTTTTCGTACATTTACCCTAATTATTCTTCCCCAAAAAGGAAAGTGGTTTTCCTTCCACTTCTGATTAGGTTCTATATTTTTTCTACAAACTATACTACACCACTGACTAATTCCAATTTGTTTCACATTTTTATCATCTCTCGTTTAATTGTTATGCAAAAAGACAAAATCAACTTTAGATTCCCATGATAAAACAAAAACAGAGATTTAAACATCCGAACTAGGATCCACATCATTTTTATAAGCTTCCATTCTCAGGAACAAACACTTGAGAGTTGGATTTACCATTCTAGCATTTTTCTGCAATTTATTATGATTTAAATGGCTCAAACAAGGATTAAAATATATAACATTAATTCTAGCAGAGACATGTGTCAACAACATTTTTATTCGAAACTACACTTTATACTGAGTCTAGCAAAATTGGTTTGACATTTTTCCTATTTTTGTACAATTTATGGTGGTTTTCAATGTTTGGATCATTTTCTGTCGAAATTAAAAGAAAACCGTGGCAAACTTACGGTCTAGCCCTTAGGTCTATAGGTTAAACACGCAGAGGTCCCTGACTTTAGCGCTAAGGTCCCTGGAAGAAGGGAAAGGACACAAGTGTGCCCTTGGTGGCACACACGGCGGCGGTCCAGCCAAATTTTGGCGATGCGCTGGCCAATCCAGGGCAAGAAGTCACGGGAAAGGCACGGGAGCTCACCGGGAGTCGATTGGCGGCGGTTGGGGCGCAAAGGGGGATCGGTGGAGGCGGAACGGCGCAAAGCGGCGCTGCGGCTGTGGTGGAGCTGGGCGGCGGCGTTCCGGCGGCGTCGAAGCTTGGTAACAGCAACGGTCAGTGGCTCGAGCTGCGCAAGGAGGTGGCGGAGCGATTTGCGGCGGTGGCGGAGAGCAAGGCTGCGTGGAAGTGGGATCTCCACGGGAGGACCGAGCGGCGACGCTTGGATGCGGAGCAGAGGAGCTTGGCGGGTGGCAAGGGCGAGTGGGGAAGAGGGCTCAGGCAGCGCTGGGCCTCCATTTATAGGGTCGGGCGGAGCAGGCGAGCGAGGCGGGGCCGGGATTGACAGCTGGGGGTTGGAGGGGAGCCAGGGCGCTGTTGCGGCCATTAATGGTTGCGGCGCCATTGGTGGACAGGGAGGGGGAGATAACCGGCGAGGTGCGGCAGGCGAGGTGACAGGCTCGGGGCGAAGCGAGCGTACGCACGGGGAATGGCTTTGCTAGGGCGTCAGGTTGGCGAGGCGGTGCTCGAGGCGTCACGGCCGAGGCGGCGGTTGGCGGAGGCGGCGGTGTTGAGCAGGCATCCGCGGGGGCGCGGGCGGGCAGAGCAACGGCAGGAGGCGGGGCGTGCCCTCGGGCAAGGCAGGGCGGACGGGAGCAGGGGGGACCGCAGCGCTTACTAGCGGTGGGGTGCGCGAGGCGGTATCTTGCCGGGGCCAGAGACCGGGTGCAACGGCTTCGCCGGTGAAGCCGTGCCACGCGGCTGTGATGATCGGCCCCAAATCTTTCGAGTTAATTTTAATACGAGTCCCTGATCCCCTATCTCGGCTACCCTGAGCTTAAGTGCTCAACCTCCAGTTTCGGTCCCGACCCCTGAAGACCCCCAACACACCCCGCCGGTTCCTTCAAAGTCTCACCCGCAGTGTCCCTTCAGTCTTGAGCAGAGGAGAAACCGAGACTGACGGGTGGACCCGCAATCTTTTCCCCCGGATCTCCCGAGGCAGACGCACTCGAGTAGTATGCCCGCTTCAGAGTTTCACCCGCCACGTGGCTCAACTTCCCCGACCCCCGCCGCTCCGCCCAGTCACCGGCCGCGACCGGAGGGATTCCCGCACCCTCCTCCCCAATCGCAGCGGAAGCCCCTCTGCAACCCCTTCTGCAGCGTCTAGTCTCGCTCGCGCCCTCACCGGCCGCGCCTTAGTGCTCCGTCGCCGCTGTGGCAGAACTTTGCCGCCTGCTGCATCAGACCACCTCGCGGCTTGCGCCCATCATCACCGCGCCGGACCCCCGGCTGCAAGGCCCGAGGCCTTCCAGCTTTTCCGCCGCCTCTCCACAATCGCACCACCCCAGATGCGCTACGCGACGATTCCTCCACCGCCAACCCCAACCTCAACCGCGACAGCTCCTTTTCCGCCTTGCCAGAGCTGCGCCCCGATAGACCGCTGCTTCGCGCTCGCCCGCACAGCCGCAGCCCACCTGTCTTCTCACATGTGCTCCCTCGCTTCTAGCGTCGTTCCCCTGGTCACATCCATCATATCCGCCGCACGACGATGCCCGCCTCCATCAAATCTCGACCACCGGCAAAACCGCGCCTGCGCTGCCCTGTCTCTGGTGCCCACTGGCCGACGGTGTCATCCCCGAAGTCCTGCTCCGCCGCCCAGCTGCTCAATCGCCGCCCCGGCAGCACACTCCATCCTTTCTCCCCGGTCTTCGTGCTGCTCCAACCCTCCCTCTTCCGCGCAGTTATAAAAAGGGAATGCCAGAGTCCCACCGGAGTTCCCTTCACCATCGCTGCCTTACCGCCGCCTCTGTTTTGTGCTTGAGCACCTCCACCTAAGTTTCTGAGGGACTCCCCTCCCCGCTCAGACTCGCTCCGCCCACATCCACCCAGCCGCTTGCTCCTCCGTGCTGTGCTAGAGCTTCCCTGTTGAGAAGCTCCGCCGCCGCCGGAGCACCGCCGGACATAGTCACCTGCCCAAGTTCTAGTGCTCCCATCCTTCCGCCCAAGCCTGCTCCTTTCCGACCCCAAGCTTCACTTGTGAACCAGAGGTAAGCTGCCGACCCTTTTCCGCCTCGTCCGACCCCTTCTGTTCGTCCGACCCTTTTCCGCCTCGTCCGACCCTGTCTGTTTCGCCGACCCTTTCTTCGCCTCGCCGAGGGCTCGGTTGTATCCTTTTCCTTGACCCGAGGGTATATGTGTAAAAATCGGGGACTTCTCTGCATTAAGTCTGAGGACCCCTAGCACATCTATTCCTCTAGCCTAAGGGTCAGATCATAAGTTTCTTTCCATCCGACCCTTTTACCCTGCTCTCCACCAACTCAAGCGAACTTCCCCACCTTTTTTCGTAGCTTTGCTACCAGTTTTTGGGCTAAAACTTGCAAGTGTTGCTGTTGAAATAACCGTCTAAAGTACTAACTCTTGCATTGCATTCGTGTAGAGCTGCACCTCGCTGACGGCTTCTACGAGTTATACCCAGCACCAGAAGGCGAAGCTGTAGCCGAGCTCCCGCTTCCAGAAGCCGAAGCCGCCCCAGCAGAAGACCCGTTCCCTTCCTCGCTTGAAGGCAAGCCCCGGAGCATGAACCCAGTTTTTCCCAAACTTGCGCATGCCTTCTTCATCTGGTTTTTGCATTTACGTATAGGAGTTGTTTGGAACCGTAGTTGCATAACTTGGATCCCTTGATCTGAACACTAGCTGTTGGACCGAGTAGTTGCTCTGCTTAAATAGGAAGCGGTAAAAGTCGAGTGATTTCCTGTCACTCGCGAGTATAGGAGTTGGTTGTTCTCTTCTGTTACAACTATAAGGACGACGGACGGGGCAGGGTTCTGGTTAACTTTTGGTGGTCAGCTGATCGCCCCATCTATCTATGGAACTTGTTAAGGCCCGAAAGTGGTGGTGTTCGTGATCAAGTGTTTGAAAGTACTAACCTCATACTCAGAATGGGATGAGGAAGCCTAGTACCGGATTGAACCTAGACGTGAGCGGTCGCCCCATTGTCCTTGGAACGGAGTTTCCCCTGCAGCCACACGTGGTGGAAAGTGTGGTCACAGAACGGCAGAGGCCGGGTCTGTGGAACCTTGCACCAAAGGAAATGGGTCCGACACGGGTTAGGGAATTGATGGGGAAGGCCGACACAGGAAGCGACCCTCGGTGGTGCACGGATGTCGTGAGGTTAGGTTCACCATGCATGGTTAAAGAACTCGAATCGATTCATCTGCCTCTCACAGTTTGAGACTGCTTGATCGCTATGCTACCCTGAGTAATAAAGGAATCTGATGATGCCATGATTTTGATGATGTTATATAACCTTTGGTTGGATCTTTGTTGTTTAGAGTAAGTTGCCAACATAGACTGGTTAATGAACCTATAACTTGAGCTAAAACTTGAAAGTAAGGATCTACTTAGTGCTTTTGGCAAACAAACCCCTCAGCCAAAGAGCCTTGCATGTCTAGAAGTGGTGGAGTAGTTTACTCCCGGTCGGTTAAGTCTTGTTGAGCTTAGTAGCTCAGCCTTGTTTGTGGCTTTCTTTTCAGGTGAAGTCGCAGCTCCTGAGTCTGCTCTTGTTTGCACTTGGCCGCCCCAACTCCCTCCGGGTTGGACGGTTGAGTGGGATCCCTCCTCGAACGGCAAGGAGAGGGATCACTGACGTACTGGTTGGCCTCACCAGTGATGTCCGACCCCGACGAAGTAGCTTCCGCTTGTTTTGTTTTTACCTTCTGTTGTTTTTCTTGAACCTTGTAAAACTCTGATGTCTGTTTTGTGGTTAAACTAAATGGTCAAATTGTTTAACTCAGTGGACTTGTTGTATTCTCTGGAACCGCTCATCTTCGTGTGAGTTTGCTAACTCGGTCCTATCAAAGTGGTTAAATCGGATGAAATCCGACGGCATCTCGAGTTAGCACGATTAAGGCTGAGTATCGCATGTTAGGCGACTTAACCGTGCCTTAATTAGGCTAATCCGAGGTGGATCCGCCACAGCGGCGACGCTCTGGAGCGCGTGTGCTCGGGCGCGCTCTGGCCGGGGGATTTGCAGGATTGCATCGCTGGGCCAATCTTCAAACACCATTAACTCCTGATTCTTGAACTGTCCAGCATTTACTCCCTTTGCAAAAGTTGTAGTCCTCAGATCCAAGTTCAACTTTTGTAATTGAACCGAGTTCAAATTCATAGCAGATTTGAAGATACAAAGCTTCAAAGTTTGGAGAAACGCCGGATTTCCAGACTTAGGCAAAAACGACAGTTTGGCTGATTTCAAGGTTTTTGGCTGACTTGAACCCCAATTTTGAAAAGCTTCTAATGTGAATTTGACCATAGTCCAATTGAGGAAGTTGTTGCATAAACATAGCTCTCAAACTCTTAGAAAGGGTTTCGCTGGCGTTCTGTTCAAGTTTTGTGCGATAAGCTTAAGGCAAGATGCATGGTTGAACTGATTTCAGACTTAGCCTAGATTGCTGATTGGGTGGGTTGACCAAACTAACTGACTTTGACCCGGATTTTGGAAGCCTTCTGTGCGGATTTAGACCTTACTCCTTTAGTCAAAGTTGTTAAGGGCTTGAAGCTATAAAACTTTTGTTTAGATTTCAGCTTGAGTTTATTTTGAAAAATTTTAGATAAAGAGCACCAAATTTGGACTTTATCAGTTTTTCTTAAATTGACATAGTTTTGAACTTCGAGTTTTTGAAGGTTTTCTGCTCAGATTCAAGCAAAACACTAAAAATAAAAGTTGTTAGGAAAGGTCAGTTCTACAACTTTTAGTTGAACAGATTTTTAAGTTCTTAAGCAAAAATTTGAGTTATGGTTTAAACAGTTGTTTATCTTGTGAGGGCAAAAGTGTCTTTTTACTTATCTTCACAACGGCCAATTGTTCTTCTTTATGCTTAAATGACTTTACTTAATATTAAACCTTATTTAATTGGGCTAGGTTGTTACACATACTATTCCCATTACACTGCTCTACGTCCAGTACAGTACTGAAACAGTGGTTTCCACTGTTAACATGAACCCTCACTGAAAAGCCTACACTATAGACTGCAAGGACCCTGAACGTGAACCCTTCTCAGGTAGATGGGACTCCACACCGACCCCTATGTCGGATGGGACTCCACACTTACCCCTATGTCCCTGTACCTACAAAGCCTATATGTACCATGTCTCAGGACGATTGAACACGACAGGTACTAAGCATATGGGGACGCAGTGCATCTCCATCTCAACACTCCTTATATTGGATCCCCCCCCTCTCCTATATCCGACCACGCCAATGAGCATGAGTAAGAACAATGGCATCCGCAAGAGAGAGAGGTCGTTGGAGGAGGGGAAGAGGAGGGGATGCTCCTATTCCCACCATCACTTGGCTAGATTCTTTTGGCCCAACGGAGTATGAGGCACCCCTCGATGAGTTCCCTCTAGAGGACAGGGCTAACTACACCCCTCCAAACTCCCTTAGGCCTTATGACGACCGTCATGATGTGTGGCCAATGTGTCACCATGGCGTGGCTTGCATCGTCCAGCTCTATGATGGCTATGGTGATGGAAGTCATCATTTCTTTCGATGCCCGTATGGCTTAGTGAGTCAAGTTATTACTTCATTACTCCTAAGCTTCTCGTGCTACAAACTAACATCACGTTCAGTCTTATCTCGATGAAAGAAACTACCGCTATGCCAAGTGGGTCGATCCACCACTTTGTGAGCCAACTCAAGAGTACATCCACTACCTTAAGTGCAAGATCTTTAACCTGGAGCGTAAGGTCGAGGATCTTCAATCCAAAGTTGATGCAAATCCTTGGGCGGTTAACATCGCAGGTGACTTGATTTGTACCGATCCATGGCGCAACTGTCCCTATCACCACAATAAGGATCGCCCCCTATCTCCACCATCCTCTTGGGGTGCTGGCTACTATGGAGCTGAGCTGTTGCAGTTCTCGCAGAGCTAGTTCTACTAGGAAGTAGACATGGCTCTTTCCCCAGTTATTTGAATTACTTAAGGCATGCTAGGTTTAGCAACAACACTAGTTTAGGATAGCATCCGTGCTGCACATGCCACTGCAATCTATAATTAATTGTTCACCCCATAGTTGTTGTTGTTCGTATGTTGTGCATAAATTTCAATGGTATCTGTTGTAATCTCGCTGGAAACAGATATCTAATAGCCGGGAGTTAAATCATTTTTAATTATTTCATTCAATCACTCTACCTCTCCAATACAAAGTTACAATTGCAATGAAACTACGTATTTCACTTTCAAAAATATCAAACAAAATTAGACAAAATAACTAATAAAAATTAAAACAGAGTTATAGTCGGTTCAAACGGATATAGCCGTTTCAACCGGCTATAACATCCAACACCCAAATAAATCCGACTAAACCAGGCCCTTGGAGCCTGCCACCGTTTCAAACGGCGGTAGCCCTGATACCGTTGTACGAAACGGCGGTAACAGGCTACTGTCGTTTCACACGGTGGTAGGAGGCTGTGCAGCGATCCGGTCCTTCAATCGCCATTTCAACTAGCGGTAGCGGCACTACTACCGTTTCAACTGGCATCATAGGTCTATTTCTACAAATTTTTCGATCGGCTATTTATTTCTGCAAAATCGTAGAAAAAATATAAATATAAAAAAATTCGGGGGAGTAGGCCGCTGCAGCTGCGCTGCCCTCACGGCCCAAATATACGGCCCAATGCTATTAGCTCCCTTGCTCTGCTTTGGTCTGCTTTCCTTTTGGTACGCACTTCTGAGTTCTGATCACCTCTGTTTTCGCCATGTTGAACTACATCCGCAATAGGCAATACGATCTGAGCATCTCGTCCGATGACAAAACTTGCACGAAGAAAATAAATAGATAAGAAACAAAAATTACTACTGCAATGGCACGATCTTCTCCGGCGAAGTTGGAGAACTTTGCAAAGTACTTTACTGAAACGTGATAGGTGATAGACTGGTAGTAGTGCACTACTACACTCTCCATTTCAAGCAACAATTTTTTTATTCATCCAGCGTACTAAAAACCATGACTTGGCACACAAAGCAACCAGCTCTCGCACGCACGACAGAGGCCCAACAGAACAAGCAAAACATACGGAACAACACACACTGCCGACTGAACCACGCCGCTCACGACAACAGAACGAACAGAGGCATGGACACTCCCGTCAGATCACACTGAACTTAAACTCCGACACGCAGACGACAGGCCTCAGCCAGCCCATGACGGCTGAAGGCGTGATCTCGGAGCTGCAAGGTCACACGACCCTGTGACCGCGGCCGCCGTCGGAGGCCCAGACGGAGGCTGCCACCTGGGCCATCCCTGCGAAGAACGCCCCCGTGAGGGCGACGAGGTAGGCATTCCTGTCGAGCCAGGGTGGCGGCTCGGAAACGGCCATGGTGATTGCCGTGGAGGCGGCGGCGAGGCCGAGCAGACCGCGGCCAAAGGCTGCCTGATGGTGAAGCTTTGGCGCCCCGCCGGCGGCCCCCGCTTCACGGCCGCTGCTGAACGTGCCCCTTGCCATCTTCAAGCCGAGGCTGCTCTGTACAAGCGACGCTTCTTGTCCTCGAAATTGGGCCGAGAAACAGGCCGAAGGCTCGAGCTTGCAATGAGGAAGGGGAGCGTGATGTCTTATATAGGCAGCCGGCAGCGATTTTTATGGCGGACCCACGTTGTGAGTTTCTTTATAATTTGCATGACTACTTTCTTGTCTCGGTTGGTTGGTTTTGTCCCCGGTTAGTTTATAGGTTTATGCCCGCCTGTGACGAAGGGGCTGGACCTTGTGTACGTTGACTCTAAGCATGATGGGTGAGGCTGATGGATTCCGTCCCCGTTGCGCACTTTGCCCCTGCGAAAACAGCTTCGTGCAGTGGGGACCACCCCGCGGGACCTGGGCCCATCGTCGAGCGTTTCAATTTTTTTTATGCCTTCCGAATACCTTCTTGCCGCTCCATTTTATTTTAGATTTTTATTAGACGGATTGTTTTGCAATTGGCAAAGATAATACTCCATTCGTTCCAAATTATATATTTTTTATTATATATTTAAACCTAATGTATTTTTAAATAAATAGTAAGAATTATACACAGATAAATGTTAAAATGACCACCATCCCCCTTCCTACCGGCCTGCCCTGTACCAACCAACTTTTTTTTTTGAGGGGGCCGTACAAATAGAGAGCCCCGTTGAGAGACGGGGGACCCAAGCCCACGGCCCAACAGTCAATGTGGTTACCGTCGCTCAGTTTTTTGCCATTCCGTTTTATTTAAGAAAGAACTCTCTATCTTGCATTTTATACGCTGTTCTTTGCAACTTTTTTTTGGCCATTGTTCACTTCTGTCCTCCTTATTCTTACGTACGCTTAATGCTTAAGGTTAGTACTTGTTCGGCTATACAAAACCGCAATCCGTGGTTGTTCAGGAGAAAGGAGGGGCCCGGGATGGAAAAACAAGGTAAACTACACCTGATCATGGATCACCTGAACCGACAAATTTTAGAAAAAAATCCAACCTGATCCAACCCATCAATATGTTAGGTGAGCGCGGGTTTGATATCTATGACTCGATCTAAAACACGGGTCGGACATGAGGTTAAATTTTTTAACCCAAAACTCAAAAAACCCTAACCTAACCCAAAAGTTACATATAAAATACATGGGTTTGAGCCAACCCGACCCGACAATGCGACAGGTCGGGAACGGGCAAAAAAAAAAGCCGACCGTAGGGTCGGATGCGATCCAACTTTTTTTAATCCGAAACTTGAAAGAACCGGATTCAAACCCGACCTAACCTGACAAATAATCAGGTCTAAGTTAAAACAAGGTTATGGGAAGGGCCTGAGGCGTTACATCGGGCAGCTCGACGTTGAGCACCTTCGAGGAGAAACAAACATTGGATGAACACGTGTGGGATTGATTTGGATTCCACAGCACTACTACACGGCGACGTCGTCATAGGGTGACAAAGCCCGTGCACGACTCGGCTTCCGTTATTACAGTCATGGTCCTGCGCCGTCAGTCACAGCTCTCTCAAAGCACGCACGACGGAGACCGGAGACCCCAAGCAAACAAGCCAGCAACTGAACAACCCGACGGGGCAGCTGACGACAACAACACGCGTACACACTCGCACCGAATTCGAGGCGCCGGGACGCCAACAGTCATGACGGTTGGTTCGTGGCCTGTGGGGCCGTGATTGCAGAGGCAGATATATAGTCAACGGAGCAGGGAAGCCAGCGCGAGGCTGAAGAGGAGAACGAGCGAGGCGTACACGAGCTTCCTCGCGGCGTCACGGGGCCGGCCGCCGTCGCCCGCCGAGACGGAGGCGGCCACCTGGGCCACGCCGGCAAAGAACGCGCCGGACACCGTGAGGAAGTAAGCGGTATTACTGCTGACCCCCGGCGGCGGCTGCTTCTCGCCCAAGGCAGCAAGCGTGATGGCCGTGGAGGCGGCGAGGAGGCCGAGACGGGCGCCGTGAGCGACCTCCAAGGCCGCCTGACGGAGCCCCGCCACCGCGGCGGCGACGGGGTCGGTCGGCAGGACGGAGGCGGTCACATGGGCCATACCGGCGAAGAAGGCCCCCGAGAGCGCGAGGAAATAGGCGTTCTTGTCGAGCCACGGCGGCGGCTCGATCACGGCCCAGGTGATAGCCACGGACGCGACGAAGAGCCCGAGCCGACCGCCGCCTCCGAAGGCAGCCGCGCTGCCGTGGGCCGCCGCCTCTGCAATCCGGGTCCCGCACGCTGCTGCCATATCCTGGTTCCTGGACGAGGAGGGGAGAAGTGCCAGCTAAGAGCACGCTTACGTACCTTATTAGGCTTGCTCTTAACAGGCGCAATTGCCGCGAGGCAGGGTGCGGCGACCTGCCGACCTTATGTATGTGTAACAGTGGACCCCGCCTGGCGCAGCGGAGTGCCCGATGCGGGATTGCGGGTGCCGATCGGGGAAGCCAAACCAGTTGACCGCGCGAGGTGACGCGCTGCGGAGCTTCTGTATACCTCCGGGACCGTAGATAAGCAACTAGTCTTTAAAACTCATATTAAATTCATGTATAACATTTTTTAATTATCCATTAACATTTGTTGACATGCATCATATTTTTTTTTTAAAAAAGTCTTGCTTAATTGGTACTAAGGTTTAGCCAAAAAAAATTTATAGTATGTTTAGAAACGTAGTAAAAATCATGTATCTAGAAAAACTGAATAGTAATTTAGGACGGAGAAAGTACGTAGTACTATACTCCTACTATAATACTTCCTCCGTTCCAAATTATAAGTCATCCCATTTTTCTTAGAGAGTCAACCCATTTCATGTTTGACCAAAATTACAGAGAGGACCGAATAGATTTACTATAAAAATATATTTAATGAGAAACTAATGGTACTTATTTAGTAACATAAATGTTAGTACTTTATTGTATAAATTTGGTTAAACTGAAGATGTTTTGACTGTGAAAAAAATGAAATGACTTATAATTTGGAATAGAGGGAGTAGACAGAAGCTCTCGGTTCAGTGAAGGCTCAGAGACGAGGCCTCCGCCGACAGTGTTGAGAAGTTGTCCGGCGGACGCGTGGACGATGTGCGCCACAAACTTACCAGAGAAGTAGTGAAGCAGCCGAGAGACCGACGACGACGGCGAGTGGTCCGACGGAGGCGCGCATGAGCTTCCTCGCGGCGGCACGGCGGGTGCGGGGATTGCTGCGTGATTGAACGTTGAAACTAGCATAGGGATACAGTATTGTACGGAACACAAGTGTCGACGAGGTGTGGCTTCCAAACTGCCCAATGCCAGCACGGAGAATTTCAAGAGAACACGGCCGGTCAGCTTTGGTCTTTCTTTCTTGCAACCAAAGCTTTGGTCTGAATTGGAAGATCCAAACTTTTTTGCGGTGCGATGGACCACGAGTATGCCCTACCAATTAATTCGAAGTTTTGGTGGTTTGAGTGTTTCTTAGGAACAAGCTCAATATATGCATGAAACGACATTAAATGGAGCATGTGCAAGTGCAACTGTGGTACGAATGGATTCCAAACATATTATCATCACGAACAACCTCAAATGCTAATTTGGAGGACACCAACGCCATTGCGAAGAGCAGATATTATGAGGTGACGTCAGCACCCTGATGTCACCCCTGCACGCGTAGCGCCTCCCCGCGTGGAGGTGGCCCGGTGGACACTAGACCTGAGCAAACTTGACCCGACCCGGCCCAGCATGACGACCCGACCCGAGCCTATCGGGATAAGCCCAGCCCGTGTCTTTTATAGGGCCAGGCGTGGCGCGCATTTTTTCGGCTCGAAAAAAATCTGAGCGGGCTAAGCCTGACCCAATTATTTTTTAAAATTATTTTTTTAACTAAAAAAAGGAAGGGTGGCCCGGCCTGGCCGAAAAAGCCCGAAATAGCCAGCGCGAAAGTTATTTATGGGCAGGCTTGGTCACATTTTTTTTAGTCCGATCATTCCGGGCTTTTTGACAGCGCAGTCCAGCCCTCAGGTACGGTGGACACAACCCACGAGTCGCCAACGTCTGTAGGACCCGGCCACTCGCGGCGTGACGCGTGGCCCAACGGCATGTGCGCATGCGCAGGCGCCGGCTCGGCCTAGCCGCCTTGGTACATGGTGCAAGGAGAGAGGCTGAGGGCCGGTTCCAATCCGGTTTAACAATGCAGGCGCGTGGTTTTCCCAGGTTCCGCACGGTTCTTTCACGGTTTCTTGCACCCCTGCATCTGCATGCACGCGCAAGGTCCTGTGGGTCTGGGCACTGGCTAGTACTTGCTCTACCTGAACAGTGAAGCATACTACTACGTACGCAATTCTACCTGAGCAGTGAAGCATACTACTACGTACGCAATTCCAAGGACTTGGATTTTCCATGTGCCCATGTACATTAGCCCATCAGGCTGTTCGCACCGGCACCCGCTAAACCATCCTAAACCATCCTTCAGTACCGCGGTAGCGGAAAAAATCCTGCACCGTGGTACTGGAAGGCGTCCGCTATCCAATCGGACGGCCAATCCGCTACTCCTAGTGAACGCCCAGGGCGCCGGTTACCCGCCTCCTGAGGTTGCTAGGCCCAACGACCCCCCCCCCCCCTCGCGCCTCCGCTCGGATCCGTTGCCGCTGCTGAACCACCACCGTTGCTAGACCCGCCGCCGCCGCCGCTGGGCCGCCATTGCCATCGCTGGACCGTCGCCGCCACCGTCGGGGAGGAGGAGGGGGCTGGCGGGGAGGAGACCGAGGAGGAAGGTGCCGGTGGCTAGGAGGAGGAGGGGGCCGGCGGGGAGGAGGCCCAGGAGGAGCTAACGGGGAGGAGTGCGAGGGGGCCGGGGTGGAGGAGGATGAGGCGAGGCGTCGGGAGGGGGAGGGGAACAATTGGGGAGAGGGAGGGAGGGGAATAAAATATGTGGTAGCTGATATAGAGTATGAGGTATAGAGTAATACGGGTGCGGAAGATATTAGTACAGAGAAGAGAATCTCGATAACTAGGATAGAATATTTCTTTTAGAGTATGAAAATAGAGTACGACAAGTCCTCATCTCATAGAGATCTTCCTGTAGCAGGTTTTGGGGTACACAAAAGCTTGCGCCGGTCTCCTCTTTTTCTTTTTTGCAGCCTGGAGAATCTATGGGCACCTGAGCTGACGATACCAGGCAGAGGTTTTCGCCACTCACAAGGCAGAGTACATGCCTACTGTAGCCATTGGTGATCTGCATGTGGAGCATCAGGTGTAGCTACCGTCGGATGCAACTCTCATTAGTCTTTGTTTCAGATTTTTGGTTCTCTCTGCTCTGCTTTGACGGATCGTCATGCAAGAGATCGATCGGTAGAAGGGAACCAGGCGGAAAGGAACAAAGGGTGAACATATGTCGACTACAGTAAAAGTCTAAAAGGTACTACTACCTACTCCCTCTGTTCCAAATTACTATTCATTTTGACTTTTCTAATGCATAACTTTTGCTACGTATCTAAATATAATATATATCTAAGTGCATGTCAAATATTTTGTATCTAGAAAAGACAAAACAAATAATAATTTGGAACAGAGGGAGTAATATTCTTATTTCGTTATGACAGATGGCACGACGGAAAGGTAAGCGTGCATGGGAAACACATGATGGAGTAGTAAAACAGGCAAGGCATGCATGTCCGGTCATATACATCTGCTCCCCTACTGTCTGTCCGAGTGTCCGGTCAGGTTCAAGCACCTCGCTATTACAGTACTCCCTCTGTTGGCGTGATAGATTTTGATCATTTATTTATTATAGATTGTATTGTTTATTATTATAAATTTTTGAAGATTATATTTATTACAAATTCAACCATATCAAGTTTACATTAAAATATAAAAAATTATTGGATAAATTATTGATCAAAGATTATAAAGTTTAAATTTTGATACACGTGCACACGCGTACGCAGCTTATAAACGGGAACGGAGGGAGTACATCCCAAGGCTGACAGGCAATAACCACATCTCGAGTTAATTAAATAAGAATCTCAGCTACACGTATGGCCTGTGGCTTAAGAGTACTCGACTGACCAGTATTGGGCTGGAGCCTGGAGTAGCGCCCGGTGCCTGGGTGCACATCAGTGGTCCTTTGGAGTTTTCCTTTTTGGTTCACATCATGAAAAATAGATCTGTCTGTATGCATCTGTTATCGTAGCCTCTTTTCTTTTTTAACGGGTTCATGATGTGCAAGGATGCTTCATTAGCCGCGTCATGATACCCCAGGCTTTTAGTCGCTTTTTCAGTTTGTTGTACTAGTCCATTAACCCCGACAACCCGACTACCCGAGCACGGGATAGTATGCCTCGTGCAAAGTATTGTACCTTCATCTAAGTAGCAGCATGAATAAAATGCCGGTCTAGTCCAAACTATACTTATCAGAGTAAGCCAAAAATATTCATGCTCACTTTTTAATCTGCATACAATATTGAACTCCAACAGTCTGACTGAATTGTGAATTGCCTCAATATCTGGGTAAAGTAAAAGATATGGAAACTGATAAAAAAAACATTATCATTGCTAACACAATACAAAAGATATGGCAGGGACACTACTTTGAAGTAAAATCATGTAGAGCATCAAACTTAGCCATGCACAGCAGACAGCACAATAACAGGGGACACAGTTTCACGACAAAGGAAACCTCATAGTTGAGTTGTGCAGCATGGTACACCCATATCGCTCCCATTACCATTTAGCAACGTTGTATCAGCATTTGCACAATACCAAATGCTGTAATGCAGATGATTCATAATCTTCCAATGGAACCATTCAAAGAGTCGGCTTGGGAAGATGCTGACCTACACAGTTGTCTAATTTTCACGAATTAAACTCTAAACTTGATGAAGAAACATGGCACTACTAGTCATCGTCTTTGATTCTCTTCAGCAGTCTAGCAGCCCATCGGCGTACCCTTTTCTTGAGCGTGAACCCCACCACAACACCAACTGCAAAGCTTATGACGCTGACCTTTGTACATGTTGACAGAGAAACAACCCGTCTGCAACGCACAGTAGATTATAACATTAGGAGAATCATAGTAGCAGCGACTTTTGATGCCAAGCTTACGGTACGGAAATAGCTATTGTAAAAAAACAATGTCTTATAATGGATTCTTTGGGGTAACCACGTTTTACAGCAACACAAGCAAAAGAAAAGGTTATGTTTTATTGTGTCATAAACATTTCACTGAAACAGTTAAGATTTTACTCCCGAGCCCTGCATTGTGCCATAGTTACATATACCATATTCATATCAAGTCACTGTAACTATTCTTGTCAAGTTCTTCAGGCCTTCAGCTTTGATGACAGTGAAAGCTGTAGAACGTGCATGTAATATTCTTCTCTGTATAATTTATTCAGTTAGGGGGCAACCACAGCGCACATCAACTGAAATTGCAGACCAACCTGAACACCAACCAGATAGTCTCAAGACTCAACTAAAATTGGAAGTTTTTTTAAGATAATGGAGGTAATCTCCACTGAAATCAAAACTAGGTAGTAATTTCGAGATTTTGAACCTAGTAAAATTCAATTACAAAAAATTATGCATGGTGTCTATTAATGTGTCACATGAGAGAATGCCACATTTGGCTGTGCTTTTGGGTGTTTGATTGGTAAACTTCCCTTCACTTGTCTTTGTTGCCCACGTGTACGATTAATCCATCAATAAAAAGTTTGCACCTTTGAAGGATAGAACTGAGAGACATCTCTCAGCCAGTTCAATGTATCTCTCATATTAAGGAGACTCCAGATGGTTAGCTCAGTAATATCTACCTTGCCGACCCTGACCTACTTCATGTGCACAGTCAAAACGCTAGCAACAGTCATAGACAATATTGATCTTGATAGAAAATAATGCTCTTGCTTCTTAGAGAGGCTCTGGCATTAACAAAAAGGGGGCAAAAATTGGCAGCCTGGGAAATGGTATGCAAGCCAAAAGACAAGGGCGGTACGGGAGTAATAAATCACTGTCCAAAATGACGCATTAATCCTAAAGAATATCCATAAATTCTACAATAAGGAGGGTGCTCCTTGGGTTAAACTAATATGGAAAAATCATTACTAGGATGGAGTGCCACACTTAGAAAAGTAAAGGCTCACTTTAGAGGAGAGATGTGATGAGGCTATACATGCTTATTACAGAGGAATAGCTAGATGCAATCCTGAAATAAGAAACACTGTTGGCCTTTGGGAAAATTCATATCAAGATTACATCCTAGAACATCGATATCCAAGGCCTTTCTCCTTTGCTAAGGATAAATCTATCTCTCTGCATCATGCTCTCATGAAATTGCCTTCCTCAGCAAGCTACTCTTTTCAAGAAGAAATCAATGCTTTACGTGGATGCCTTGGACAGAAGTATTTTTGGAGTTATATTTGGGAGACAGCAGAGTACACATCAAAAAGGTTACTACAGTACTCCTTTAGTATTACACAAACACCTCAGTCTCTCCAATGGATCTAAAGGAGTAAGTGAACGATAGGATTTTTGAGGGGAAATACCAATTATCTTGCCTTGGAAGGCAGCCTTTAAGGAAGAAGTTATCCTACATTTACCCATAATAAAGGAGGAGCTGCATACTAGCATACTAGCTATCATGGCTTGACTCTGTATAACCTTTGTAAATGTATTCTCTTAGGCCTTTTAGTCTCTTGTATGAACTTTCTTCCTTTTCAGTAAAAATTGACTCGCAACTCCCTCACAGTTTTTTGGTCACAAAATTCAATGCATCAAACTACTACTATCAACTTATTTTGACAGCAACAATAAGATTTATAAGGGGATTTTCCTAAGATTCCCTATTGGCAATTTGGTTACATGAAAGGTCTGTGGGGGAAAACTTCAACTATTCACCAATCCCCCATCATATAATTTGAACATTTAGAGTTCAAAGTTATAGTTCAAATTTATAACCTATCATTATCAAGACATCAACTGCTCAAAGATATTGCATGATACCTGGTTGAGTAAACATTGCAATTTCAGACTAGCGCAAAAGTAAGAACACAGATGTGCCAAGTCGGCTTTTTTATTCACATTCTTGAAAGTTAATTGGTTCCATTAAATAAGGTTATCAGATGATGAGTACAACTCTATTCATAATTGGGGATTCGAAAAGGGTACACTGCAAATTCCACACGGTCGCATCTAATCAGGGTAAACAGCGGAGCAAGCATAAACTTTATGACCGAGGAAGCAGCTAAATTAGGAGATGGAGGTAGGCGTCGGCGTTGAGCGGCTTACCCGGCGGCCCTGGGCACGAGGACCTGCTGCGCCTGCTCGGAGAAGGCAGCGGCTGAGCGCGACGAGGAGTTGGCCGCGTCCTGCGCCGCCGCCTGCAACCTCTCCACGGCCGACGCAACCGCAGCCACCGCCGGCATATCTCCGGGTATCCCGCGCTCTAGCGAGCGCCGCCGCCGGCTAGCCGGAGTTGGCGCTAGGGTTTAGCCTTGCGCCGATGTGCCGAGACCGAGAGGGCTAACTGCAAAACTGCAACTTGAAAGCGGAGAAAGAAATTTGGAAGAAATCTGGACGGCATCACCCATTGACAGGTGGGACCGACATGATAAAACAGTCACTAAGGCTTCCTCCCGATGTTTTAGAAAGGCAATTTGTATCCGTAAAGCAATTAATTCATGCCTTCTCTCCAGTTTCAACGGATAATTTCCGAAGAAGTCATAAAAATCTTCACGATTTTCTTCATGTAAAGTTCTAATGACACTTATATCTCTACCTTCTACTACTAAACATAAAAGTGTTTTCTGCTCGTCATATTTTGCTTACCACAATACCCTTGCGCTCTCACTATCCCGTACTTATCCAGACTCTACCCGTCTATGAATTTTTCCATCCACCCTATTTTATTTTTATCTCACAGAAGTGGCATGCCATAGTTGCTTTGTGATCCTGATCTACTACTAAAGAGAATTCCTACTAAGAAGACAATCAAAGCATGATTCTTCTTTCCTATGCTCACATAATACATCATTGTCCTCTCCTTTTCCTTTTTCAAAGAAATAAGCACAATCTCGTACCCTTTCATTTAAAAAAAAATCTATCATTATAAAGTACTTCTGTAGGTAACAGGCCCTAAAAAAGACCAATCGAAGCAATATTCCTCTCCTGTGCTCACATAGTCTGATTGAAGATTACTTCTGTAGCAACTGGACAGCCTCCTGTTCTCATTGACACTAGCTCAATCGAAAAAAAAAATCCAAGCCGGCACTAAGAACACTGTTTTTTGGATGATTCCTAAAGACAAATGCTCCTACCTTTTCCAATCCTCATATTGTCTAGCATAAGTTTAAATTATTTCAATCTACTGTGCACAGAACATCCTTCAATTTGCCAAACCAGATGGCAACAAAAAGCTTTATGCCGGTGAGGCCGTGACAAACAAAGGTAACATCAGTTCGTTAGTAAACCTATGAGCAATTACCAAATAGAGAAAAGGACGACGAGAAATGACACAAATACAGTCGGCCTGGGCCACTTGAGATATTGATAGTTCAAGTTAATTGCGGTAGCGTGAGAAATATTGATTGGTTTTCATGTTGCTACTTGGCTTGCATAAGAAAAAAAGTGGGCCATAATTCATATTTTCTTATTCATGTATCACAAATTATAACCATGACTATCCATTGGGGCCATCGCTTGCATATGCATCCCTACTTGCTAAAGAATACGATGTTATTGGGAACACCGGAGAAACTGGATTATGAATATTCAAATGGACTGCATATTACAAAATTTGATAAATTTCTCCCCTCCATCCTTCCACCCAAAATAAGCAGATACATTTCTCAAAAAAAAAACAGCAGCATGCTGGTGCCAGCATACGGCCAAGCAGATCCTAGCCTAGGCTGATTTCCTCTGTGTCAGGGGGTGGATCTGGTTGACACAAGGCGCAAGTGGACCAAGGAAGAGGCGAGTGGGAAAGTGAGTGCATCCATAATTGGACGGCCTTATCCATGGCAATGGCAATGGATCCATGGAGCTAGGCCAGTGGTGGCAAGCTATTATTGTGGGCGGCTCTAGAAGAAAAGCAAACCGGTGGCATCTTGCTTTTTATTTCCTTAACCACCGGATGTTAATATGCATGGAATCGTGTTTTTATGCACATCTCCTACATTATAGTCATATGAATGCGACATATAGTTAGTTATGTTGGCTTTTTGTGAGGGAATTGGGTCGAGCATCCTTAGATTGAGAGATACGAGGGACTGACTGATGACTCACTGAATCTCTCGAGTCGTGTCAGACGACCGGTGTGCTAGTGCCAGGGCAAGGGTACTAAAAAGGACCGATTAGCAATGGTAGAGAGCAATGCATGACTGTCGCTTTGGTAGGGGATTGAATTTTCAACAAATTTTTTATGGCATGTCATTGAGGTTTAGGAAATAATGATTTCTCACAAAATTAAAACCTTCCTTGCAATTTGTGTTTCTCTTCAATTAGACAACTTACCATGAAAGTACATGCACATACATTATTAATTTTAGTGACATGCAACCAACAGCTAGTACATATCCAACCTGGTAGCTTCCATCGATTGGCATACCATAACAACCCATGCATGCAATGGAAGCATGGATGGTAAGAGCAGTCTAATTACTACTCGATGTCATACATGATGGATGCTCTCTTGGAGTTAAACCTTTAGATAAAGCTGTAGTCGGAGTTACCGGTCAGGTGCTCAACGCCACACGGCACAATGAGCGAGGCAGTGGTGTCCTCATGCTGCCATGAGACCTTTGCAACATATGGGAAGGCGCACCTGGTACTTGGCAAGCATGACATGGTGCTGGATGTTTGCACGTACAGGACCACCTCACCGTTGATCCTCCATGATGGCCTGGCCCCAGCAGGAAGTCGAGCCATGAGCATAGTGGTTGCCCCACCATCTTCTTGTATGCGTCATTCGTTAGGTGGACACGAGTCTTGTTACAGCTCGATACGATGGCTGGAAGTGCGTCAGGTAGCTCCAGCTCTACCTCCACTTCCCTTGGTGTCTTCTTGGACGCAGCCATTTCCACTAACCAGTTGGTGGAGTCGATGATGTTGTTGCAGTCGATGTAGATGACGGTGCGCTTGGAGCGAGTGGGATTGGGCTCGATGACCTTAGGCACATGCAACTTTGAGATGAGGTCGCGCTCTATCACTAACAACTGCTCCGCATCCAGGGATGACACCCATGATGGAGCGAAAGACCCCTTAAGGGAAAGTCTCCGGAGATGGTCTTCATAACTTGGAGGAAAAATCTCAGGCATATACCATCCCCTTGTTACCACGGGTGCCTCAACATCGCCAGTGGCCTACCAGACCGGAGGTGGAGGGTAAGATATCACGTCTCTCTCCCTCTTTAACACTGGAGATGGCATAAAATAGTCCTGTCGGCTGCGCTTCTACGCTCATCATTGGATGCTGCTTACTGTGGGGCCAATAGGCATCGGCGGCAGCGGCGGCATGGGCTTGTGAGTGATGGCTTAGAACCATTGCTCCATGGCCTCGCTAGTCTTAGTAGACACCTACTTGTGTTGCGCCATGAACGCCATAGCAACTCTCTGGTCCTATTGCCTATCTTGTGCAGATGCGAATCATTTGACCGTGGACGCTGGGTGTTAAGAAGAGGTGAGGGTGAGGCCTGCGCAGGCTAATCGAACGGACGAGACACGTGTGTGGTCGGCCATAGCTACATGAAAACTGCATGATGGACACACGGACAATGACTGCACATACATGCATTGGCTGCAATGGCTTGCCAGCTATGCCATAAGCTTTTGCACAAGAGTGTTAATGGATGGTAACGGTTTCGTTTCAGTTCCATCAATCTGTTCAATGGTTGTTGTGCATCTCAAACAATTAAGCGGCAAGCCTTTACTTGCACGAAAGAAAGAAGGGTTTTCAGCAGCCAAAATATGCACCATATGTGCATGTGAACACTTTATAGATCCATGGTGATGACCTTGGTCGGCACAGCTAGTCATTTGGAAAGGTCATTATGATTGGATCTACTAGTGCAAAAGGTATCACTTGTGTTTGTATTGGGTAATAGTGTTCATTCTCTTCCTGAGTCATGGTTTTAGAAAATAATTTCAATAGGTTACTGGTAACTAAAATTGCGAGGTAGTTAGGAGTTGTTTTACACGTAATAATGCCAAAAACAATGGCAGATGTGTGTCCTATTCTGACGACTTTTGCCCATCGTCCCACTATGGTTTCTAGTTTTTCATGGTGTTTTTATGGTGTGATGATGCTAAATATAGTTAGATGATTTTTTACATATCTCATATAAGGTTTGTTGATCATCAACCCAATTTGCATGTATTAGTGACAGTGGTAGCAAGGGAGTAATTAAGTAAATGTAATAATATTATAGCAAAAATATGCATTGTGAATCTTCTAGAATTCACAACTCTACTTATGGTATGCATGCTTTCATGCACTATTAATATATTTTGTTGCGTACGAGGCATCGCTACGAAATAAAATAAAGTAAAGTTGGGGGTAATCATGAGTTCATGGCTCATCGACCATGTCTCTTTCCATGAGCATGGATGAGCGGACAAAAGGAGAAGTCGAATGCGAGCAGAGGTGACAAGTGGCCGCCACATGCGTCAACGCATGCATGCAGACGGCTAGCAGCATCCAATTGGACATACATGCGCAGCCCAGCTGACCGGGCGGCTAGCGGCACCAAAAGCAGTTCACAAGGCACAATGAGCCACACGCCAAATGCTGTTGTATTCACGCATGTTGGCATATCTATCTCATCAGCCAGTTAAAAGTTGCACTGCATACAGTGTGTAGATGTTACGGGCCACAGACCACAATCCACCACTACGATGTGTGATGCCATATATAAATTGACCCTTGGACAAGCACGTCGTGGCCTGTGATTTGATTATATACTTGACTCTTTTTGAACACTAGAATCACATTTTACTAAAGTTTTTTTTCCCCTATAGTACATCTTTTAATATAATATTTGTACTTCACCGAAAAAACCTGATATGCTTGTAAAAAAATACAGGCCATGTTTGTGTAAAAAAGCTCAAAATCAAATTGAATGTGCAGTGCCCATGATGAATGGCACCACAGTCTTTAAGACACCATGAGGCACAGGGAGTTATAATACTACGTGTAGTTATCTCCCGGTAGGCTAGCAAGTAAAAAGTTGTGTTGCGCACATATACATACCACTGTCGGCATGCATGCTATAGTCCATTTGGACAAGCAGATGCGACTTATATAGTCAGGCAATATGTTGGACTCTTTGTACATATTATTGTAACCTAGATACACGAGTTGGTCAAACTACTCCTTTTAAGAAATATGTTAGTATTTGGAAAAAAAAGAAAAAGAAATACTCATATGCTTGAAAAAGTTATCGACATAATGGAATCTGAGGAACGAGTGGGGTCTTGATACAGGATCCGACTAGAATTGAACTAGAACAGGAGGAACAGGAAGTAAAATGCTAGATAAAATGGGGATAAAATCTAATCTGCGTCTCTGGAACGGAGAAAAACAGAACAAAGAACATGAGAGAAAAGAAGAAAGTAACTTGGCATAATTCTCATCTGTCTCGTTGCATAATGTATAGCACAGGTACTAGTCAGCTGTATGTGCCTGCCTTGACGACGACAAAATGAGTACCAACATACGTACTAGATAACGGAAGACCACTACATATGCCGTTAACATTTTGACGTACCGTGTCGTATACTTCTTCCCTTGCTTCTCCTTCCTCTACGGGCCTGACAACTACTCTGCTCTTCCTCTGGATCTCGCTGTTGTTACAGAAAAAAGTGATTAGTTCTGCAAACTATAAAAATAATTTGCCCAAACAGCGCACTCCTTTGTACATATTTTTTCCCCTTTTTTGTGCATACTACCAAGCTATATATGATTTGGTTTGCTCTTTGCACATATAATGAGCAGAAACAATACTGCTTGTGATAGACAATAAGGGGGAGAGCGAACAATTCAACAGAGTGGAATGACGATATCTAAGATTAGGCAGATGAGTTCCCCAAATATAAGTGTCCGTATCTGCAATCAAATACAAGTGGAATATCGAATAGCATCGCAATCAAATCTGCTCAGACAACTAGTGCATATCCCTCCTGTGGCCATTAACATGCTTGATTCAAAGCAACGCCCTACTGCTACTACTCGTGAAGATCGAATGGCCCCACGATCATGAATATTTGCAGTAG
The DNA here is from genome assembly GCF_005286985.2 of Setaria viridis. Lineage (NCBI taxonomy): Eukaryota > Viridiplantae > Streptophyta > Magnoliopsida > Poales > Poaceae > Setaria > Setaria viridis. Next base: position 7,888,830 of record NC_048267.2, on the reverse strand, counting down.
AATGATCGCCGAAACCCTTGAAACTGACAATAGCAACATTATAATGCAAGTTATAATGTTCCAGTGTCCCTTCGGTGCGTAGTTTGTTTGGAAGCAGCACATCAATCTGCAAAGACAGATTTGGGGACTTGAGCAATGTCTTAATAGAACAAGGAGTACAAAATCATTGGAGGAGCACCGACCTTGAGGTTTTCTTCAATCTTCTTTTCATCAAAACGATTTCTAACCAAGCTGGCTGAAGTGAGAATAGTGCTGCACCCCTTCCATTCTATAATCACGCCTGAACAAGCGAAAAACCTTGTTTTCCCTTCATGCTCTTCATGCCATAGCATCGATGGTTAGTTCATCACCAAGTACCAGTATGGAAAAGCAAAGAACATGTTATTGTAAAATTACCATTGTATGAAGAAAGTGAGACAACACTTCGGGATAAATTTTCTGCAACTGTTTTACTGAGTTTACTCCAGACACCTTTACTAGAATCAAATGAGCGACCAAAATTCTCTTCAAAAGTGTTAACCAAAACCATGCCACCTGGTCAAAAAATATATGATAAAACAGCTGTAAAGAAAAAACGCTATGCCGAAGAGGTAAGTGGGATCAAAAGCATCCACTTACCCTCCATTACAGTTTCGGGTTGCTTGGGATAACCCAAGGAGTCAACATCCTCCAACGGATCCTGGGCAGTAAGTTCAATTGCTGGTGCAACAAGACCAAGTGATTAGCACTTATATAATAAGCATTACATAAAACATTCATATAAAAATCTGCGTACAAGGATGAGTAGCAGTCACTCTGCTTTAACATACCCGCGAACATATCGTAATGTATGTTAAATTATAACCATTCACCCCATTTCTGAAGAACTTACGAATATTATTCCTTAAGAATGGTTATGAACTTAGCGATGCTATTTGATGGTCTTAGAGACGGGTTGTAATGCTGTATGCTCACCTTCTGGATTGCAGCTATAGTGTTTTCTATTTTGTCTCCATTCCTCGCGTCTGTATACAACTTCAGGTCTGCATCAAACCATAGTGAACTCGTTATTTACTATATAAAGAACCTACATTATAATACTTGTAACTGATTAACGAGTTGGGAGATGATAAAAATATGGCCTAGTGCATAAATCCTGGTAGGCATAAGAAATATATAAGTGATGAAGGAGAATCATTCACAACTTCTAAGAAGTACAAATGCCAAAAGACTGCAAAAGTAACCAACAGATAATGTTCAGCCTTGTTCACACGATTACAACCACCAATTGGGAACGCACAGCCAAGACAACCAGTGAAAGACATGCATAGATAAGCAAATTGGGAAAGCATTGCCAGTTTATTCTGGAAATGTACAAGACATACTTGAATAGCCATCTTCTCACACGCAATTTGTTCCTTTTCTCAAATGCTCTAATTGTTCAATAACTACACTCATTTGAAGATAAGACCATCTTCCTGTATCCAGAAGAAGGTTCATGCCAACAAAGTTTCCATCACCATCAAAAAGTGGCACACCATCGCCAGCCTAGCAGAACAATATAGTGACAATCAACAAGGTTGAATTGGACAAAATAAAGTTGCATAGAGTAGGGCATGAGTTACATAGGGGAGGAAATATCATTCGGATGCCTCTGTTTCAGTCATTCAATGCATAAAGTGCTATTAACCACTAATATCATGATGCAAATATTTTTTTTTCTAGAACCACCATGTAGAGACTTACCTTAGAGGACTTACAAAGCACTTTGCCATCTTCAAAAGCACTTGAATCTTTAGACAGCATCAAGGGTGTTAATGCACCAGAGTCAGTAAGTTGTATAGCTACTAGGTTACCTTGGGGCAGAAATTCCATTCCATGACGGAGATGTACTACACAAACATCAATGAACTCTGTGACCTTGACAAAAGCAACCCCAAGGTCTATATCATAGTGTTGCAACCACCCTCTGGCAATGTTACTGGATACATCACGCACTTGAATCTGAAATGACGACAAAGCAAGAAGAGAATGCGTAATTACCACAGCTATCTCCAAATGAACAAACAAAATAAGTACAGATTTATACTAACCATCATGCTACAGCCAGCTTTTCTTTTATCCTTCAAAGTTGTAGCTGATTTTGCTGAAGTCAGTACTCCTACATAAGATAATTTGCATTCTACGGGAACACCTGAGCATGTAAGCACATTGGTACCTCCTACAAAAGATTATAATTTCAACAGTTAATTGTTGGTGATCAAACGAGTATTTGGAAAATCCAGATGCATCAAACAGCCAAAATCACCATCAAACAACGAAAGCGAGATGGCACTTCGGGATATTTTTGACACAGCATCTTCACTGAGACGTTCAGAGACATCTTGGGCAGAGCCACTACTGCCAAGTTCCCCGCCAAAAGTAGCACCTGAACTTAGTTAAATAAAAAAAATTATACACACAATGAGCACTAAATGATAAAAGGAATTACAAGCAGATCTGAAGGCAATGACTTGAGAGCCTCTTCCCCACCCTTGCAAGTCTTCTGCCTCTTATTCAAGCTTGTTAGATAATAAGGTAAAATCTCTCCACCATCATTGCTAGTTGTTAGTACCTCGCTTGTGCTTCTTGTGAGATCGTCACCGCTTCTCTTAGTTGTCAGCATCTCTCCAAATCCTGAACACAACGTGATCAAAATGCATAATATAGGTAGCCAGTAAAATACAGATGTAAGCCTTATATTGTATAAAGCCAAAATCAATTAGGGTTATCGGCCAATGTAAGGGATTTCCAATCTGTTAATTGTATGTTTCTCACTAATGAAACAATTATTGTCGACCACTACGCATTTTTTGTAAGAAATTGAAAAAGGTGTCCAGTATAAAATCGAACACAACTACTCAAAACGTTTAGAATAGCCCAAAATTGGCCCATGTAAGACCTAGTTTCGTCGTCAAATTCTAAAACGAGCAACGTGAAAAGCAAAGCGAGAGTCCGACAGAGACAAAACTAGCAAAAAAAGGAAGGGGGTTTGCTGAGAAGCATTACACCCGCGTACGAGTACGATCCAATCCTTCAATATCTCTAACAGATTCGAACCCCTGCAAAAGCAACCCGGCAAAAGCCCTGAGCCCCTGACATGTAGCGGAATCCGGTGTATTGTGGTATCGATAGATGGGGGGGGGGGGGGGGGGGGGCGGGGGGGGGCGGCTCACCTGGATCTCGCGCGGGGCTAGGGTTGAGCAATTTAGAGAGGGGAGGAAATAGAAGGGGACGGCGGCGGTATATATGAACATTTTTCATCCCGCAGGAACAGAAAACGACTTATTTAAAAAAAACATAAAAAGGAGGAAGCTGCGTGAAAACTGAGAGCCCGAGGCAATTTACTTCAGGTGTATGCAGGATGCAACACAGAGCAGAAGCCAGCAACCATGCTGCAGAACAATTTTGAATATCACCACCTTACCAAAAATGTGTGCAGACATAAAACATAAGCAAAACTGTAGTATTCCTCACTGCTCTGTAGCGGAACCTTACATCTTACAGCAGAGTAGAGCAACACATCAAGAGAAAGATAGCGATTGACATCTCAGAATCTCACCAGGTTAAGAACAGGCATACCATCGCATGGTTACCAGATCCCTAGAATATAACCAACAAAACAGGGCAAATCGCCAACTGGGTACAACTACAAATAGAGTACATGAGGTAGACATGGTCATAGTAAACTAGAACCTCATTTTTATTTCTTTTGCCTAAGATGATTGAAGTCAAGCTTCTTTTCGCGCTTGTTTGACTTGTGTGATCCACGGCCGTTGCTCTGTGAAGATGACCTACCATCAATGCTGATCTTTCGTGGGTTATTATGAGATGGCGGTGTTTCCATCTCAAGTTCAGGCTGTTTCCTCTTCAGTTCATTTAGAGATATGCTTTCTGAACTGTCAATGTCGAAACCTCTAAATCTTGATGCTGGAACTTCATCCCCTCTGTATTTCCATTGCAAAAGATATCACATGTGAATTTACATATATCGAACCAAAATGATGCATTCATCTATATGTAAAATTTCACAGATGTAGAGCGGCTAACAGGCGACTAGAGAAGAACAGATGCAAGTACTCTTATGGTGAATATTGTGCCCACATCCCTTTCTATAGCGTACTGGTGTGTAATTTACTAATTTACTAATAACATTGAATCTGATTTTGACTAAGAATGATCTTCTGTAAGCAGGTATGCAAGTACTGAACCTTTTGCAGCATACATGCAAAACATTCTAAGATTAACTTTACCCTCGCAATTTTCATCATCCCATTCAGTAATACAATCCAACATAAGTATTCTAGTTCATATTTCGTTAAAGGATACAGATCTTGCATCTCGGTAGTCCACATAACATGTGCAAAGCCCAACAAATGAATTTCACAGATTCCCTGAACATTGTGATCCCAACGCCGGTGTTCATTGTGAATACCACAATAACACATGTGTTCAAACAAATTGAACTTGTGTCTTACCGTGATCTTGACACACCTGGTACTTAGTGATTAATTTTAAGAGCTCCTAGTTGTTTCTTTTCTAGACAATTACGGAGTATCATTCACTAAATAAAGCCAAGCATATTTCGTGAAAGATGAAATTGCCAAGGTAACATAACAGAGAAGTAGCTAACCTGCTGGAGTTTGCACTGTCTTGATTATGATTACTAGGTGAAGCTGATTCTGTTTCACAGTCACCTCTTGCCTCTGCATTTAGTTTCTACATATCTAGGCTTATGTAAGGGAACACAAATCTACATGGGCACAATAGCCAGAATGACATGTAACAAAACAACCTTCAAGACTCACATCAATGGATGGATTGAAATTTTGGAATGACATTCGACCCTTTACAGCTCCTGGATGTGGATTGCCCTCCATGATAACTATGCTGCATAGAGAAACAGAACCGTTTTAATCAGCACCTACAGATGAAAGCTAGCTATTGGTCAAGAGTTTCCACATAACCTAAGTAGGTATAAATATGTGTTGTCTTTTCAACATACAAGGAGAACGTTGTACAACAGCCACAATGCACTCCGAATGCCACTATGACTACATAGCTGCATAAGCAAATTTCTATCCACTTAACTACAGTTATTAGCATTGTAACCAAAACAGGTGCAATATTCATCAAATTCCCTATGTGCAGTTCAATTTAATTGGATCGATATAAAAGGCACACTAAAAATTAATATGCACGTTCGCTGTGCACCAAATTTCCATGCTAGCCTAGCCTGATATGAACTCTCCACAAAAACTCTCAGAATCCCAAATCTCCCAAATCATTCTGGACAAATAGAAGACTACGACAGCAGGAATGAATAAGAACCGAAGGTTCCAGTCTCCATACCACTTCCTAGCGACCTGAGCCGAAGAACCAAATCCTCCACTCGGCGCCACCACCACCTCCTCCTGCACCTCCACCTCCACCTTGGCCTTCTCCTCGACCTTCTGCGCAGCCGCGCCGCGCTGCATAAACTGCACCGCCACACCACACAAACACCACAACCCAATGAGATACCCAACCACCGCGACGGAAGAACCGAGGGGGCAACAGGCAGGGACTCCTCACCTTTAGATTCCTCAGGGTGCTCGAGATCTCCCGCTTGGCCGCCATCGCCGCCGCCGAAAGCCGCCGTTTCGATTCCTCCCCACTCCCCCCTCAGTCCCCTCAATCTAGGGTTAGGGTTTAGTGGGCTCGCGGCGTTGCGGCGCCGTCGGCGAGAGGGAGCACGAGGAGAACAAACAGGGAGGGGGCCGCGGGTCTGCTGCCGAACCCGTATTTCCTTCGGCAGGGAGAATGACGTGTGGGACCCGGAGGCCAGAGGGACAAAGCTCGCGCGTGTTTTTTCTGTGCGGTTTCACCGACATGTGGGCCCGGCTCGGTGTCGTGTGCCGTGTGCGAGTCGGTTGTGGAGCGGGATCCGCCGCCGATACTGCTGCGCCACTGCATCGGGAGCACCCCCATAAATATGAGCCTTCACGTAGGCTTGTGATTCTGATTGGATTTTGTTCTTCCATGCCCGTGCGAAGTTCGTAAGAGAGGATTTGATCCGGAGGAACGAGCTCACGCCGATTTCCTGATGGTACGTATGCTCGCTTCAGAACTGCTCTCTCAAATTCCTTTTGGTTCCTGAGTTTTTCAGCAGAGTTTGATCGATCTGTGTTACTTCTTGGTTGATCTGATTCTCTGCTTGTTTCGGGAATTTTCCCAGATCGAAAGCAGAGAAATAAGCAGTTCATTGCAAAATTTTAATACGTTTCAGTCTCTCTCTTGGCATGGTTCGAGTTCTTAGTGATCATCGGATGGTTCTTAGTTCTTAGAGAAATAAGTAGTTCTAGCAAAAAAAAAAATTAATACGTTTCCATCTCTCTTGGCATGGTTTGAGTTCCTATTATGTTCCTGATGATTTGCGCAAGATCATCGGATGGTTCAACTAACCGTGTGATCTTGACGCGCAGGATTTCCAGGAGTACCTCAACCTGCAGCGGCGAACGTTCGTGCAGTACTACCGCTGCCTGTCGACCTCTCTCCTGAACAAGGAGAATCTCGACGAGGACAGCAACTTTCGTAAGCCTTCGATCGCTTTGCAATCTGTTTCTTCTTCCAATTTCTTTCCTGCAGAACGTCGGGACGTGTTCTAACATGTTGCATCGCGATTGTGCAGTGATCATGCCGCCATCTGCCCTCGATCGCCTCACCGGCCTCAACATCGAGTTCCCGATGCTGTTCCAGATCAAGAACCCCAGCACGGAGCTCGCCACGCACTGCGGCGTGCTCGAGTTCATCGCCGACGAAGGGTTCATCCACATGCCGAGCAGGCTGATGGCGCACCTGGGGATCCAGGAGAACGAGGTCGTGCTGGTGAGGAACACGAGGCTGCCGACGGCCACCTTCGTCAAGCTGCGTCCGCACACCACGGACTTCCTCGGCGTCTCCCACCACAAGGAGCTGCTCGAGTACAACATCCGCAATAAGTTCCAGTGCCTCACCGCCGGCGAGACGATCGCGGTGGCGGAGGGGGACCGGCGGTTCTACCTCGACCTGCTGGAGACGCGGCCGGCCGACGCGGTCTGCACCCTCAACACCGACTGCGAGGTGGACTTCGCGCCGCCGCTCGACTACGTGGAGCCCCCGCGCGCGCCGGCGCCGGCGCCCGTCGCCAGCAGCCAGGGCAGCGGCGAGCCGCCCCAGTTCACCGGCGTCGCGGCGCGGATGGACGGCAAGCCGGTGGAGCAACCGCCGCCCGCGCCGGTGCCCGCGGGCGGCAGGCATAGTGACCAACCGCGGCAGCCGGCCCAGTTCACCGGCGTCGCGATGCGCATGGACGGCAAGCAGGTGGAGCTGCCACCGCCGCCTACGCCGTCTCCGGCGGCAGCGAGCGCCGGTGCTCTGGGTGCGCCGAAGAGGAAGATTCGATTTGACGCGCCGGCGGCTGGCAGCGGGGTGAGCAAGGGCAAGGAGGGCGCCGGCGCCGGCAAGGAACAGGAGAAGTGGTTTTCGGGGACTCAATATTCCTTGAAGGACTGAAATTGCTATGGTGTTTTGTAATTTTCGCGGGCATTTAGAATAGAGGAGTGGATTTGATTCAAATTTGCTCGTGTAGACTCTGGTCAGGTGCATTGGAATTGTACTTTTATCTTGTCTTAGCACTCTTTTGTCGAAGCTGTGTACAATGCAAATACGAATGAAATCAGATGACTCTATTTCTCGTATAAAAACAACTTTTCAAATTGTGATATGTTTTTGTACGCATCTGAGGCAAGTTTTGATGATATAGTAAGGTCTGACAGACTAACACGCTCTCGTTCGTTCCAACCTAGCCCGCTCTCAGTTCCATCCTAATCCAAAATTCCATAAGAAAATATGTGAAATTGTGCTTTGTAAATTTGTAGCATACGTATGACTACAACATACTTACCTTTGGTCACAAACAAACAAGTGACATTTTTTACACTAACACCTCTCTAAAACAGGACTTTAACCACTGAAGTTTCTGTCAAAAAATATTTATAAAAAGTAGGAAGTTATACTTTTATCGAACTAAATTTAAAGAAGTGACAAATTGTATCCTTTCCAAAGCCAACTCACGAAGGGCGTGCTCGGTTGACGGGCGAGCCTCGCCTTGCCCGACGCGGAGAGCTGAATCGGCTCTCTCGCCGAGGTAGCATGTTTGGCTGTGATTTTTTTCTGCTTTTTTCAATAGTATTCTGTGAGAGAATAAGCTGCACTATAGCTGATAAGTTGGTTGAAATGGGCAGCCGAACACGCTAGCATACCGAGCAAGCCTTATTCGTGATTGCTTCCCAAAACGACCCTTATTCAGTTTTTTGTGAGTTGTGGTTGCTTCACAAATTCAAATTAACCCCTCAATGCAGCATTGGAGAAGGCAAATACGGTATAATTATCGTGTATGTACATCCCTAATGTTTGGCATACGAATTACGTGAAAAGACAGGGGGTTGTACGCTAATATTTCCCTCTCCCTCTATGAATTGCCGAGTAGAGTCGAGCTCGCGAATCCCAAGCGGAGAGCTGAGGAGGAGGACGCAGCGAAAGGACAAGGCTCCCAAAAGCCCCAAACCCCTCTCCTCCCCCGACTCCGGCGAGTCCTGGCCCCTCCGGCGGCGAGATGTCGTCGGTGACCCGCCCGCGGCGGGAGGCGGACTTCGCCCGCTTCCCGTCGTCCACCCCCATCGTCATCGACAACGGCGCCTCCACCTTCCGTATCGGGTACGAGGCCCCCGCCGCGCCGGGGACTCCCCCAAACCCTAACCCTAGCAAGCCCCCGAGGATTTCTGTAACTCTGTGGTCTCTTCCGTGCAGGTGGGCAGGCGAGACGGAGCCGCGCGCCACGTTCCGCAACGTCGTGCAGAGGCCGCGCCACCGCAGCACGGGTACGCCGCATTGCGCCTCTTATCATGCTAATTTGTTGGTTTGGTGGCTGATTGCTGTGTGAAGGTGTCGATTCTTCGTTCTCGTATTTGCTCCATACTGTTCGGTTTCAGAAATTGAGCGTGCCGTTTCACGGTGGTGATCGAATTCTACTTTCTTCCTAGTTGTTTCGAACAGTCGTTATTGTTGTGGGGATTGAAGAGCTTTCGCTCTTTTGTTTGCTTCTACAACTTGTTCGGCAGCACATTGATCCTTTGGGACGGTTACAGAGTTTGATTCTGACACCACTCAAGTTGATTCCATCTAGTTTGCTGCTTAGGTGCTGTCGGCCCCATTCCCATTTGTCTACAGAAACTAATTCTGTTGTAGTGTATGGGAATTGGATACGACTTCGAGATTTAGTTGACTGCGTAGACTCATGATATTTGTTCTTTATAATCTCATTTTATTTTACTAATGGTCCATTTTCTGTACAAGTACTGCAAGTAATTCTGAAGACATTTAAAAGCCCAGATACTTCTATAGTTAGATTTTTATTTGTCAAGTACTTTGTAGTGTTTTGGATGAATCTGTGAAAGGAACAGAAAAGAAAATTACTTATTTGAATCTCTCATCCTGTTTCAATCAGCAGACTTGCAAGAGGATTCACTGAAGTTCATATTTCAACTCACTGTAATTTACTTTCCATGGTTCAGGTGAAACTGTCTCAATTGTTGGGGACACTGATCCAGCTCTAATGAAGTTCTTTGATTGCACAAGATCGGCAGTTCGCTCTCCATTTGACGACGATGTTGTCTATCAGTTCGAGTACATGGAATATGTTTGTTACTTCTCTAACATCATCCCCTTTTTCTCAAAGTTCTCAGAAGATACATAGATATTCATATTTAATTTTGAGATAGATAAACCAGTGATCAATCTGTTATGTTAATATGTTATCCTTCTCTAGAATACATTAAAAAGCATCACATTTTTGATAAATTACTTTAGAAAATTTCTATTGGGGCAAAAGCATTGAAGTATTAGAAATACATGTTAAATGATAGTGTCTATGCGGTGGTTGAAAGTTGACAGTGAACAAAACATTGACAAAGCTAAATTGCCCTTTTAAACTTATTGATATTGAG